>NC_141534.1:132620000-132988750 GCF_021556685.1 Rattus norvegicus | reverse complement strand
GCAATGTGGCTGCCCCTGTGAAACACCGAAGGCCTCACTCCCAGCTCCAGCTCAGTATGCACCGATGGCACAAATCCATGTGGGAGCAAGTGGTGTAGGCAGAAGAGCCATCGGAAAATTGGCCAACAGGCCCGCCTGACCTTGCATTAGGGTAGACCTCAGGATTGGAGCACAGCTCCTGGCTCTGTGTAAGACGGAGGTCGTCAGGTGGGGGAGACTCCGAAGCACACCTTTGGAGGCGTGGCAGGCACCATTCGCCTACATGGTGGAGATGGGTACAGGGTAACAGGGTGGTCTCTGAAGCTATGCCATGCATTCTATGCTGCTTGGTGAGGCCTTGCTCAGCTCAGACACTGGTGTAAATACTGCTTTTGAGGCAGAAAGTAAGATATCTGACATTAGAAACAGCTCCAATGGGGCGAAAACCGGTCTCATTGAAAATGTCAGCACAGTCTGGCCCACACAAAAGCAACCATGTCTAAGGGACCTGCAGTTGGCATTGATCTTGGTACCACCTACTCCTGTGTGAGTGTCTTCCAGCATGGAAAGGTGTAAATAATTGCCAATGACCAGGGTAACTTCACCATGCTGAGCTATGTTTCTTTCACTGACACAGAACGATTAATTGGGGATGTGGCCAAGAATCAGGTTGAAATGAGCCTCACCAACATAGTTTTTGATGCCAAACATCCGATCAGATGTAGACTTGATGATGATGCTGTTCAGTCTGATAGGAAGCACTGGCCCTTTGTGGTGGTGAATGACGCAGGCAGGACCAAGGTCCAAATCAAATACAAAAGGGAGACAAAAGTTTCTACCCTGAGGAAGTGTCCTCAATGGTCCTGACAAAAATGAAGGAAATTGCAGAAGCTTACCTAGGAAAGACTGTTACCAATGCCGTGGTCACAGTGCCAGTCTACTTCAATGACTCTCAGTGACAGGCAACAAAAGATGCTGGGACTATTGCTGGCCTCAATTACTTCAAATTATCAACCAACCAACTGCTGCTATTGCTCATGGCTTAGATAAGAAGGTTGGAGCTGAAAGGAATGTGCTGACCTTTAACTTGGGAGGTGGCACTTTTGATGTGTCAATTCTGACTACTGAGGATGGAATTTTTGAAGTCAAATCAACAGCTAGAGACACCCACTTGACTGGAGAAGACTTTGACAACTGAATTGTCAACCATTTCATTGCTGAGTTTAAGCGAAAGCACAAGGACATCAGTGAGAACAAGAGAGCTGTCAGGCGTCTCTGCACTGCCTGTGAGCGGGCCAAGGGCACCCTCTCCTCCAGCACTCAGGCAGTACTGAGATTGATTCTCTCTATGACCTCCATTACCAGGGCTCGACTTGAAGAGTTGAATGCTGACCTGTTCCGTGGCACACTGGACCCTGTAGAGAAGACCTTTGAGATGCCAAACTAGACAAGTCACAGATCCATGACATTGTCTTGGGGGATGGTTCTACCAGAATCCCCAAGATTCAGAAACTTCTGCAAGACTTCTTCAATGGAAAAGAACTGAATAAGAGCAAACACCAATGAAGCTGTTTCCTAAGGTGCAGCTGTCCAGGTGGCCACTCTATCTGGAGACAAGTATGAGAATGTTCAGGATTTGCTGCTCTTGGATGTCACTCCTCTTTCCCTTGGGATGGAAACTGCTGGTGGAGTCATGGCTGTCCTCATCAAGTACAATACCACCATTCCCACCAAGCAGATCCAGACTTTCACCACCTACTCTGACAACCAGCCAAGTGTACTCATCCAGGTGTATGAGGTGAAAGGCCACAACCAAGGACAACAACCTGCTTGGGAAGTTTCAGCTCACAGGCACCTCCAGCACCCCGTGGGGTTCCTCAGATTGAGGTTACTTTTGACATTGATGCCAATGGCATCCTCAATGCTCTGCTGCAGATAAGAGCACAGGAAAGGAGAACAAGGTCACCATCACCAATGGCGAGGGCCGCTTGAGTAAGGAGGACTTGAGCACATGGTCCAAGAAGCTGAAAAATACAAAGCTGAGGGTGAGAAGAGAGAGATAATGTTTCCTCCAAGAACTCACTGGAGTCTTATATTTTCAACATGAAAGCAACTGTTGAAGATGAGAAACTTCAAGGCAAGATCAATGAGGAGGACAAACAGAAGATTCTTGACAAGTGCAATGATGTCATCAGCAGGCTGGAAAGGAACCAGACTGCAGAGAAGGAAGAATTTGAGCATCAGCAGAAAGGCCTGGAGAAAGTCTGCAACCCTATCATGACCAAGCTGCACCAGGGTGTGGTGACATGCCTGGAGGAATGCCTGGTGGCTTCCCTGGTGGAGGAGCTTCTTCAGGCCCCATCATTGAAGAGGTGGATTAAGTCAGTCCAAGTAGAGGGTATAGCATTGTTCCACAGGGACCCAAAACAAGTAACATGGAATAATAAAACCATTTAAATTGGCACCGAAGAGAGAGAGAGAGAGAGAGAGAGAGAGAGAGAGAGAGAGAGAGAGAGAGAGAGAAAGGGAGGAAGGAGAAAGAAAGAAAGAAAGAAAGAAAGAAAGAAAGAAAGAAAGAAAGGAAGGAAGGAAGGAAGGAAGGAAGGAAGGAAGGAAGGAAGAAACTGAGCTCCAACAGACAGAGATGGATGGAACTGAGGCCATCTGGAACAAGGTGAGACCCTCATTTCAACTATCTCCCTCACTCTTCCAAAACAACTTCAGAATCACCATGGCCATTTTCTGAAATCAGAGAACATGGGTAAGAAGAAGAAAATTACTTCACCAACCCCAACACTGTATCCACAGTACTCAGTGTGGGAAGAAAGCTAGAGAGACCTAGACACAAGCAGAACAGAAGTGCAGGTCAGGGGAAGCATAAGGAGAGTTGTCCCCTAAGGGAAAGGGAGGCTGTGAGTTCCAAGCTGTGGCTTTCTTGCTCTAAACTATACCTCAAACTCTAAGACAAGATGTGTTACCATAGATGCATGGAGCTTAAGAGGAATTGGGTACATGTAAGATATTTTCTGAATAAATATGCCTTACTATTTTCTTACATTTAAAATTTTTTGCATGTGTATATATATATATGTGTGTGTGTATATGTGTATGTATATATGCAGTGTGCATATCTGTATGCATATGTGTGTTCATGTGAGTATAGCCACATATATGTGTGCCAGGTGCGAATATGCATTTGTTCATGAGTATGTGGAGACCTGAAGCTGCTATTCATATAGGGCCTTTAACTTGTGCCCAGAGCTTGTGGGTTGTCTAGTCTGGCTTGCCAGTTTGTCAGAGAAGTCCCATTTCTGCCTCCCGACAGCTGCGGTTACAGGAAGTCTCCATGGCTGTCTTGCCTTTGTATGGGTTTTGGGAATCTAAAATATGGTCTTCACACTTACTGAACAGGGCTTTATGTACTTAACCACTTTCTCCTTCTTATTACTTTTAAGCATCCTTAAAATGAAATGTACATGTAACTTACAAACTATGTTTATTGGGCAGCTTTGCCCTTAGGGGGAAAAGTCAGAAACAAAGAAGGAGCCACCCAGCCATTACACTTCACAGGAAACAACACAGGCAGTACACAGGCAATCGTTACTGGGAAGGCACAGCACCGTGACTTCTGCTTCTGCCCAGAGCAGGACAGTGGAGGATTGTACTGCCAGTTTAAACAACTACAAAAGCTAGACTGGCATTGTCGAACAATTGGTTTTAGACTTGGTGTAGAAAGCAGCTCAGGCTGAGTCTTGAGAAAAGGAGACAGAGTTCCACAGCTTTTTGTCTTCTTATGTCCAGATTCTGGCCCACAGCCAGAGGTAAGCGGACGAGAATATCTCCTACATTCACTGAGACTGGAGCTTTTTCTGGACCTCACAGCTGAGTTACTAATACACCTTGAGGGCGCATAAGACTTAAGACTGTCATCCCACTGGGTCTTCAGCCTGTTTGCTTAAACTTCTTTTAAGAGAACAATGTAAAAACCAGCCTTTATGTGCCTTGGATTTCCCAAGGCATCAACTTTTACAACCGAAGCTAATGTATAGCTGTAATGTTATGTACTCTTTCACGTCCCCGGTTCAGTGAATGAGTGTTTTGTCTGCATGTATGTCTGTGCACCATGTCCATGTGCCTGGTGGTCAGAGGATGTCAGATCCCCTGGAACTGGAGTTCTGCACAGTTGCGGGCTGCCACACAGGTGCTGAGAATTGTAAGCGCATGTGTGTTTGTACGTGAGCTGTGGTAAGCATTTGCAGGAAGCAGCAGATAGTGGCCTTATAAAATGAGCATCTGCCATAAATGCCAGAAGCAGCATTTCAATGTTGACTGATAGTGTGTTGTTACCTGGGCCAGTTGGAGTCAGTAACCTAATCCCCTTTAAAAGTCTGTTAAAATTTTTCTGTAAAGTGGCAAGGCATGGTGGCACATGCCTTTAATCCTAGCACACAGGAGGCAAAGGCATATCTCTGTGAGTTCAAGGCCAGCCTAGTCTACAAAGCCAATTCCAGGACAGCCAGGGTTCACTGTCACCAGAGAGAGAGAGAGAGAGAGAGAGAGAGAGAGAGAGAGAGAGAGAGACTAGTCACAGATTCAGACTCACACAACAGAAGATACAGGAATAGCAAACCAGAGAATTCTAATTGGGCCACTCTTATTTAAATGCCACCAAGAGTCTTAATGCAACACTGACACATTAATGGTGATCCTGTGTTCATTATCAATGCATTCAAACCCATCACACAGAGGGCCACTGAACTGAGGGAACCAAGTTGGAGTTCCAAGGCCAGCCAGGGGGTAGAATTTTATAAGGAGAACGGTGGAGAGAGAAGGGATGTGAGCAGCCTGGGGAGAGCACACTGCCCAGAGAGTGCATGTGGTGAGGAAAAACCACCCTAGGCACAGGCTGGGCGGATGGGAGTTGGCAGAACAAACCCTGCCTGGAGCTGTAAAGGGCCAATGAGACCCTGGTTCATGCACATCTAGGGGACATTAAGGACTCTACTTAATGGGCACAGACTAAAAGCCATTCTGGACTCACCTTACCAGCATTCAAGTCTTGGAAAGACCACAGCTATCATTACCAATCTAGTTGCCTTCAAAAACAACAAAAATTCAACTCCATTTAAAAGAATCCAGAAAAAATAAAATCTAGCATTTGACAATTTTAAATGGCTTGTTTTGAGTAAAAAGACAAATCACAAAATTTGCAAACTCAGAAATATGGTGCATACCCAGGAAGAAATTCACTTAACAGGAACAGGTCTTGAAATAAAGAGTTTGAAGAAGAGTGGTATCAAAACAATTACTTGTAAGAGCTGGAGAAATGGCTCAACAGGTAACAGCAGTTGTGCTTGCAGAGGACCCAGGTTCAATTCTCAGCACCCATGTGACAGCTCACAACTGCACATAACTCTAATTTCAAGGGATCTAATGCCCTCTGACCTCCTCCTGCACCAGGCACATAAACATGATGCATAGACATATATGTAGGCAAAATATTCAAACACAACAAATCTGAAGTGTGTGTGTGTGTGTGTGTGTGTGTGTGTGTTCTATTCAAGGATGCAGAGGAAAACCATATACCATGGAAAGAAATATAGAAGTCATTTTAAAGATCAAAATGAAATTTATAGGGATAAAAATGAATATTTGTAATAAAAAATTACATTAGTCAAGACTAACCACAAGTTAAATGCTGTAAAAGAAAGGACCAAAGTACTGAAAACTGCCACAGAAATGATCAAGAATGAAGCACAAAGAGGGGAAAACCCAAAAGTGAAGAGAGTCGAATAACCCGTGGCCAAGTAGGCTATACATGAAGTTACAGGAGGAGGAAGGGATGATAGAAAACCACGAGGGCGAGGGATGTAGCCTGTGGTGAAATATCTGCCCAGTAACACACAGCACTGGCTGGTCCTCTGCACTTCAGGGAAAACATATCCGAAACCTGAATTTGATAAAAATTATGAATCCATAGATGTAAGAAGCTTTAAAAGAATCCCAAAGCTACAGGGAAAGGATACATCATTTAAAATAACAGTGGTAAGAAGCCAGAGGACGAATTACAGACAACGTACTAGCTGGAATACTATGGAGATACTATGGGAGCCAGGGCCAGAGTGCAGGCTGAAGGCAATGATGGAGAGGAGGAATGGATCCTCCAGCTCCCCAGCATGGACAGCTCCCGAGCCCACAACCCAGAAGTAATAAAGAGTCCACCGACTTTCTCCAAAACCAAAGCCTAAGGTGGACGGCACCTAGAGAATAGCACAGAGGCTTTCACATGGTCTCCTGTCTCCTCACCCAGGAGTACCTCTGCATGCATGACGTATGAACATACATGGGAGAAACAACCTAAGAGAAATGGGAGCACAGGAGAATAAGTGGAATTGAGACTGAATGGCAAACCGGGCTGCATGGCCTCATGCCTATACCACCACCACTGGGCTGCATGGACCTATGGCTATACCATCACCATGTGCTCCAGGCCACAAAGACTGCAACAGACAGTTCACATATAGCATGTTGCCCTCACCTAAACTCTGTAAGGAAAGGATAGTTATTAACAACAAGGAGATTTTAAAAAGTAAAGACTCCACCCAGCCTCACATCAGAGGTGGTGCCTGGGACCCCAAGCCCTCTGATTCTTCAGGTACCTGGCATAGAGACATGAAATTCTCTAGGGGTTGGTATCCGGATTCAGCAGGGAAGATGCAGATCATAGGGTGATGCTGCCCAGAAGCCCTTTAGGAGCATGGTGGAAGGCACAGGGATGAATGTTAGCACAGGCAGCAAAGAGCCATCTTGTTCAGAATTATGCTCCTGCCGCAGAAGGCAGCACATGTTCAGTGACATCCGCAAAGGAGACACCTCTGAGGGGCCACTTAGCTACAGCACTTTCTATAGGGTTGACTGAGGCTTTGGTTGCAACTTCTTCCCTGCCCAGTCCAGTACTCTCATTGCATCACAGATGTGGGAGAACAGAGTACCCTAAATGCTCATGTATGCGCACACACACACACACACACACACACACACACATCCATCCAAATGGTATACGGAAGAAACCGCCCCAGGCCTCCTGAACAGTTTCACGGAGCCTCGCCCCTTCCTTATCCCTCTCTTCCTCTGAACACACAGTTCCCGGGGCCTTTTCTAAGGCCTGGAGCTCCTTCACATCCTTCACCCCATCTTGCACTCACAAAGTAGGCAACTCATACTTGTTCGCTTGTTTTCCAGGTGTACTGGAGGTGACCATGCAAGCGTCACCTAGGCAGTTACATGATAGCATCAGTTCTGACACTAGTCAATGGCTCTAATGAAGCTGGGCCCCAGTGGCAGGTGGGTCAGACACAACTAAATGACAGGGGATAGCCAATCTCATGTCCCTGAACAAAAGTGCATACTGGCTGTTTGAAACAATCGTGAGGCCGTGAGCTGCCCTCCTGCTCTCTTATGTAGTAGAGAACGCCGCTGTAAGAACACAGCTCCTTAGAGAGCAGAGCACCATGATAGCATCCTTGATGCTCACAAAAGAGAAGGCAGGATCAAGCCTTGCCTCATAAATCACTCGGGCACTAAAGCAAAGTGTTCTTTCAGCTTCTTTAAGTTGTCATGAATAATGTTTTCTTTGTGTTACTTGAAGCTCTCTCTGAGATTTACTCAGTGGGGCTGAGGAGGTGGACACAGGATGTGGCCACAGAAAATAGTTGGAGATTAACAAGGACAGTGTTGACCAGCATGGAGTCTCCCTCACACCTGCGCTTACCAATCTCTTTGGCCCAAGAGTCCTTTAATAAAACATTCACTTCCTGGAGCGGGTGGGTAGATTTATTAACTAGCCATGAATTACATGAATTGTGTCTGGCCCTTTGTCTAAAGTCAAATTCTATAGAAGACATCTGCATGGACTGACTCTCTCTCTCTCTCTCTCTCTCTCTCTCTCTCTCTCTCTCTCTGTGGTGTGTGTGTGTGTGTGTGTGTGTGTGTGTGTGTGTGTGTGTGTGTGTGTTTTAATGCTAAGAAAACGGTGACAGTCTGCTCCTTTCAGAAGTATATGGAAATTCATTGTGTTTTTGTCAAATGATTTTTAAATCATGGGCACAAGCAATGTCACAGATTCTCTGAGTGTTTGTGCCTGATCCTCCCCATCCTGCCATGCTTCCCATCTGAGCCAAGATGGGATTTCTGATCTGGGGGCCATAAGAGACCCTATTTGGGAGACAGGAGAGAAAGTCTGGATGTGAACAGTACAACCCAGAGGTGTGTTTTCTTTGATAGCTTTTCTTGCTGGAAACTGCCTAGCTGGCATCTTCTTGGGCAGATGATTTCACTCGTCTAGTGCCTCTGAAGAACAGACAACACTGGACTCATCAGATGGCTCAGCAGATAAAGGCACCTGCTGCCGAACCTGAGGACCCGAGTTCAATCCCAGGAACCATGTGGAGGACAGAACAGAGTCCTGAAATTTGTCCTCTGAGCTCCACAAGTATGCAAATCCACACATGAAATAAATAGATGTAATATTCCCTCTTTAAAACCAGCGTCAGAGATCACAATAGGCAGGAGTATGCAAAAGAAGCTAATACCCAATAAAGCAAGCGCAGCAAGTCACCCAGTGACTTGTTAATCTGCAGGCATTTGGGGGATAGAGGCTTGTAGATGCTACATGGACACTCAGAAGCTGAAGGCTCCTTGGAGAGCCCGTCCATCCCCAGCCAGCTCTGGCATCCAGCTGCTGTCTCTAATGCCTTCCCAGGAAGCAGAATGGACTGAAGAGGCAAAGGGCCGTCCTAGTACCCTTGCCCCCAAAAATGTGAACCAGATAATGTGAACCAGAAGTTGTTTGCCTGGAATTAAGAACTGCAGGGACACGTGGTGGTGTCAGCAATGGGGACATGCTGCTGCAGCTGCACATGGACAGCACTGTCGTGGATTCCGTTTAACGCTTGCATTATGTTATTTGCATTCCACATGAGAATCTGTGTGTAAGAGGCTGAGGTTCCATAGCCCCAGTTGGTCCTGTTTGGAAAATAAAGTTGCCAGTGGCCAATGGCTGGGCAGAGAGACAGAGGTGGGACTGGAGGATTCGTGGACAAGGGGACCGAGGAAGAAGGATTTAGAATTGCCATGCCAGGAAAGGCATAAGATGCAGGCTTGGGAGCTGCAGAAGAGAGAGCAGACCAGCCATGTGAGAGCTGGGGAGGAGCAGCCCCAGGCCCCACCACTGGGTCTCAGGTAGCACAGATGGAAGATAGATTTTACTAAGTCATAACTCAGGATTACTAGAGGGGAGGTGTTAGCAATGTGGAGGTTTGGGGCGGCCCAGCCACTGAGCTATTTAAGGCATATTAAAATAGAAGGCTGTATATGTGAGTGAGTGTGTGTGTGTGTACATGTGCATGTGTGTGTCTTTCATTTGGGAATTCAGAACATTGGGGCAGGTACCAAGGAGCGCACACGCGCTGCCCCCACTGCCACTGCTGCGGGGGAGATTAAAAACTAATACAACACTACACACTCGTTGTCCCAACAGAAAGTGAAGTCTTAGAAACAAGCAAAGGGGGCAGCATTTCCAGACAGCTAATTTACATACCAAGTTACAAGACTATAGGAAGAAGTCAGTGCCAGAGAGTGCTGAGGTAGTATTGTCTGAGGCAGACAAAAGGGACCCAGCAGGTCACTGTGTTCCAGTCCTCATGTGCTTGACCATGGTTCCTCTGTTTCTTTGTTAGTAGATAAGCCCTTCCAATCAGCCCTGTTTCCATCTCAAATAGGGATAAGTGGTGGCCTCTTTCCCTGAAACTTATCTTAGTGCCCTACTGTATGTTGGCTCTACTATAGGCCAAGAGCAAAGTGCCAGCACGGCCAGGGGCTGAGTGCTGTGAAGAGGCTCCCAATGTCTTTCTTACTGCTGTGTGACCTGGGCTGCCATGGAACTTCCTCACCCCACCTCGCTGTCTTCTAGGACAGTAGGAGGGCCACAGTAGTTTTATTAAGTGACCATGAGACTTGGAGACAGCGTTTACCAACTTCTGTGAATGGGAGTAGGCGCCCATTATGGTGCACAAAGCCTTCAGAAGAACCAGCTGTCCCGAGGGGATTCTATTTTGTTGTGGAAATAAATACACATACAAATTTAGAAGTATATCTAAGTTTGAAATTCTTTAAGCTAAGCAATTTAGCACAGCTATTTATGAATTCACTGTTGTTTCTTGACTAGATGGTCGGAATAGCTGACCTGAGCATACACTCAGGAAGATGGGTATAGAGATTAAGAGTGTTTCTGGCTATTTTATTTCAATCATTCATCTTTGAGTTATTTTTATAAAATTTTGTTCAACAAAGGGCATTTTAATATCTGTTAGTACTAAAACCTTGGTGAGTTGAAAGCAGGCCTCTTGGATGTTACGGATTTTATATTCTGTAATGTGGTGACATTGAAAGAATATGTCAGCAGGGACCATGGAAAGTGGGTCGTGACAGTCACCTGGGAGAAGACAGCTTAGGAAGCTGCCACTAGAGCCTTGGTCAAAGCCAAGGGCCCTGACATCCACACCAGCTGCTGCGCTGTCTGTAGGAGATAATGAGTGGCCTGACTGGGGGTCAGCTGCCAGGTGGCTGGCCCTGCAGCCATCAGTGAGTTGGTAGGAAGGATGTCCCTGAAAAGCTTGTGCCAGTGGTGATGGCAGCAAGGCCATCCTGTGCCTCGCTATGTCCCAACCAGTGTCACCAGCTCCTAGTGTCACCAGCTCCAGTGTACAAATAAGGAAACTGAAGCAATGGATATGGGGAACAGGCCCATGACCACTCAGCCAGGAAATGGAAGAGCTGGAGACAAATTCTCCAGAGCCTGTGTTCTTAGCTACTTGATTGCTGTAAACGGAAGGGACTTGGAATAAAAGTAATGAAGAAAGCATTTCTTAGGTTTTTAATGAGTTCAAAAGTAAATTAAAATATGTGTGCTGAATTAACTTTATTTTTATTATTTTGGGTTTAGAGGAGTTGCATATCCATGCACGTGTGTAGAGGTGTGTGTGTGGGTAGGGGTGTCAGGAGGTAGGACTGTGTCTGTGTGTGTATGTATGTTCCAGGATGTGCATGTGAATGCATGCACTTCCCAGAAAACAATCTTGGATATTGTTTCACAGGAATTATCTGCCTGTTTCCTGAGCCAGGGTCCAATTCAGTGGCCAGTGACTCCCAGGGAACTTTCCACGCCTACTTTCTTAGTACTGGGGTTACAGGTGTGTGGTGACAGACATTCTGTTATGGATTTGGGGGTTTGAACTCTGACCCTCACTATTGCACAGCAAGAACTTTGTCAACTGAGTCACATCCTCAGCCCTGCGCTGCCTTTTAATCTCCTATTTTCAGTACTTGGTATGTTCACGTACTTGCTATTTTTGACTGCAGACAAGTATTTTCACTTACTTTTCTTGTTATTAATTTTCTACACCTAATTCAAATGACGTCTAAAACAAAGGGTGAAGTTTTACACAGTGGGGGACCTCAGTTCCAGCATTGGCTTTGTCATGAAATCTCTGTGTAAATTCTGGCTAATCTGGAATCAATTTCCTCATGATTTCTAACCTGCTGTATTCTTCATCAACTCAGTGCAGGGCCTGCAAAGTGCCACTCTATGAACGTAGCTGGCTGCTGGTCTCAGGTTGCCAAGGTTGCCATAGGCTGCTCTCCCACTGGGCTGTGGTGTGGCTATGTTCTGTGGCTCCTCCCGAATGTCTTGGCTGTTGTCACAGAGACATGCTCGAGTTGGCCAGGACCCACAGTCACATTGAGAGAGAAGGAATAAGAGCTTAAGGATGATCAAATTCTCTTAAATAAAAGTATGCTATGTTGTTTCCAATTTCCTCTAAAAGCCCTTCTCATGTTTGCATGGAGAAGACAAGATGAGTGTCAGCATGTCATGTTTCCTCATGTGATGTGTGTGGGTTAGTAGCTCATCCGAAAACTGCCCATTTTATAAGAATCAAATTTCAGGGTCAAGTCTATTTCTAAGCAACAGGATGTCTGCTAAGCCTGACCTATGTATATAACTTTAAATTGTAGCTATATTCTTTTTTATTCATGCATGTGTTAATATTCATATGTGTATTGGTGCACATGTATGAAGGTGTATGGGTACATGCGTTTATGTGTGGATGTTGGTAAGCAACATTGGGCACCATCCTCAGGAATATCATCCACCTCCTTGTCCATGTTCCTCACTTACTAAAAGCTCATCAACTGGGATGAACTGGCTGGTCAGCAAACCAAAGGGACTCTTCTGTCTCTGCCTCTCAAGTACTGAGTTCATAAGACGTATCATCATGCCTGACTTCTCATGGGTTCCAGTATTAAATCCAGGTCCTCCTCTTTGCAAGGCAAGCACAGGCTGATCCTCTGCCCCCAGAACTGTAGTGCTATTCTTACTTTAAGTTATTAAAGAACAAAAGCAAGTAGTGGACAGTTCTCAATTGGTATATACATGCAAGGACTCTGATTTGAAAAGAAGTGACTTTAAATTGCTATTTAAATTTTAGCCTTCTTTTCAGCCTGTATACAAATACATGGGGTCCAAACATTATTAAATCATAATTTTGTAATTTTCTAGTTGCTGTGAATTATTTTCCTCTGGGATTGAAACATTCCATCCTGCAGGGAAGCTCCTTAAACAGGAAGGTAAACAACTTAAAATACATCCAGGAAATCCCTGAAACAGACCAGATTCACTGGGTCCCTCCCTGCCAGAGTAAGCAATAAAAGCTTAGAGTCCTTTTCAGACCCAGATAAGCCAAACTGGGAATAAGAATGTAAGACTAGACCAGCCTGGATACCTAGAAGCCTGGATGAGTTTTAGGTCAACTGAATCACCTTAAAAGGACACTCACCAAACTGTTGAGCTGCCTGCAGGCTGTGCAGTGTGCTCCAAGTTTAGCTTTGGTGAGCTGCCACCCCGCTGGTGTAGGATTTGGTGGCACTGCTATCTGTGAACCATTTCTGCTCCTGTAAGTAACCCTTTACCCATATTCCTGTTAAGTATCCCCAATAAAACTCATTGGTTCATTAAATTGGACTTTAGTGGTATCCATACTTTGTCTTGAGTTCTCTGTCTGGGGTGGGTAGAAATGTGTGTTGCATCTCCCCAGGAAGTGTTTTGTCATATAACAGCACCTAAAAAAGTGTGGTTTGTTTCTCAAAAATTACCTAGCTCTACATATTCTCATATTTTCTGAGAGCCTGCTGCATGTAAAGGAATTGAAGAGACAAATTCTTAATCTCCACTGTAAGACTTGAAAGATATTTTTGGAGGTCTATAAACTTCTGTAATTCCATTTTTAAAGTATCCAAAAATTAGTCAGCTTCATAACAACTTAAGTTGCGTGAAATGCTAAAAGCTTTTGAAGCAGAGTTGGCAGTAGGTTTCCTTGGTCCTCTAAGACTTCCAGCTCCCTTCTCTCCCTTTGCAATGCAACTCTGCCTTCAAATGCCATTCTTTAAAGGGAGGCTTAACGGCTTTGGAGGAGTTTTCTGGATTCACAGCCAGTTTTGCCACTGCAGCAGAAAAGAGATTGCATGTGCAAGCCAGCTGAAGTCATTCGCATGGCAAGAATTAGGGCTGCGGAGCGATGATCCTGTCAGATTGCAATTGGAAACAGCTTTTCCCAAGGACGGCACGAGAAATCAGGGATTCTTATTCAGTGTCTGCCAGACTGCTGCATTTCTAACTGGGCCTAGCATGATCTGTTAGACATCAGAAATGTGAAAATCACAGTGAAACCAAACAAGGGTGTTCATTGACCTCCAAGTGTGGTCAATGGCTTCCTATCAGACCTAGAATTATGTTACCAGTTAATATGAGGACAGTTTCTGTACAAGGACAGGAGGTTCAGGAAGGCCTGACCAGATGGGACTACAGAGTTATCTGAAGGCCATGTCTTTATGCTAACCTCTACAAGCATCAGTTGTTTAACTGTCAAGCTTGGAACCACATCTCTTTTCTTCAACTTTTTTTGTGCAGAGGTAATGTTTTCTCAGGAAAAAATTTAGAATTACCATAAGCTATAATGTTGATCTAGAACATTTAGTGGAAGTCAATTTCTTGGTACTCCCAACTTTAAGGGAAAGTCAATTAAAAAAAAAACCAAACAGGCAGCCAGAGGTGTTTCACACCTTTAATCCTGGGGAGGGAGAGGCAGGAGAATTTCTATAAGTCAGTGTGGCTTACACGGTAAGTTTTAGGCTAGCCAGGACTACCTAGTAAGACCCTATCTCCAGAGAAAAAAATGTCCCAATCAAAACCTATGCCAGAAATTTAAAGAAAACAAAATTATCTCAGGGTTTGGTTTAAAATTATTAATCCAGATAAGATAAAGATTAATCCCTAAGCTCAGATCTCTAGATCTAGAGGCTCAGAGATGGCTGGGAACTCAAAGACCAGTGACAGGAATGCCTGTTTCATTTGTTCCCTCTCCAGAGTTCTTTCATATAAACTTACTACAGTAGAAAATAAATAAATCAGATTTGATGAAGCAGCTACTTGTTACACTCAAAACTCCTCACTGGTGAGACAAGGCTGTTACACACAGGTGGTGGCGCCCCAGAGTGGACCAGCTCTGTCACCTTGGAAGATGCTTAACAAAGTTCATTTAGGAACACAAGACTAGTCTGACTTTATTTGTTTCCAAGTCAAATCCCATCAGCAGGAGACTCCATGCTGGTCTTCAGAGCCAGTGACTTCTACCTCCATAACAAGGCCCGTTGTTTAACATACTCCACTTCATACACTATAATTGTAGTGAGTGAGTAGATCAATTCCCTAAGTCAGTGACTGCATCTTGTGCATTTCTCAAGTCCTGCCCTTACTACTTCTGAAATTAAAACTCCACAGCAAATACAAAATGAAAAAACATATTCTGTCAAGTATCTAAAAGGTATTAGGAATTTGTATTATAGTCATGTATTACATAACCATCTTTTGGTCTTGAAATCACATGTGTACTGCTAGTCCTATAAGAGCACAATGATGGTGACAAGATCCCACTGTCCAGAAGGGCAGCACTGTCCTGACACTGAAGCATAACGTGTTACTTGCATATGTGGGGTGATGATGGTGTAAGCAAACCTGCAGTACTGCTGGATGCATAAAATTACAGCAGAGATAATAATGCATAATATATAGAACTTGATGATTAATGATTATTATTTGCTCATGAATTTACTGTATAGTTCCCATAATTAACAGACAGTGAAACCCTATACATATTTATAAAGGAGCATATTTTAAAGGCACTGCTATATTGCTCTAGCTCAGTTTTGTACATCTCAATGTTTAGAGTTCCTCATCATTCTATCGTGTGTTTCAATCATCCTCATGATGTTATTATGTTCCTCCTGACCCTAGGAGCAGGATGCTATACCGTATAGCTTAAGTATGGAAGAGTCAGGACCAGCTAGGTCTGTATGAGTTCACATAGTGACTTAATCATCCAGCAATGCATCTATGAACATCATCTGTAGTTGAACAATGTGTGGCTGTATTTAGCAATTTTTTTTCAGAAACAAACTACAGCCAAATGATGGGCAATATTCCAAAAGCAGAAGCAAGCTCATGGAAAAAGTATTACATACAAACTGGAAGTTCAGCAAAGAAACAAAACGCTCTGAAGTGTCACTCACTCATCATTTAAAAGCTTCTTTGGGGTGGGGGAGATGGCTCAGCATGAGTGCTTGCATGAGAACTTGAGGCCAGATCCCTAGCACCCACCTGAAAGCTGCACACAGCAGTGGCACACATCTGCAATCTCAGCATCAAAAAGGCAGAGCAGAATGGCCAAACCAATGAGCTCAGGGTCTGTCAGTCAGTGAGAGACTCTGTCTCAAATGAAAAAGTTGGAGAATGATTGTGGAAGACACCTGACATTGATCTCTGGCTCCTATACATGCATGTGCAGCTGCATATACACACACATATATATAATACACATACACACATATCTCAAATAAATTCTAAATCAAGGGATTATCAAAGTAGTAGCCAAGTTTTGAGAGTAAAAAATTTTTCCCAATTGTCATACCATCTAATAAAGTCCTTCCTTCCTTCCTTCCTTCCTTCCTTCCTTCCTTCCTTCCTTCCTTCTTTCCTCCCTCCCTCCTCCTCCTCCTCTTCCTCCTCCTCCTCCTCCTCCTCCTCCTCCTCCTCCTCCTCCTCCTCCTCCTCCTCCTCCTCCTCCTCCTCCTCCTCCTCTTCTTCTTCTTCTTCTTCTTCTTCTTCTTCTTCTTCTTCTTCTTCTTCTTCTTCTTCTTCTTCTTCTTCTTCTTCCCACTCTGCCACTGAGCTATTCCTTGAGGCCTAGTGAGAAACCTATACTGCAGAAAAATGTCTTTATCATGAAAATCAAACAACAGTTCACTGGTGGAATACCATCCTAGTATGTGTAAGGCCCTGGGTTTGATCCCCAGAACCTCAAACAAAACCAATCAAACCAAGAAAAATAAATGATACTGGCTAAAACCATTCAGTTTTATACTCACTGGCCTTCATTTCGAATGTACCAGTAAGATAGCCTAGGTGTAGAGCATGACAAGCCTAAGGACATAGCCTTTGTTTCCTGTTAATTAATAAACAAGCCTAAGGTCCTAGCCTCTGTTCCTATCAATTAATAAGGGGAAAAATGTGCTGGTAAGACAATGTAAGTGAATGCCATGCTCTGTTGTCCAGACTTCGCTTTTATTTTGACAATTGAGACTACAACATAGGAATACGTCTGACCTGGGGAGCCTTACCTGTGTGAATATGCATCTGTTGAGCATCTTCAGGATTAAGTAACCCCAGTAAATGTGAAGGCCCTGAAGGATCATGAGCTGGAGGTTGAGGAAGATGTAGGAGAAGAAGGGCTCGAGATAGTGCAAAGGCAGGATCAGGGTGCAGTACAGAATCCTGTGGGAAACAGGTGAGAAAACACTTTGGTCAAAGTGCTGGTGAATCACAATGAGAAAACACATTTTTCCCTCCTCAAAGTAATCAGTACTTAATATCAAAAGATGTCTGTAGGAAAGAAAAGGCAATGTTACCATTTATAACGTATTTTGCAAACAATCAAAAAGTATAGCCGTCTCCTGAGACAAAAAAAATAAAAATAAAAATAAAAAAATGGATGGTCCATGCCATTGCTTGCTTGACAGCCCCTGTTCCTAGGCTCCCTCTTTGCAAACAGAAAGCTTCCATGATCCATCCCTCTTTAGCTTCCAGGAAGAGACAAGCCATGGAAGCAAGTGAGACAACACTTTCTTATGTGTGAGCTTATGACATGGCTTCACTCCCTTGATGATGTCAACCATGGCTTGAGAGGACTGGATGTGTCCCTGACAGCAGGTACTTAGCATACACAAGGCTCAGCCTTCCTCCCCAGACACACATTTCACGATTGGTCCCATATTCTAAAGTGAACTGCCCTCCTTGTCCACTGTGTGCACAGACTCCTGAACACAATTTTAACTGCCTCCTGTGTATCAAGACACATAGCACCTTCAGCTCTCACTCCAGGACAAAAGACTAAGTGTCCTTTCAGCAAGCCTCATAGAGCTGTGATTTTAGAGTCCCTAGAAAGGCTGGCTTATAAGCATCTATTTACTCATAAAAATAATTTGTTCATTTAAATTGAGAAAACAAGAAAGAGGAAAAAACTGTCCACAGTACCAGCCTCTTAAATGAAACTGTAATTTTAGTGCTTTGTCTTCCTTCTTTTCCTCAGTACATTGTTTAATTTAATTATCACATGAACAGACAGTCAAATTTGCTGGAGTTTGGCATAAAGTTCAGTGAGCTGTAGGATACAGAGCAGACCACTGTGCCTAGGAACGCCCTGATGTCCCTTTATAGCCATCCTCTCTCCACTGTTAGCCCTCGTACAAACACATCTCTGCTCCCCACCCCTGTAGGTTGATGTCTATATGCAGGTGTGGGCTGGCACAAGTTAGGTCAAGGCCATGATTGGATAGTAAAAAAGTAAGGCAGGGACAAAGGTTTTGTAAGGCGAGAGAGAAGGAAAAAGTGGGAGAATCAAGATGGAGACAGAGAAGGATGACCCAGATCCAGGTGGTCTTAAATGGTCATGGGTAGTTATGTATATTTGTTAAGGGATGGATTTCTATAGGTAAATTTATCTTATCTAAGTGGGCGGTTTATATCTTTATCAATTGGTTGTGAGTTCATTGTATGGATGTATTGTGGTTTGAGAATTTAACACATAAATCTGATTGATAGATTACAGCTTATTGAGTTATGATTTCACTGGGTAGTTGGGAATTTATATCTTAACTACCAGGGGGTGGTTGTTGAGAGGGCAGGCAGAGTCCATGGTAGGGAGCTGCAATAGGCCAGCCCCATGCTGAACTTCTTGAGCCCTGATTTTACTGAGTAGCTGGAACCAGAGAGTTCACAGCTAGTAGAGAGCCGCTGGGAGAGATACTAACCAGAAATAAATTATGGTTAGTTCCATATGACGCTCCAGTGCCGGACTAATTCTAGTGACCAGTGTGGCAAGGTGCCACACTGGAATGGCTTGCGCACTGCCTGGGTCTGAGAGTACTTGGAGACAGCATGGATCCGCTGAGATAAAGATACCCCAGAGTGCCATGTGGCCCTGTGGGTGCCAGCAGTACAAGTTAAAAGATTACTGGATACAGAACAGACCCCTGTGCCTAGAGACACCCTGATGTATTCCCCTCTATACCCATCCTCTCTCCACCTTTAGCTGGTACAACCACTTCTCTCCTCCTCACCCCTCACTGATACCTTTTCCCAGAGTGTTCTTGAAGCTGTTGTCTTTTACTTTCCTACTGCTTTTATGACTCAACCAAGTCTCCAGGGGGAATCAGTAGCATTTCCTTGTCACTCAGTGGTGTCCCACTATATGGACTGATCATGCTTTATCTGTCATCTACTAAGGGGCACTGGAGTTGCTTTCTGTGTTTGACAACTAGGAATAGAATCACTACATATACTCACATACATCCTTGTGTGTGAACAGAAGTTGTTATTACTGAAGGGTAAGTAGGCAAGTAGAACTGTGTGGCATATGGCAAGTTCAGGGTTAACTTTGCAAGAGAGTAAGTATTGTTCTCTGGAGTGGCTGCTATGGATCTACCCTCCTCCCATTTCTACCATTCACATCCTTTTCAGCATTGCCTATTGTCTTGGAGAGATAACTGTCTCCATGTTAAATACAGTTCTTGGCAAGCTCTATGTTTGTGTTGGCTGGAATAGGAATGAACCCAGTAGCCTCATATGTTTGAATGCTTAATCTACAGGGAGTGGCACTATTTAAGAAGGATTAAAAGGTGTGGCCTGCTGGAGTAAATATGGCTTTGTTGGAGGAAGTGTATCACTAGAGGTGGGCTTTGAAGATTTTTAAGAGCCCATGCCAGGCCTAATGTTTCTCTGTCTGTAGATTAGGATGTAGAATTCTCAGCTCCTCCAACACCATGTCTGCCTATATGCCTCCATGCTCCCCACCATGATGAAAAACGACTAATCTCTGGAACTTTAAGCAAGTTCCAATTTAAACGCTTCCTTTTATAGTAGTTGCCTTGGTCATGGTATCTCTTCATAGCAATAGAACAGTGACCAAGACGACAGTCAAATCCATGTATAACCAAAATCATCTTATACTGTTCAAAAGCCTCGAAGTATCTAGTCTCTCCCAAATAGAAGATCTTGGAAGTATATATTTATAGAAGAGAGATACTTCTTTCCAAGTGTACATTAAAGGTGGAGAAGTCCAAGGAACATTCTGGAAAGTACCAAAAATTGCAACATTGTTCTCTAAAATTACAAATGATAAGGCCATCAGGGATTTATGAATAGCTTGTTTGGGTTGCTCTACCAGTGTCTTGGTTAGGGTTTCCACTGCTGTGAAGAGACACCATGACCAAGGCAACTCTAATACGGACAACATTTAATTAGGACTGGCTTACAGGTTCAGAGATTCAGTCCATTATTATCATAATGGCAGGAAGCACAGCAGGGTCTAGGAAGGCATGGTGCTGGAGGAGCTGAGAGTTTTACATCTTTATCCAAAGGAAGCCAGGAGCAGACTGTTTCCAGGAAGCTGTGAGCACTGTCAGGGTGGATGACAGTGACACACTTCCTCTAATAAGGCCACACCTACTCCAACAAGGTCATACCTCCTAGTAGTTCCACTCCCTGGGCCAACCATATTTAAACCACCACAACCAGTATTTGGTGGATTTAAAGTTTGCTACTTTAAGACTCAAGACAAGCTAAAGAGGCATCACTTGCAAGACCTTGAGGGTTCCTCTTGTCTATCTGCTCTGCATTGCTTCTTCTGGTATAAATTCAAGCTCAGCTTCTGCCTATTCAAAAACTCACCATGTGACTCATCCATTTTCATGCAGACAGTTCTTAAGTTAACTTTTTAACTCAAAAACAGAATTTTATTACCTTTTTAGAAATTCAAAATCAATTTTAAAAATGCCTAAAAACCTGATATTGTTTTAGGATATTGTCTTACACCCACATGACTTCATGTGTCAAGGATGACACCACACATATGAAGTAAGACCCTGAGTTTTCCTACTCCACATCGCAGACCCCTTTCATCTCAATGAATGTAGCTTTATAATAGAAACAAACAAACTTCTGTTCTACCCAGGGCTAGTGACGTCATAGATCCTGAAGAAGATCCTGCGGCCATCACCTCACTAAACCACTATAATCCCTAACTGCAGTCTAAAATTCGACCTTATACCCACGCATAAGGATTGTTCTTAACATTTATTGAGAAACCTCTCTCTGCAACAGATGGGGACCTTTATAGAAATATGCAGCCAATCAAAACCCAGAGTCATGGAGCCTGGCCTCAGTGGACACGTTCACAGTTGTGCATCGAGGGTAACTGGGAATAGGGTGGAAAACCTTCGGGAGGCAGAGGATCAGGGAGTTTGCTACGACTGTGTCTTCTAGTCATGTCTGAAGTTGCTCCCATAAAGTCTTACCAGCATGACTCCCTAAACATGGACTGAACAAGGACAACAACAAACATGCATGCTCACGTGGACAGAGAAAGACCACAAGATCTCCATCCTGCGCAAAGAGCTATAGGCAACTAAAGAACGCTCACAGCTGACAGCACAGGCTTCCCCAGGGAAGAGCACAGTGATGCAGTATCCAGTGCTAAGTGGTCAGTGCTGAAAACGTACATACATGCAACGTTCTACCGACTGAGTGGACTGTATTTATGTACTGAGCCCTTCATATGTATAACAATAATTAATGAAAAAAGAGATCATGAATTCAAAAGAAACCAAGGGAAAGGGACCATGGCAGAGTTTGGAGAAGGGGAAATGATTTGACTATTTTATAATCTCAAAAAACAAAAGAAGTAATAAAAATTAAATAAAAAGATAATAAATACTTCAGGCCACCAGTCATCTGCCGTCTATTGCAACTACTTAGCCCTGTCATTGTAAGAAAAGAACAGTTATATGTCACCTTGTAGATAAATGAATGAGTGGCTGGGTGACTGCCAATAAAGCTTTATTAATAAACCAGAGTGTGAGCTGGAGTTGATGCTAAGCCATAGTTTGCCACTGTAACAACTGCACGAGATCCATTCCATGAACACACTGCAGCTCAACTTTCCTGATAAGACAGTTAAGGTCTTTCCCAAAGTTTCATTGTATTGTAATGAATGGTGGGAATTACTTGAGAAACATTAAGATTTTTCAGTTCTTCCTCTAGAGAAGCTAAACTCCTGGACCCGAGTCAGACACTACACTCATCGCATGTGACAATATATTGTTCAGTGACTTTCCTGCAAGACACACAACTCATATTCCATTCTTGTGCCCAGTGTGACCACATCCCTTCCTCAGCTCCTGAGCAATGCCGTGTTCTCTCAGTCTCCATGGGAAAGAGCACTGCCTGTTTGTACTGACATTTTACTTCACATGAAGCCACGATGTTTACATGTTACCATTTTCATTTGTTCTTTTGTGGACTGTTTGTATATGACTAGGTTCTGTTAAGCAATGGATTAGCCTATATTCATTGTACAAAATGATGAATGTCATTACAGAGATACCCCTCACCCATGGGTATGAGGTTACTTACTGAGTGTGGATAACTTACATGTTGCTGCTACCTCCTTTCTTCCTTCCTTCCCTCCTTCCTTCCTTCCTTCCCTCCTTCCTTCCTTCCCTCCTTCCTTCCTTCCATCTCCCTCCCTCCCTCCCTCCTTTCTTTCTTTCTTTCTTTCTTTCTTTCTTTCTTTCTTTCTTTCTTTCTTTCTTTCTAAATCTGTGGTAGTGAAGATTGAACGCAGGGTCCTATGCATGCTAGTCAAGACTCTACACAGAGTAATGCCCTGGCCATATCATGACATTTGTATGTTTCTGTGCTTGTTCATCTCCCCAGATTAAAGGTCCCTGGGCTATTCTGATTACCCTTGAATTTATAACCTGGGTCCCTGGGCTTAGCATCTGGGCTGACTCTGCCCTGCTCTGCAGTTGTCCCATGGGTGTGCCACACCAGCAGGCAGATTCCCAAAGTCATAGCCACATCCTGTGGTCATCTGTGTTCTCAAGTACTTGCCCCTTACCCACTCCCCTACCAAAAATCTGTCAGTGCCAAAACTGAGAAAGATACTAAAAAAAATCATTCTCCTCACAGTTTACCAGATAATGTGAAGTATAAACATATAAATTACACACTTTAATTCACTGAAAGAAAGAGTGGGGTGTGGGGCATGGGAGAGGATTCTCACTGAAGTGAGACTGGCTTCCTTGCTTCTGCTTGTGGAAAGTGAAGGTAGAAGATAGGATTCTGGTGGAGGAGGAATCTTTCACTGCATATACAGAATCCCCCAGAGAGGCATGACGGGAAATTCAGGAGGTTGAAGGAGCCTCAGTGGCACTTTCCTCCATGATGAGAGCTCTGTAGTTTAAAACTTGTTTAGGGGAGAGAGGTGGCAGGGAAGGGTGGCATAGAGGAAGGTGCCAGAGGTGCATGGAGTATCCAAGGAGCCTTTTCCAGGGATGCGGCCTTCCTTATAAGAGCAACAGAGAAAGCCGAGTTTGGAAAGGTGTTGAAACACTCAGCACAGCTCTTGACAGTTGGATCTGGCAAGATGCCATTTGCCCTGGTTCCTTAATCATGGGGTGGAACTCACCACACCCCTGTGACCAGGAATTTCAGGTTGCCACAGCCAACCTGGCAAACTAGCTGGGCTCCTGGAAAGGCAGAAGCATCCATTAAAATGCAAATGATTCTGGGGGAGCTCAGCCTAGAAGAGAGGTGGGGCCAAAGGCGGGGCTCTGGAGTGTAGGAGATGTAGGTCAGGGGTCACAGATTTCAAGGCCTGCCTCTGGCACCAGTTCAGCTGTGAAATGAGAACTCCCTGCCTACCTCATCTGGGAGTTACAGGCACTGATCTTCGTGCCTCAGGAAGGACTCAGCACATAGTAGGCTCTCAGAATATGGCAAGTAAAGCTGTCTATCACCCTCTCTCCCACTCTGGCTCCAACTGCTTCCTGTGCCCTGCTCTCCTAAACTGGAGACATAATAACAGCTCTGGGAGAGCAGCCCCGCCTCTAGCTGCAGAACTGGCTAGGTTCTGCTCCACCAGGAGGAGCAGCTTTGAGTGAACGGATGCATGCACTCACGCCTTCTGAACATTCTCTGCCAGGACAGGGTGTAGAGAGGAGGGGCCACTGTGGTACTGGCTGGGGTCTATCATTTTTTTTTCAGGACCTCACGAAATGATGGATCAATATCACTCTATGCTACTTCTCTTTTGGTCAAAGAATAAGAAGAAACCCCATCATGGCACTGGACTTCCAGATGATCTCCTGGCAGGGCATGAACTCAGACACGTGTGCACATGTGTGATTATCGACTCCTCACTTCCCCACATCACTACCTTATAGTGAGTGCCTAGATGGATGCCAAAAGATGGCCAGGCTCCTAAATTCCTAGAGCCACAGAACTTCAGTTTTTCCCAATTGAAAAGCTGCTGCTGTGCTCAGCCTTTGCTCTGGATTTGCTTCTGTCTCCTCTCCTCATTCTTTTAACCAACAGAGCTTACACAGTTTGAATAAGTCACAATTTTGGTTTAAGTGGTAGGTAGCTGGCTTTGCCAACAACCCCCCAGAAGTTCTACGTTCCACTTGAAAACTTGAGATTGTTGGGTGTTGGGTGATTTTGTTGTGTTTTCCTTGCTAATTGCAGGTGAGCACTTTGTGGGTTTTTTTGACAACAGTAGCTGGTGCTGGAGATGAAGCCATGCTTGACCTGTCTTGGCTTTGTAGGTGATGGTGTAGCTGAAGATAACCTGATAGACATTCAGCGAAGGCAAACACTGTGGTAAATTCAATGGGAAGGTTTGTGCTGGGCAGTGGGTTATGGACTTAGTGGGAGAGAGCCTGCTTAGCATCAGGCTAGCTCTACATGCAGTCACCACGGCTGCCTGCAAAACACAGATACCCACTTGTGTTCCAAAGGCCTACATTTAACTGGTTCTGGTTCTGGTTCTTTCCTTTTTAAATGTGTGTGTGTGGGGGGGGGGTGGTGCACATACACATGTGTGTGCAAGTTTGCATGTGGATGGAGCCCAGAGGCTGATGTTGGGTGTCCTCCTAAGTCATTCTTCTCTTTACTTATGGCCCAGGATCTCATTCAACCCAAGCTGTTTTCTTGTTTATCAGATATCAGGAAAATTCTGAGGTGAATCTCTACTGTACCATACTACAGCTGCTTCTTGGAAGCCCCTGAACTGAGGGCTTCAGTGGGGTATGTCCTTAAGATACCCGCCCAGGCTTAGAACCAGAAACAGTATAATTTTCTTACTTTGAATACTGCTCTGACCCTGGGGAGGCATCTCCAACGTGCATAATCACATGGCAGGAAGTGGCAGGATATGACTTCTGAGGCTGGAAACTGAAGGAAATACAATGTATGCCTAGCTCTCTCTCTCGGCATCTTGACTCTTAGCATGAGGAGGCCAAAGTCAAGTGAGGGGGCATCTGTAGATGTTCTGGACAGGAGACCAGTGCAGGACCCAGCCAATCAATGAGAGTCACCAACTACTTGGTCTTACATGGATTTTTTCAAGGAGGTGGCTGAAGAAGGCCTTCCCGAAGTTTCAACTGTAGTCACTGTCAAGTGCCTGGCGTCCTCCTGAGTGTAACCACAAAAGAGACTCTAAGGAAAAGTACCTGGCTAAGGCCACTCACAGCTGAGAACCAGCAGGGTTAGTGATGATTGACGAATGATGTAAAGGAGGCCATCTCTCCCAGTCAGCAGACCAAGCATGCCTAGCAGGGACTGTAACCACCCAGTGGACAGATAGGCTCCTGCACAGAAACAGCCAAGTGCAGCAGGAGGGGCCTCTGGGGCATGAGAAGCACCAAGGGAAGACTACAGATCTTGTAGCACCATGGAAGTCACCTTGAAAAGCTAGGTCAACAGTTATCTGCAAGTCACAATTTATCCTCCCAACAATGGTGCTCCAGATTAGGGTGGCTGAGCGGTACAGCTAGCTAATGCTAGTTTGCTTGAGGGAGACCCTGAACATGGGAATCATAGAAACAATAGGGAAACCAAAAGCTGACTTACAAACACATGCTCGGAGTTAAACAAAAGCAGCGCTAACACATTCACTAACGTGAGGCATTTGTCTTTCTAGGTCTCAGCTACCTCGCCCAGCATCTTTCCCAGTCCCATCATCCATGTTCCTGAGCATTTCAAAATTTCAGTTTCCTTTATAGCTACATAAAACTCGATTATGTATGCCAAAGGATACACAGAGACAAAGTAACTGAAGCATGACACAGTCAAACGTCTATAATACAAATGTAATTCTTAAAAGCAGCTGGATATGGTGGGGAAACTTTATCACACAAGAAGAGTAAGGCTGAGTAATAACTAGTTTTGAACAAAACAACTGGGGCCACAGCTACATGTAATTGACAGCTGCTGGGAGACATAGATAGATGGATAGATAGATAGATAGATAGACAGACAGACAGACAGACAGACAGAGTTAGGTTTCATTAGGGGTGGCCTCTGGAAAGTTGAACACACTGCAGTTGATGGCCATATACCCAAGAGTATATAGCCAGCATAAACTAGGTCAAAAAAAATAAGGAGAACATAAAGTTTAATTGTTTGATATGGGCATGAAATGTATGAAATGCCCAATAATTAATAAAAATATGGAATAAAAATAAAAATTTCAATTGTGCATATGCCCTACATTTTCATTATCCATTTGTCAGTTGATGGACATCAGGGATGGTTCCATTTGCTAGTACTGTGAACAGAGCAGCAATGACCAACAATGGACGAAGTGTTTCTGCAGTGGGCAAGAAGCCTTAGGTGTGTGCCCCAGAGCGTATGGTCATAGAGCAGACCCAAGTCCGACATCCCACCAAAGTGACTGCACTAGTCACACCGCCACCACCAACATACACGAATTTCCACACATGGGCACTGGCAGTCATTTGTATTCTGGATGATAGCCATTTTGATAGGATAAAATGACATTTTAAAATGGTTTTAATCTGAATTTTCCTGATGGTTAAGGGTATTGAAAACTTTAAAGTGTTTCCTAGTCATTTGTAGGTCTCTGGGAAAGTGTTCAGTTCCACAGGCCCTGTTTTAATTGTTTTAAATTTAGTGCTTATATTTTAGATACTAATCCTCTATCAGCTGTGCAACTGGAAGATATTTTCATTTGTTCCGTAGGCTGCTTTTTCACTTGATGAACAATTTATTTTTCTGTACAGAAGCTGTTTAGTCTCATGAGATTTGCTGGTTGTTGGTCGTATTTCCTGGACTACTGGAGTTGTATTTGGAAAATCTTCACCTAACTTTATGGGTTCAAGAACTCCCCCTACTTTTCTCTTTAGTGATTTTAAGACATCAGGTTTTATTTTGAGGTTTCTGATGCACTTGGAGTTGAGTTTTGTACAGGGGTAGATGAATGCATCTACATTTGTTCTTATCAGTGGAGACATCCAGATCCCCCAGCACTGTTGGAAATGCTCTTGTCTCCAGTGTGAGTTTTCAGCTTCCTTGTAAAAATAACCAGGTAGGTGGAGTTATGTGAGCTTTGTCTGCTCCTCTACTCTGTTCGTCTAGTTTTGAGCCAACACCATGGTATTTCTAGATGCTTTAGTTTTATGTGCTTACCTTAGAATATTTCAGGAACCCAAGAAACTATAAACTAGATAGCAGGGGCTGCCTTAAATCGGGAGATATAGTATCTAATAGGTTAGATGAGGGCAGAGGAGGGGTAGACTGGCATAGAAAGGTTCAAGCAGGGGGAGTGGTGGGAGAGAGGGGCAATGAGGGAACGGCAAGGGTTAAGAAAATGAAGCAGGTGTGAGAAAATTGCTTGGTGACTGACTTTCTGGTAACCCAGTTAAAAACCTTACAAAAAGTCTGCAGACAGATACCGGGCAAAGACTAGACAATATAGGTCTAGAAGCAACGGGTCATTAAATAAAAACCCCAGTGCCAAGCATGGGATACAGCTATGGGAGCCATTGATCAGGGAGGTCCCAGAGTCCCCGAAACATTACCAGTTCTAGTCATTGCTCTTAGTCACTCATCAGGACTAATAGATAACAACCTTACCTCTATGGACACCACACATCTTAGCTGCAAGTTGTAGAGAAATCAAGCTGGAATTGTGCTAGAAGATTTCTCCCTGCTGAATGGGCCTCATGGTGTCAGATGTTACTGTGAAAGGTGCTTCAGGGGTAAAGGCATTGATTGTCTAGCCCAACTCTGAACTCTATGAACTATAAAACCAATCTTCGAGATAAGATGTACCCAGTGGTGTAATGGTAGTGTGACTCTTATGTGGATAACCAACTCTCTAATTTGATTTGGAGCTTGTTCTCCAAGAGGGAATCCATGCCTAATGTTAACTTGGTCTAAAGCCCATGGTGAAGAGGTCTTAGACTCTACGTAGGGGTTGTGGGGAACGTAACATGGTTGCTTAGCTGAATTGGCACAACATCAAAGCATCTCCTAGGCATGGACACATATCTATGTGTACTCAGGAACAAAGGCTACTCTCGGCCTCAAACAGAGACTCTGCTCCTCGTAGTAAAGGGAATTGAAGGCGAAGGCCAATAATCGTATGAGATGATGAAGGACAGTTGAGCGCTCAGCCCTGGACAAGACACACTGGCATTGGGTCCACAGAGGTCAAGTCCTCCTAATAATAGTCAGCTATGGAGAAGAATATGATTCACAGGGGGCCCAACTACATTCTACAGATTTGTGGGCAACTGACATAATCTGTGTGATTGGAGGGAAGATATCAACTGTGTACCTACTGGTGAGCCCACCAAGTTCTGGTAGTTGGCTCTAAACCCGGGTCCATATAGACAACCCTGATCAAACTCTGTGAGACACTTAAGAAGACCCAAACTAATGAAGAGGCAAAAGAGGTTGATGGGCGGGGACAGGAGCCAGTTAATGTGGAAGTTTAGCAAGAGGGATGATGTGCATGCATTAAAGTGTGAAAGACCAAATTTACTAACAAAAACAACAAAAAATTACCAAGCAAGGAATGTATGAGGCATTTATCTTGGATTTGATTCTAGATTAAGCTCTCAATTTTGAAATACTAATTAACAATGTTAATAAAATTAGAAGACTCAGCATTGCTTACTGAGCCTGTACTAAGCAGACATTTTCTAAAACTCTCTTATATGTCATATTAAAGGTAAGCCTCATGTAAATTCTTACTTCTGTCTTACAAGATGAGAAACTAAAGATGCAGAGAGATGATCCAAGCTGTCCCGAACCACAGAGGCGGTTAAGTGTGGCACAGGATTTGATTCTAGCCTGACTTCCATCTTTGAAACAAGCCAGTACACTGTACCTCTCCTTTCCAGAAAATACTAATTTCAGATCCGTAGTCTCGGTTTACAGAATTGGCTGGCTTTCTTGGCAAAGACAGCTCTCTTTGACCACTCATTGACCACTCTGGCCAGACCTTCCTGAATGCCAATCCTGAATGACCGGCAGGTCAGGATGCTGTCCATCCACCTAAGAAAGAGGTGTGGAACTGGAATATCCCTTTGTTTCTGCATTCTTCTATGGAGAGGAGCTGAAGTTCCCAGGCTAACCCTAAACAGATTATTTCTAGGCTTTTCCTTCCAGGCCATTTGACACTTCTCCATGTTTATCCTGGTTTCTGTCAGTTGACATGTAGAGAATTATGATTGTTGAGGATGGACTGCCACATGAAACATCAGCTAGGTAACCTACCTCACAGTCTCCTATGGCTAAATAAAATCAACAGATAGAGCCATGCAATGTCACAGGATCCCTAGACTTGGGGTCCCACGGCCATGAAGAAGGTCCTTATCTGTGAAGCAGAGTGACAATGCCTACTTCTGTCAGATGCAGTATAGGTCTGGACAGGATTGGTCCAGTGTCTGGCATCAAAGAGGCACCTGTGAGTACTACAACGCAGAACAGGCTTTTCTTGTAGAGTCCCAGGCTCTGGCCACTGGCTTTTCACTGAGTGACCAGAAAAGCTGCTGATCTCAAAGAAAGACCCACATTCATGAGTGCAGAAGAAAAGTGATAGCCACTGCCCACCCACTGTAGCTCCCTCTGTGGTGTTTCTATGCTGAGAGTTAGTTGAATTACTTATTAGAAACATAAAGCTACAATGTTTTGTCTTTTAGTAAAGCATCCAAGGACGAAGGGTAGTGTTGTGACTGTCACTAGGCAGGATATGGCGCCTTGTCTACTCACCAGAACGGAAATATAATGAATCGGCTAATGAAGAACACGATGGCGAAGATGAAGAACAGGGTATTACAGGTTTGCTTCCATCCAGCATAGGAAAACATCTTAGCAGACTGAAAGCAAAGACAGAAACTACATTCAGTTAAAATGCTCATGGCAAAAGCTGTAAAAACAATCTTGCTTGAAAGTCACCTGGGGAAGGTCTGAGCATAGATGGGAACATGGGTGAGGTGACATTGGCCATGATGGTAACCCTCAAAGGTAGAGCAAAGCTCTGCCACTCAATACAGGTTTGAAAGCTGCAATAACATCATTCCTTAAAAGACATGTTAAAAAGCAGAAACAAGCTCCCTGTGTTTCTAAAACACTAGAAGTGAGCACAGTGAATCCTTGCATGCTTTTTTAATGAACATCTACTTCATATCTTGCTTTATTTGAGAGGGGAGCTGGACTGGACAGATCCTAGAACAGGAGTGAAATGTGGGTGTGCCTGGACTGCTGCAGTCAACACAATGTTAGGGATGCTCTACTGCACTCTCCCATGAAGCCCAAAGTTGAAGTGGAAGTGGTAGGTGAGGCATTGGTAGGAGTGCCTGGAATACAGACCAGCCCTCGAGGGGATGCAGTGGTTTGAGTGGGAGAAGTCCCCATTGGGTCATGCATTTGAATGCTTGGTCATCCGTTGGTGGCATTACCTGAGGAGGTTCCAGAGCTTTTAGGAGATCCATCCTTACAGGAGGAAGGACAGCACTGTGTACTGGCTTTGAGGGTTAATAGCCTTGGTCCACTTACAGCTCATTCTCTCTGTTTCCTGGGCACATTGAGATGTGGAGTCTCCGCTTCCTAGTCCTGCTGAGTGTCTTCTCTACTATTTTGGATTTCTAACTAGAACTGTACACCAACATAAACTCCTTTTAAATTGCTTTTGGTCATGGGATTTTGTCGTACCAGCAGAGAAGTCATTAGTACAAGGGAGCATAGTTCAGAAATTGCGTCTTGGAGTTTCAAGATCTTCCTTGAACAAGAAAGGCAACATGCATACCTTCAAGAAGCGTCTGAACTGCATTTGCCATGCTTTCTAGAGGTCTTACCAAGGATGATGTCATCCTGTGGGGTAGCAGAAGCTACAATGGGAACAACTTCAGCAGCTCATATAGAAAGCCAATAGACCCAGTGATGAGGGCTGGGTAAGAGGCAGAGACCAGAGTCTTAGAATGGAGTGCAGAACTACCTTCAAGGTCAGAAGCTGTGCCAAGGTGAGAAGCTGGACATATGCCCAGGTATCAGAATCATGAGCCCACTCATGAGGTCAAAATGCTACGGTTGGGCAGACAAGCCCTCAATACCTTCTTGGCTGAGTAAATGGTAGAGCTGGATAAATGCTAAGTATCTATCAGGGTACATAAAAATGTTGGGTACTGGATCCAAACTGGGACACGGAGAATATCAGAGAAGATCAGAAAGAGGCCAAGAAAAGGCGTTAAATAAGGCATGTTTAAGAAAGCGCTGTAGCTCCACATAAAACCAGACACACTCAAACTAACAGAAGAAAAAGTGGGGAAGCATCTGGAACACATGGGCACTGGGGAAAATTTCCTGAACAAAACACCAATGGCTTATGCTCTAAGATCAAGAATTGACAAATGGGACCTCATAAAACTGCAAAGCTTTTGTAAAGCAAAAGACACTGTTGTTAGGACAAAATGGCAACCAACAGATTGGGAAAAGATCTTCACCAATCCTACATCTGATAGAGGGCTAATATCCAAAATATATAAAGAATTCAAGAAGTTAGACTCCAGAGAGCCAAATCACCCTATTAAAAAATGGGGTACAGAGCTAAACAAAACATTCTCAGCTGAGGATTATAGAATGGCCAAAAAGCACCTAAAGAAATGTCCAACATCCTTAGGGAAATGCAAATCAAAACAACCCTGAGATTCCACCTCACACCAGTCAGATCAAAAACTCAGGTGACAGCAGATGCTGGCGAGGATGCGGAGAAAGAGGAACACTCTTCCATTGTTGGTGGGATTGCAGACTGGTACAACCATTCTGGAAATCAGTCTGGAGGTTCCTCAGAAAGTTGGACATTGAACTACCTGAGGACCCAGCTATACTACTCCTGGGCATATACCCAAAAGATGCTCCAACACAGAACAAAGACACATGCTCCACTATGTTCATAGCAGCCTTATTTATACTAGCCAGAAGCTGGAAAGAACCCAGATGCCCTTCAACAGAGGAATGGATTCAAAATATGTGGTACATCTACACAATGGAGTACTACTCAGCTATCAAACACAATGACTTCATGAAATTCATAGGCAAATGGAATGAACTAGAAAATATCATCCTGAGTGAGGTTACTCAATCACAGGAAAACACACTTGGTATGCCCTCACTGACAAGTGGATATTAGTCAAAAAGCTCAAATTACCCAAGATGCAATCTACAGAGCACAGGAAGCTCAAGAAGAAGGATGACCAAAATGCAGATGTTCCCACTCCTTCTTAAAAGGGTGGGGGAATATTCATAGGAGGGGATATGGAAGCAAAGTTTAGAGGAGTGACTCAAGGAATGGCCATTCAGAGTCTGCCCCACATGTGGCCCATATATATGTACAGCCACCCAAACTAGATAAGATTGATGAAGCTAAAAAATACATGCGGAAAGGGGCTGGATATAGATCTCTCCTGAGAGACACATCTAGAGCATGTCCAATACAGAGGTCAGTGCCAGCAGCAAACCACTGAACTGAGAATAGGACCCCCTTGGGGGTAATTAGAGGAAGTATTGAAAGAGTTGAAGGAGCTTGCAACCCCATAAAAACAACAATGCCAACCAACCAGAGTTTCCAGGGACTAAACCACTACTGAAAGACTATTCATGGACTGACCCAGGGCTCCAACTGCATATGTAGCAGAGAATAGCCTTGTTGGGGCACCAGTGGAAGGGAAAGCCCTTGGTCCTGCCAAGGTTGGACCCCTCCCAGTGCAGGGGAATATAGGGGAGGGCAATAAGGGGGATGTATCGGGGAAATACCTGTATGGAGGAGGGGAGGGGAGGGAATGGGGGCTTAAGGACAGGAAACCCAGAAGGGGAATAACCTTTGAAATGTAAGTAAAGAAATATGTAATAAAAATTTTTAAAAAACATGAGAAAAAAGAAAGTGCTGTAGGTATTGAGGGAGGTTTTATTGTTGCAAAGAGAACTAAGGGACACAGCACCTGTCTTGAAGCTTACAGAGGTCAGTGGCTCCAACTCAGGGCAAGTCTCCACAAGCAAGGGCAGTGCCAGGTCTGGGTTTAATTACAACTTGATTGAGAAAGTGAACACTTGACAACTATTCAAAGAAACCATGGGTCATACGTCCCTGGGAGAACACCAAAAGGAGGCCCACCTCCCACCATCACACAGTGCTGTCTCTACCCCCAGCTGTTGATGGAAGGCACTAGCCTTGGGTATGAGCCTTGAGTTAGATCTTGACTTTGGATCAAGAATGACTCATGATTTAGTAACAACATGAGGCTGTGCTTACATTTTAACCATGAAGGGACCTTGAAGTCTGACATGCCATTTCCCGTTTTTTTTTTTTTTTTTACCTCAAAACTTGGGAAAATTTCAAACAGTAATGAGCTAAACATTATAATATACCATAAGGGATTGATATGACTTCTCATGTTACAGTTGGGGCTAGAAAACAAAACAATAAGTAATTTGCCCAAATCTCTTAGGGAGTTATGTCTATGACAAGGTAGCGGGAAAGCTGAGAAAATTAAGCATTCAGACCCTGAGCTTTAACATCTCCCTTTCCCTTAAAAATACAACGGGAGTGTTTCAGTGCTGCACATCAGAGCTGAGCAAATGAGGGTTCAGAAGCAAGACAAGGGTATGCAATTCTTCACTCAGGCCCAATGCAGCCTGGCTTTTCAGCCAAGGTTACTGAGAAAGGACCAGAGAAAGTGGTGCTTGTGGCAGAGGTGGCCATGTTCAGAACACAACAGGACACAACCCTGGACAGCATTGGTCTGCTGAGCCTGCCATCCTGAAGCATGTATGATAGATAGCCTTACCCAACGCTCTAAGCTGAGAATGGTTTACATAGAGGCCAGTTGCTTCGATGTTTCTTCAAATGACTTCTGGTTACTTATTAAGTAGGGTTGGGCAAACTACCTTCCAGTACATGAGCTAAATCTAGCCAGGCCTTAAAAATGATTTTCATATTTTGTTTTTGTTGTCGTTGTTGTTTTAATTTTTGTTTATGTATGAGTGTTCTGTGTGCATGACAGATCCCATCACAGATGGGTGTGAGCCACCATGTGGTTGCTGGGAATTGAACTCAGGACTTCTGGAAGAGCATCCAGTGCTCTTAACTGCTAAGCCATCTCTCCGGTCCCTGGTTTTCATGTTTGTAGAAAGATATAAAAACAAGGGCAGGGGGAGGGAACATGGAAGTACGTATAACAGAAACCACACGAAGCCCACAAAACAGACCTGCTTTCTAGTACATTACAAAAGCTCAAACCTGAATCTTGATAAATGAAATTCTATTTAATTTAATGTCTTCCATATTGACCTACAGTCAATTATCAGCACTCCAAGTATGAAGTAGTCTTCACTGTCTTCTCTGGGTTTGTTATGAGTCAGTACACTGAAATGAGTCAACTAGCGCTGGGAAATGCTGTTGTAACTATCGCAGGAGGCTGCACAGAGAGGACCAGTCAATCACAGCCCACGCCAGCAGGAACTAATGCTGTCAGAGAGGCCCAGGACAGCCCTGGAGGAGGAACAGGAGGCTTCTGTCTCAATGTCCCCTGCCTCCTGACACACTCCCTTAGGAAACGAATGCCCTTTGACAAACACCAGTGGGCATTCCCTAGAGCAGGAGATGGGGTTGGAGGAAGCAGAGACTGAGCACTCAGAGCCAGCCTCTGGCTTAAGTTAGTAACTGAGGGTGCTGTCCAACCTTGAGAATCCAGTTCCAAGCTTTGCCTCTAAAAAACTTGAATTTATTTTTCATTCAGCTATCTCCTACCACTTCCTGAGTGGGCAGCAGTATGCAGCTCCTGTGAACACAGTCACACAAACCAGGCTCACTCGCACAGTGTAGAGAATGGAAAGACACACACTGAGAGGCTTCATCTTGAAGGGACTTGGAGACTGCACCTTCTTAGATATTGGGTGTTTTCAGGGCAGAGGGCCCTGCCAAATCACTCACAGATAATTCTCTCTGTGAGCGCTTAGAAGAAACCAGGACACCACACTCATTATCTTTTAAATGGTTAACCTTTACCTCTAGCCAAATGTCAGATATATCATGAACAAACATCACGAGGGTCCCACTGCGAATGTAATTAGCACACCAGGAGAAGCTCATCAGACTAATAGCAGCCAGGTGGTGGATGACATTAGCGAGGAAATCCTACATAATGAAAGAGAAATGGAAGCCATTAGGCAAAAGCAGTTATTCCCCAGTGACTGCAACAGAGAATATGAATGGTACCAGTAATTTACATCTGCATGTTTTTATGTTTAGAATTCATTACACACACACACACACACACACACACACACACACACACACACACACACACATTGTTGTACGTGTGTTTTTCTTAACAGAGTCCTTGTGAGAGAGGAGCCAGGGCAAGTGTCACTCTTATTGATGAGATAATTTAACTGACATAGCACCTAACACTTGTCATCTACCTGACATTCTGACATTCTTTTCATGACTCATTACACTGTATTCTCAGATTCTGTCAATTTTCTTGGAAGATACCTGTGGACTGCAGTGTACCCACTAGTGATGGCTGCACCTAAGGCACCAGTACCACTTCTTATTTGATTTAATTTGCTAAGGAAAATCTTGTGGCTGCACTCAGGCTCTAATCTGACAACTGATCCAGTGACACAGTAAAACAGACAGCCCTGAAATGCATCATGCTGACACCTGGGGGTGGGGCGCACTAATACCTGCAACTCGGTTTTCCTGTAAATAAAGCAAAGCTACGGAAGTGTCAAATAGGATTTCTAAGAGGAATAACTATGGAGTTAAGGGTTGGGAGGTGGTAGCCATGCCAAAGTCCTTGAAACCATTAGAAAGGATTGTGTAAAGTGGTCTGCCATCAGTGGAAGCTGCGTCACAGTGTTGAAGCCATTACACTAACAAAGCCAAAGGAAACAGAAAGGAGGGTATTTGCAGATCAGGAAAACAGCTTCAAACATAACGTTTCTGTTTTTCTACAGGCATTTATCAAACCATCACAACATGGGTATAACTTGAATTCGTCTAGGCATTATCACAAGCAAAAGTAGCCCACGAGCTCGAGTTAACTATGCACAACATACAGTTTATAGGCAGAATTAGGGGCAAAGGAGTGAAAAAAGTCAAAGAAATGGATAAAAAAAAACTTTTATAAATACAGAACATACCTTCCTCTTGATATCAGAGCCCAGGCTAAACACCAATGACCAATAAAAACTCATCTCCAAAACGTAGTACCAGTACTGGGAGGGCAGCAAAGGCTGAGGAAAAGAGAACAGTCATAACTCCAGATGCCACCTCACCACTGAGACCCATGTATATTCCATACAATCGCAAGAAATGGCAGTGACGTAAATTCCCCCAAAGCAATCACAGAGGACGTGTCACAGTGTTTACTTTTTGAAAGAATAGAGAAGTAAGTATTCTAACCAAAAGAAATGTTTTGATTAAGATATTTTTAAAAATGTTACAGATGTGAATACCTAATTTTAGCTTAATGTAAGTTATGTTAGATATGCAATTATTTGAGGTCTCTAAAATTATCTTCTGAATAAAAGTAAATTTCAACGGCTAGAATATTTCTTAGTACAGTTATATTAGGGAATTGCTTAAGACATCAAGGCATATTGAGACATGTTATTTAGTGTAATGGACTGATACCTAAATATACCCTATCAATATCTACAGCCTTATTTGGTCTCCTCCTGCCATGCCTGTGGATTTAGTCTTGGTATTTGGCCAAAAGGACAATAGTTGATGTAACTGAAGCATAGATTTCATGAGCACTTTTAAGAAAGCTGAGCCAAAGAGACCACACAGTAAATAAATACATAAATAAATAACTTTTAACTAGTTAATTAAGCAGAAAAGCCTACTAAGTGCCAGGTGATAAACAGGAGTAAGGCCACCAAATGCCGTGAAGTGCATGAATCATCTCACGCAACCCACGTCATGAGAGACTGTAGCATTTCATGGCAGTAGGCTTGAGGGTAGTTTGCTATGCCCCAAGAGATAACAGATAAGAGAAAAGCAAATGGGCCAGCATTAACAGGACTAGATTATAACCTGTGTGGTGAGTAGGACTTTTCTTTGAATGCTTTCTTGTTCCTCTGTCCTGTTGTTTTATTTCATTTTTACAGTTTATATTATCTGCATCGATGTTTTGCCTGCATATGTCTGACCATGGGTATGCATGGTTACTGCAGAGGGCAGAAAGGACAGTGGACCCCTGGAACTGGAGATAAGCACAGCCATGTGCCAGCACTTGGGTAACAAGAATCAAACCCCTGTCCTCCTGGGAGAGCAGTCAGTGTTTTGACCACCAAGCTGTCATCCCAGTAGCTCTCTAATTTTGTTGTTTATGCTGGGGCTAACAGGACAAAAATATTTATTTTAGCCTGCTGCTTTGGTTGGAAATAAGGGCAGAAGAGCTGCAAGTTCAGGGCCAACCTTGGTTTGCATTGAGTTTAAGGCCAGCCAGAGCTACCCTAAAAAGAATGAGTCATAAAAACAAAATAAGCAACCAACCATCAAAGAAACAAAACAAAACAGAAAACCCACTGAGATCTGGGAAGGCATCTGAACTTGGTGTTAAGTTATGGAGACGCTGCTTCAGGGAGGACTTACCTGTCTGGGATAATCATACCAAACCTCCCAGAGGTCGTATGCCCATGGTTTCTGAAAAACAGGAAGCCAAAAGACGATTCAACTCAGTCAGTCAAAAGCTGGTTTATTTCAGCAGGAAACACAGCTTTTTGTGGTGTTCACTGTCACACTGGCTCATGTGTGTTCACTGTCACACTGACCCAAGTGTGTGCTCACTGTCACACTGACCCGTGTGCTCACTGTCACACTGACCCAAGTGTGTGCTCACTGTCACACTGACCCAAGTGTGTGCTGTCACACTGACACAAGTGTGTGCTCACTGTCACACTGACCCAAGTGTGTGCTCACTGTCACACTGACCCAAGTGTGTTCACTGTCACACTGACCCAAGTGTGTGCTCACTGTCACACTGACCCAAGTGTGTTCACTGTCACACTGACCCAAGTGTGTGCTGTCACACTGACCCAAGTGTGTGCTCACTGTCACACTGACCTGTGTGCTCACTGTCACACTGACCCAAGTGTGTGCTCACTGTCACACTGACCCAGGTGTGTTCACTGTCACATTGACCCAAGTGTGTGCTCACTGTCACACTGACCCAAGTGTGTGCTCACTGTCACACTGACCCAAGTGTGTGCTGTCACACTGACCCAAGTGTGTGCTCACTGTCACACTGACCCAAGTGTGTGCTCACTGTCACACTAACCCAAGTGTGTGCTCACTGTCACACTGACCCAAGTGTGTGCTCACTGTCACACTGACCCAAGTGTGTGCTCACTGTCACACTGACCCAAGTGTGTTCACTGTCACACTGACCCAAGTATGTGCTCACTGTCACACTGACCCAAGTGTGTGCTCACTGTCACACTGACCCAAGTGTGTGCTCACTGTCACACTGACCCAAGTGTGTGCTCACTGTCACACTGACCCAAGTGTGTGCTCACTGTCACACTGACCCAAGTGTGTTCACTGTCACACTGACCCAAGTATGTGCTCACTGTCACACTGACCCAGGTGTGTTCACTGTCACACTGACCCAAGTGTATTCACTGTCACACTGACCCAAGTGTGTTCACTGTCACACTGACCCAAGTGTGTGCTCACTGTCACACTGACCCAAGTGTGTTCACTGTCACACTGACCCAAGTGTGTGCTCACTGTCACACTGACCCAAGTGTGTTCACTGTCACACTGACCCAAGTGTGTGTTCACTGTCACACTGACCCAAGTGTGTGTTCATTGTCACACTGACCCAAGTGTGTGCTCACTGTCACACTGACCCAGGTGTGTTCACGGTCACACTGACCCAGGTGTGTTCACTGTCACACTGACCCAAGTGTGTTCACTGTCACACTGACCCAAGTGTGTGCTCACTGTCACACTGACCCAAGTGTGTGCTCACTGTCACACTGACCCATGTGTGTGCTCACTGTCACACTGGCCCATGTGTGTTCACTGTCACACTGACCCATGTGTGTGTTCACCATTGTAATGACTCATTTGTGTCTCTCCTATTGTACTAGTTCTCCTGTGCAGATCCCATTTCTTCTCTTGAATGCATTTCTCCCTCTGTGGGCACTGACTCACATTCCCATATAATACTGAAAATTCACTACTTACAATGACTCTGGCATCAATACTAGGACAGTCTTGTTGAAGGGACTGTTTTGAATAAATAAATATGCTAATAAAATACTTTCTGGGTCAGTTTTTATACCTGTTCCGTGCATTGGGTTGGTAGCAAATGGCTCTAATCTTAGCACTTGGGAGGCTGAGAGAGGAAAGCTACAAATCTGGCATGGGCTACATAGTGGGTTTCAGCCCAGTCTCAGATACATATTGAGAACCTATGTCAAGAGTTGGGGGGGCATAAATAAATAAATAAATAAATAAATGAAAAGGCAAGGATACCTTGAGACAATTACAGCAATAAAACATCAGGAGGCTTATTTTGGGCCCTGCTCATGCTAGATAAGAGCTCTTAACCTGGTTAACTTATGGAGTGTTATGTCCTGAAAAACTGGTGAGAGAAGTTCCGGGGGGAACAGGCAGAGATCTGCATGGCTGACTAACTGACTAGAACTTCCAAGATTGTGGAAAGGTTAGAGTGTTGTGGGTCAGAGCCTAATTTCCGTTTATCTTGGGGAGTAGGGAGCCCCTCCTAGTGGCCACTTGTTATCCACCTCTGGATGTGAGCTAGCATCTTTCTGGCTATTAGGTAAACCCTTTGGAATATACAAACAGAACCCTAGCTCCTGCCAACCAAAGGTTAAAGATGCTGCCTTATGGTACCCAGGCTTGTAGCTGAGCATCTCTGCTCTGCTGTGACCTGCTTGTCTGACATTTCCACCAATGTATCTGAAAAGTATTTCTGTTTATGATTTGCTTTGTTCTGTTTCTATGAGACTTCAGGAAAGCCTGGCCACATGGGAACATTTGGGGTGACCTCTATTTGCATCCTGGGTCATGGGCAGTTGATTTGGCTCCAGAATACACTGTCTCTTATCCTTTTGAGGTGAGGGCTTTGCATTGATACAAATCATAGACAAAAATATTTAAAATTTCAAGACAAATTCCAAAGTTGTAAAAATGGCAACTTACATCATACAGAAACACAGCTCCAGCCACCGTCATCATGAAATAGAATGTAAATCGCCAGCTGCCAAAAGAAAGGAAAAGCTTCAATCCCCTGGATCAGTGACTGACATATGAGGGAGGGGGAATCTGGCACGACAGACTTTGAAGAACAGGTATCGTAGAGTCCAACAAGTGTAAGTTCACCCTATCCTAAACTCCACACGGGAACACAAACACACAAACAGTGGGCAGAACAGTGCCTGACACATCATAATACCTGATCTCAAATCCTACGCTATGGTGCTTGCCCAAGAAGCAGACACATAGATGGATGGAATATGAAAGTGTCACAGATACAGCCAACAAAATTGTCAAAAACTACATTGGAAACAATACAGCCCCATCATAAATGGTACTGGGGAAACAGGAAATCCACATCTGGGGCTTAATAGGATTTATATTTCTCACCATGTACAAAAATCAACTCAAAAGTATCCAAGATATGAATGTGAGACCCAAGAAGACTTTGAGAGGAGAAATGTATATAAAAAGGTTCAAGATGTAAACATAGGCAAGGGTTGAGTGGACTGTCTAGTTCGAGCCATTAGTAAAAACGAGGATCAATAGGGGTATGATGTGAAATTAAAGGGTTTCTGCACAGCAAAAACCCTGCTGTTAACATAGGGGAGAGAGCTTAGTGCCAAGTGCACACTAGTTATAGGGCGGCTATGCAGAAGACTTAAAGAACTATAAAAATAAACAAAACAAAACAAAACACCCAGTTGAGTAATGGGCCACAAGCCAAATGAACAGTTCTCAAAAAAGAAAAAAAGAAAGAGAGAGAGGAAGAGAGAAAGAGAAAAAGAGAAAGAACTGTCTCACGAATCAGGCATCAATTGGCTGCCCCTGAGCCATGGGAGGAGAACTCTCTCCTGGTCCTAGAACTCTATCAAGAACCTATGGGGGAGGGGCATGGGCCCTGGGGGAGAAATCCGCTTCTGTTGGTCTGCTCTATGAACATGCCTTCTAAATTTTTATGGTTAAAGCTATAGTGTAGTGCTGCTCTCAAGATTGGAAGACAAACTTCCTTTATGCAGCAGGCAGCAGTTAATACTGATCAGTAGATTCCTGCAAGTCCTCAGTGCTAGGGGACATCTGTATCCACCCATGCTACGAGGCTCTGTGACCATGGTTGGAGAGGGGGCTGAAACATGGTAAGGGCCAAAGGACAATGGGAAAGGCTGGGAAACACTGTCTTCCTTCTAAGGCACAGTCGGTTACTCATTAACTCACAGCCCAACATAAGGCCTGTGCAAAATCAAGCTGGTCCACATTCCAACCTGGGTGGGGGAGGGGCTCGTGAGGCCCCACTCTAGCATGAGAATTATTTGCAGATGACAGCTTCTGGAGAGGAGTCACTTGTCTTCAGAGGTATGGCCACTGGTATGTTGCCTAAGCTCCAGTCCCCTATGCACATGCAGGCAGAGTTTGTTGCACACAGTGGCTCCTTACAATTTAGAAGAGGACAGGGATGAAATTCTGAGGGATGTGCTCACATCTGAGGATGCATTCTCACATCTTCTGCCCCAATAACATAAAGACAGCAGACTTGGGACAGAGTCTTGAGACTTCCTAACCTCAACCCTAGAAAGGAGAAACAGCCGATAAGACATGCTTATGGTTTGTCTGGGTTCAGGCTAAAGTACAGAATAAGCACTGGGTCCACCTTAGAGCCTTGTGTCTTCTAGAAGAGAAGAGAGAAGCAAGGACAGTTAAGAGTAACAGCTTTCTCCTCATTAAAAAAAAAAACCTTTCTGAATTATAAATGGTTTAACAATGTACACTGTTTACAGCTGAATTCTAACCTGGGGTCTCTCAGCAGCCACTAACTGTACATTTTGCACTACGCTCATTGTTGAGCTGCTGTGAGATGGTGCTTTGGACTTTAGATGTTACCTTTGCAGACGTGTTTAATGAAACCATTCAAATAAACCAAACTTGCTTTTGTTGGTGTAGGGAACAGATCCTATGGAAAGTGCAAAATGCATTTGGATCCTTCCTCCCCTCTGGTGTCAGGGCGTGCTCTGCACGCCACATTGCTGGCTAAAATTACAGTGATACCTACGCTTCCGGCCCTTCTTACCAAGATTCTTGGAATTTCTGCAATCTGCAAGGTTTGTTTTGCTTCTGGCGAATTCTAAACCATCTTTCAACCTGGCGCTCTGTCAAGTTACACTTCTTTGCCAGTCCGTAAACTTCATTCTGAAACACAAAAAGAAGAGGAAGAAATGAATGGGCAAACAGCAGCCAGCAGGGGACTAGCAGCCATCGTGGCATCTCAGCAGGAAAGGCAGGACATGGGGGGAAGGAGGAGTGTCTTCACAGGCACAGCATGGCCTACACACATAAACGCACAAGCACATACATACTCTACACATCTGTAAAAACGAAGGTAAATGTTGTCTACATTCTTTTTTTGTTTTGTTTTGTTTTTTTTCCAGAGCTGAGGACTGAACCCAGGGCCTTGCGCTTGCTAGGCAAGCGCTCTACCACTGAGCTAAATCCCCAACTGCCTGAGGTTCGGTCCTCAGCTCCGAGAAAAAAAAACAAAAAAAACAAAAAAAACAAAAACTAAGGTAAAGAGCAGAGTCAAATGTCACACAGTCAGGAGATGGTGAGATAAACAGGCAGAAGACCGTGAGCCAGGGAACTAACTTTTATTAGTGAAATCACACTTACACACATAGACCCCAAGCCAAAGCCACACTAGCTTGTGGATTACTAAGTAGAAATGACTCTCTACATATTAGCAACCCAGAGGTTTCAGTTGAGTGTGTGAACTCACAAAGATCTAGTTAGAGCCTGCTAGGTGCAGGATAGAGTAGAAGAGTTTACCGTGTCAGTCAAACATTATTTCCTCACATTTCTTACAGAGACACGAAAGCTTGCCTGAGAGTTGCTAGGGCTTGTGCAAGATGTGGAAATAGTCACAGGTTGACAGGACGCGGGCTAGGAGGCTTTCTGTTACTCCATGCAGTCCTTCTGATAGTCACAGAGCCAAGGAAACCCCAGCAGGCACTGGCTAGCCACTTTCACAGTCAAACCAAACGATTTCCAACCATTAAAATAATGATTATAAAGTAACGATGCTTTCTCTTCTGGGAAGCAGAAGTGTTGCAGGCTATGATTTAATGGGAAACGACACCGATGATGGATTACTGCCCAAAGATTACGAAATCTGAAGTCCACTAGAGCCAAAAAACAAACACTAAAGGCCAAGAGGACCAGACCCGCTTCGCAGCGGGGTTTTCCCAGGTGCGCTCCCTGCATTACCCTGATGGCCACTAATGCTTCCCACTTCCACAAGGAGCATGTTCTTTACCAGCCTTTTGAAATGGCATTGGTCTCTTGGTCTTTCGTTTTTTGTTTGTTTGTTTGTTTGTTTTAAGATTTATTTATTTTTATTCATACGTGTACACTGTAGCTGTCTTCAGACACACCAGAAGAGGGCATCAGATCCCCCTACAGATGGTTGTCACCCACCATGTGGTTGCTGGGAATTGAACTCAGGACCTCTGGAAGAGCAGTCAGTGCTCTTAACCACTGAGCCATCTCTCTAGCCCGGTCTTTCATTTTCTAATATAAGAAAATGTCCTCTTAATTCTGTTGTAGAAACAAAACAAAACCACATTGCCAAAAACTGACTCAGCTTCCTACTCAAGACACAAGCTGCAGCTGTGGCACAGTGGGTCCACCCCAAGGGCCATCGGCTGTGGCACAGTGGGTCCACCTCCAAGGGCCATCGGCTGTGGCACAGTGGGTCCACCTCCAAGGGCCATCGGCTGTGGCACAGTGGGTCCACCCCCAAGCGCCAGCTGACACCAAGCCCTGACATTTCCAGAGAGAAAAAAGTACAGTCCTGGAACTTTGATGTGAAGCCACTTTTAAAATTATTAATCAGAGCCTCACAGTTAATTTAGGCTAAGTGCAAATGAGCACTTTGTGGGCTAAATCTGGCTGCTGGTCACTCAGCAGGTTTTGACCAACCAGATAGTTTCTGTGAGATCATCTGGTATGGATCACAGTTGTCTAGGAACCAGGACAACAGCACAGTCACCAGAAGCCACAGCACAGGTGGAAGAGTTACTGTTGTTCTGTATCTTTACTGAGTGGCTGGCCCTTCACTAACCTGACGAGAAGGAAGAGACACTCTTTCAGATCAGGGATTCTGAACATCACGGGTTGTTTGCTTCCTTTCTTTGAGAAGACTGAACAGGTAGCTGCTCACTACTGTCTTCTTCCAGAACCGTGATGATCTAGATCAGTCAGTCTTATGTGACTGTCCTACAATTCAGCAAGGAATTGAGATATGGAAAGACGGGGTAAGGTTGACCTTGCCTCATGCATGCAGCTTTTGGAAGTCACACTGTAGCTGAGCCCCGAAATGTGCTGGGGAAGGTGGGGAGGGCCCCATGTGTGGTTATTGAGAGGTAACAGTGGGGTGGGTAGGGAGGGCTTAACGATCAGAAAGCAGCCCCAAGAGAAGACACAACTGCAGAGAACACACAAGGGTGTTCACTTCAGGGAGGATCTTGTCTGGAATGCACATGGTGGGTTACAGTTCACTTCCTCTTTGTAACTGACCTTCCTCTTGTAAAGGTGACAGTGAGGACAGAGACTAGAGGTAGAGAACATGCCCATGTTGCCCTTCTGTGCTAGGCTTCTGTTTTTCACACCAGAAGCCTCCCACCCTAGGTCAAACAAGACAGCAGGATGACACTCCAACACAGAAGGCTCCATATACCGTCTCCCTGGACAGAGGAAAAGGGATCCAGGCCACAAAGGTGGTGGGCAGGACAGGAAGCTGAAAATCAAGGGACCAACCCTGCTGCCCCTGGTCAGGGAGCACTGCACTCTGCCCTGAGGAGAATGGTGTGGTACAAAAGCTACCTGCCTCACAGGAGCGGTTTAGGGCCATGGGATGAGCGTGTTCTATAAACAGAACCCAGTGCTGTCTATGCTGAGGACTCACATTCACAACAGAAAATGCCTGCGGGCTGAAAATTATGTACTAAATAGAAACCTACATACATCCTTCCTTCTAAGCAGCCTGTTGACTCCTTGAAACAAGATGGAATCCAAATTCCATTGCTTGGTGCGTCTTCTCCCATCACCGGCCCCAGCGGAGTGCTGCTGCACTATATCCTCTGTCCTGGCCGTGAGAACACTTTGGAGCTCGCTTTACCATTTAACCTTGCTATTCACCCACTTACTTGAAAATACGCACAGAGCCTCTCCTCAAGGCAGCCCAGGCACAATGTTAGGTGTTAGAGATCCAGCAGTGAGCAAGCAAGTAAGGCCTTGCCTTCTTTCTGGAATTTTCCCAGATCTTAGACCAATCCAATTTTGTTGCTACTGTATCATTTCTACAAGCACCTGATCAGTACATTCATCTAGAACATAGCAAACATATGTTGTTGGTGTTCCTTTTCTTGTTTTGGGATACAGAGGCACCTTGCTGAAAGCCCATCTGGACAATACTGACATCATAAACATATTTTTTGAAAGAGGAGCCTTACACACAAAACCATCAAGACTCATTCTCTTAGCACACAAAACAAGCACTTGCTGGACACCTAAAACATCCAGGGAAGAGTTCAAGTTGCTATGGGAAAGGGAACAAGGACAATTAAGAAGCAAGTGTTACTCTCTGGGATAGTCTACACTGAAAAAGCATCTCTTAAAATAGTCCCTAGAACTCTGTATTCAACAGACACAAAATTGATGGTATCTACCTCAAATATTAGTCATTGACATTTACTTTTGTGTGCTAAGAATACTACAAGAAGGGTGAATCGAGGAGCCCAGGGTTGATACTGTGTACACTACATGTAACCCAACCTGTTCTGTTGGGCTATGGACTACATATGAACCAAGAAAGCTATGTGTGTGTACATATTTATAGATGACAATGTCATATCATAGCTAGACACTCCTGGCCACTCTGATATGTTGCTGCTTTATTGGTGCAAACAACAGCTGGAGAAACAGCCTTGGGGTTAGTAGCCCAATTGTTTGAATGAATGTGGGTGTCACCTACAGGTAACTATTCTACACACTTTCTAGGATTAGCATATGATTGCACTGGTTATACTCAGGTCTTGATTTAGTACAAAACATTTTTAGCCTACGCAGTAACTTGCTTTAAACTTAAGCTATAAATGGGGAAAATGTTTTAGAACAGTGCTGACCAACGCCCTTGAAGGTCTCACAAGATTAGTTTGTTTCTGCATCTGAATCACGACTCAGGCCACAACTATGCCTTCCTGAGTTATAGTCTATCTTCCTACATTTCTAGAACCTTTCAGAATAAGTGTTTTTCTTGCTATCTGGATCTGCTACCCAACTGTGCATCCTTTTGTAAGCCAGGAGCACTGGGAGTCTTTCCCATCGCCTCCTTGGCTTGGTAGATAAAGCTGTCAACACTGTGGGGTGAATATTTCTCTCCCTTGATAGACATGTCTGAGTTATACCTATGTCAGGTTGGACCTCACTTTTGTGGGGTTGAAACCAGCACAACTCCAACTTTGTGGATGTTTGCTTTTAAAATAAGGTTTCCCATGCTGTGGATAGATGACACCTTGGGGTGGAGCTGAAGGAGCCCTGCCTGCAGGAGTATGGGCTGGGCTGGGCTGAGCGCCTGCTCCTGGCCCAGCTGTGTACTAACTGTGTGGCAGCTGGCCACATCACCTAGCCTAATTCTTTCCCAGTTTTGTTTTGACTGTGGCATGGCTGTTCTCTTTCCCTAGGAGGCAAGCTTTCTCAATTATTTCACTATCTTAGTCTTCAGAGGTGTTGAGATGACTCGGTGGGTAACTGTGCTTACCAGGTTAACTGTGATGGCCTGAATTCAACCTCTGCAGCCCAGGGTGGGAAGGACAGAACTGACTCCCAAAGGTTGTCCTCTGATCTTCACATGCACACCATAGCACATAGCACATGTGTACCTACACACACACACACACACACACACACACACACACACACACACACACACACCCTTTCTAATGACTTGAAGCTCTTGGTCTCAGCAAGTTCAGCTGATGGGAGCTACAACTCCGTATAGGCTATTATGGATGCTAGTTATTCCCAACAGAAACAACGATTAGAACGACTCCTCACAGGAGTCTCAAGTTTTCACACATCACCAATGGAAACAGTATTTATCCGGGTGAGTGACAATGGTCACTTAAAGTACCTGGAAACAGAAAACAGGTGGCAGCATGTTGTCAAACTGTCCTTGTTTGATAAAATCAGCCACGTGCAGGAGCTAAGAGCAGAAAGAGCTATAGACAGCTCTTCAGCCAGGAGCCACATTGCACTCTAAGCCTTCTGTTGGGTCAAACCTCAGCATACCTTCCTGTGCAAGGACCCCACTGGAGCAATGACATCCCCAGCTGATAAGCACAGCCCAATTCATCAAATGCAGTTTAAATGGATCAAAAACTTTCCCCTAAAATGTTGGTAGCACAAAGTCTTGATTTTTTTTAAAAAAAAAAGACAGGCGGTAGCTTTCTTTATTTAGTCTAGAGAAGAGCCGCTTTGGGAGAAGATCTATTCTGACTACTATTTTAACAGTGGAAAATGATAAAACAGAGGTACACTGTTTTGTGATCCTTCAGTGTATTGCACTACCCAAGGATACTTTATATTGTGAAAGAATTGTGATGCTCTTGAAAATTCTATTTTTGGGGAGAAATCAGGGCTTTTTCATGTTTCTGTGTATACTGAATCCTTGGATAAAACAATGACTTCCTGGGGACTTAATGATGTATTTCCATGTGGGCACAATCATCAAATTATCATTTGTCGACTTCACCATTCAAATGTTTAAAAATTCCCACTAAAATGAATTTGTGATGTTATTTATTTGCATTTTTAAGGCAGGGTCTTGTTGCTGTGTATCCCAGGCTTGCCCTGGAGTCATTACATAGCCCAAGCCAGGGGCAAACTCATGGTAATCCTCTGCCTCAGCGTAGGCCACAACACCAAGCCTAAATTGTTAAGGAATTGTTAATGCATGATACTACAGCTGTAAGCAGTGTTTTAACTACTAATTCCAGTGGCTTTCTGATACACATCTATATTCCAGTGGCTTTCTGATACACATTTATATTCCAGTGGCTTTCTGATACACATCTATATTTTATCACGTTCGCAGTGCTACCGCATCCGTCAACAGAGCAAAGCAATGTATTCAATGACTGAAACCCTTTGGTGGTCAAGTTGTTGTATAGATGTCTAAACCATTAAGAAAGGGGGTCCTTAAGTCTACAAGCAAAGAATTGGATTGTTACTTACATGTGACGGTTGACTTGTGGAATGCTGGAAAAAATTCTCTAAGATGGCATTTGGTTTAATTTTATGCTGTGCCTTTTGAATGCCAAGTGCATTGGCTAGAGGTGTGGCAACAAACCTACAAAACATGAGAAGAAGGTTTGAGAAGAAAGAAGTTCATGCCCATACCAGAAAACTCAGGCTGTAGCAGGGAAAGTCAGGCACGTGCTTGTATTTTTCTAGTTAGGATGCCTAGTGTGCCCAGTGGGACAAATTGAAAAGCTTAGTCACAGGGTCTGTGCTGTTAGGAGTGTGGTAAACCATCAGGAGGTAGGCCTGGTGGAAAGTTCTGAAGTTATTAGAAGACTGTCTTCTGGGGATCATAGGACCTCAGCGTCTTCTCTCCATTTCCTTTCTGCTGTGCCACATGCTCCTGCTATGCTGTGACACCTCACCAGAGCCAAAGCACTCAACCTTGGACTGGAACCTATGGTTGCTCTATAAATTAATTGCCTTAGAGTATTTTGTTACAGAAATGGAAATCTGACTAACACACATTGTCAATGGAGCTACCTATAGCCAGTCTCTGCCCACCAAAATATCCAACGAGACATCCGGACATAGTGCTATAACCTAACTGTAACTATAACCTAACACTTAGGCGGGTGAAGGAGAAAGAATACAGTGAATTTGAGGCCAGCCTGGGATACACAGTGAGTTCCAGTGTGGTTTCAGTGTCTCAAAAGACAGACAAACAAAATAATAACACCCCAAATCTAAGTCCAAGGAGAGAAAAATCTCAGATCTACACACAGGCAATAATTTAAGAATACATGGTTCACTACATAATTTAGAATTTATTTCATTATGAGTCCAAATACATTTATGTATAAGATTCGGGAATTAGGATGAAATATTATAATTAGACTTCCACTTTAAGACTACTAAGGGTTAAATTAATTGTTCACTGCTGTGTAAGAAATGGAAAAATTGCTTTCCAAAGTAGCTGTAGCATTCTTCGTTCCTGTCAATAACACGTCCTGTTTTCAGTCACCCCAGATCCCCAGGTGCTTGGCTCTGTTGGCAGCAGAAGTCACACTGGCTGTGTAGTCGCTTCCACCCTTTTCCTTCCAGAATTGTTAGTATTTCTAACTTCTGCTCTTAGTTGACTTTCACCTTATTTTTCTAGTATCTTAAGGTGGAAATGTATTATTAATCTGAGCTTTCTTCATTTTTACATAGAGGAGTTTGAAGCTGTAAACGCCTCCCTGTCCTGCTGCTTCCATATTCCAGAAGGTTCTAGTAGAGTAGGCTCTTTTCATTTTGTTATAGTAGTCCTGGTTTGCCTTCTCCTTCTCTGTTTATTTACAAGTTATTTATTTCATTATGATGTAATTTTTGTTAATCTGCTAATTTCCTGGTTTCTCCCCTCACATTCACAGGGACTTGTGCTTTGGTCTGGCGTGTGGCCTGGCATGGCATGGGGAGTGTGCCCTCTGTGCATGAGAAGAACAGATTTGCTGCTGTTGGATAGCATGTCCTGAGATGCTCGCTCAGTTTGATAGCTTATAAAGTTTAGCCCTATTTTCTTTCTAACATTCTGCCTACTTATTCTTATGGGTCCTTCTGAAATTATAATGATACATCTCAATTTATAACATCCAGGTTCAAAATAATAGCAATTCACTTTCGATGGGATGAAAACAATTCTTTCTCCCTTTATATTATCACAGAAATCATGTATTTATATATTATGTTCTAATCAACACAGATGTATTATTATTATTTTATGCAACTAAACAAAGAATATAAAAAACTTTTACAAATGAAGATGTAGTCGCACTAAATTGGTGGATTTTTAATACTCCTGAGTATTAAAAACTTATCAAAACCCTCCACAATCTTTCACTTCAGTAATACCTTGTTTAATTTTACAACTTCTCTTTGGCCCCTGTTTTCTATTATGATTTCGATTACTTTATTGCTATCTTAATTTGCTGAGTGTTTGCTTTCTTGCCTTCATTTATTCCTAAGCATTACTGTTTCAGATTCTCTGAAAACATTTAAGCAGTCAGTAAATCCAACATCCTTGGTTTCCCAGAGACACTGTCTTCTGGGTGTGTACCGTAATTCCCCAGTTCTAACATGTCTGCTTAGGTTTTACTGTATGTTGGTGGTTACTCATTTGAAAACCCGAACTGTGTGTCCTGTATCTGTCCTGTGTGGCTGCTGAAGTCTCAGTGCCTCAGCTTGTTATGCAGCTGATGACTAGACCTTCCTTAAACGCTGAGAGCCAACAGACCTCCCTCCCAGGCTGCTGGGGGCCCTGCCTTTGTGGTGGGATCCAGCATCCACTGGCAGCCAGGCCGCAGGACTCTGCCTGGCTTTCTGTTTACAGAGTGCATCAGAGCCATGGAGAGGTGAGAGCTGAGGAACTCCTGGAGTCTTGCCTGGACCTGAACAAACTGTTAAACATCAGACTGGCCTTCAAGATTTCCAAAAACACATCGGAGCTTTGCGTGGCTTCACCCACCTGACACCTCAGTTCTCTGCTTTTCGTTTTGTGTTTGACTCAGTCGAATTGTTGAGCCGTTGTTATTTCCTCTGGCAGCCAATTACCTTTCATTCTTTCAGGTAAGTTGTGAGGGAGATGGAACACAAACCATTATGACCTTGTTTACTAGACAGTCAGATGACGACAGGTGTCCATTAATAATGCTTTGACAGGCTCCAGTTCTCTCCTTCTAGTGGCTGCTAGACTGCAAGGGTGCATTGTACATGTGAGCTCAATTTTGCTTTTAAATTGTTTTGTTTGTTCGTTTGTTTGTGGTTTTTGTTTTGTTTTTAGTCTCACTATGTATCCCTGACTGGTTGGAACTGACTATGAAAAGCCTACTCTGCATCCCAAGTGCTGGGATTAAAGCAGTGTGCTTGAGCTCTGAGCTGTTCTGGGATATTACAGAGATAGAAAGGGCAGCTAAAATTAAAGAAATCCCAATGCTCTTTCCAGGATTCTACTATTTTTCTTAGACAGCATTCCCTGTGTCATTATGAATCTTCGTCTAATTGTAAAAATGTTGACTCCGAATATTTCTCCTAGTCTCTTTACACAGAAAAGAATTTCAGAGGTCCTTATTTACAATGTTTCTGTTAGGCTCCTGAATGTACTCTGTGTGTGTGTGTGTGTGTGTGTGTGTGTGTGTGTGTGTGTTCATGTGGGTGTGTGTATGCACATGACTGTGGAGGTCAGAGAAACATCTCAGATGTGACTCGTCAAGAGCCATCCACCTTGTTTTTTGAGGCTGGTTCTCTTATTGGCCTGGGATTCACTGCTATGCTAGATCGGTGGCCCACAGGCCCCAGGAATCTGCCAGTCTTTGCCTCCCTAGCTCTGGGATTACAGGCATGTGCTGCCATACCACCATGTGTGACATTTTTGTGATCAAACTCAGGTCCTCATTCCAAAGCATAACCACTGTACTCACTGACCTGCCTCCCCACCTTCCCCTCTGTGGATTTTAATTTGCATTAGCCCAGTGATAGCTTTTCATGTGCTTACTTTTTATTTGTATATTTTCTTTGACTCAGCTTTTTTCCCTGTTTAAAAAATCCACTTATTTATTTACTATTGAGTTATACAGTTTGTCTTATACTCTGAATTTTATTTCTTCAAGACACATAGTCTACACACATTTTCTCCCAGTTTGTTACCTATCTATTAATTTGACTCTTGTCTTTAAAAAGAATTATAATAGATTTTGACATATAAAATAGATTATTTTAAAACACATAACTTTTTAAAATATTTAACTCAGTGGCTTTCCCTTTCTCTTCAAACTGGCCCAAGCAATTATTAATCTACTTTCCATTTCTGTATCTTAACCTTTTCTGGATATTTATAAATTAAGTTGGATAATATATAGTTATTCATATAGATAACATATAATTACTCATATCTTCTTTCACTGAATATAATGTCACAGCATGTGCTGACAAGAAATCTGTTCCCGTCCCTTGCTGAGTGACAGCCTGTGGCATCGGCACACACAGTGCCACATAAAAGCAAACATTCTAGCTCTTTCCCAAGAGAAAGGAAAGTACATGCCCAGCCATGTTCCCACACTGAGTGTTTTTATTCACAATAGCCTAGCAATGTAAATAACTCAGATGTCCATCAAATAGTTAAAATATATTTGTATGAGGATATATGGGAAGATTAGTCAGCATTAACAGAAAACGTTGATATATATGTATCATACCAAAAAAAATCTCAAATGTTTGTTAAATAAAAACGCACATGCAATGTTACAATCTATAATTCCAGTTATAAGTAATTCTAAAAATATAAAGTTCTCAACCACCTGGAAGGCTGAAATGGGTGGATCACTAGAGCTGTGTGTTCAACACCCAACTGGAAAACAGAGAGGCCCCACCTCAAAGGGTAACTAATGAAAACAAAATATTCAAAAAGGGCCTGAGGAGATGGCTCACTGGATAAAGCACCGGCCATGTAAAGGGTGAGGACCAAAGTCTGCATGCCCAGAAGCCAAGTAAATGCCAAGTGAGCCTGGCGGCCTGCCTGTGACTCCAGGGCTCACAAGGCTGAGACATAGCACGAGCAAAATTAACTCAGAGGAGGAGAGGGTTTTTAAGCTTACAGGTCACAGGCTACCACTGGTGGACATCAGGGCAGGAGCTCAAACAGCATCTTGACACAAGCAAAGGGGAATAAAGAGGAATGCTGTTCGCTGGCTTCCTTCCAGGTAGGTGCATAGCTAGCTTTCTTGTAGAACCCAGTACCACCTGCCCAGTTGTTGACCACAGCAGGCCCTCTAACACCAATTAACTATCCAGAAAAAAACCCAGACATGATCACGGGCCATCCCCAGAGCAAGCTATATATATATATATATATATATATATATATATATATATATATATATATATATATATATATATATATATTTTCAAGCTTCGGGTTCAAATGAGAGACGCTGCCTTAATTGATAAAATAGACATCAGTTTAGACTGCCATCAGCCTCAGGCCTCTACAGGTGAGTGCACATATTTGCACATGCATGTGCACACACACACACACACACACACACACATAGGTAATGCTTTCAGTGTAGCTCTGTTAGCAGAGTGCTCACCTAGCATGACTCTAGTATCAGCCCTTGGGAGACAGAAGGAGGAGGCTCATAACTTTAAGGTCATCCTCAGCTAAATAAACAGTTCAAGGCCAGCCTTGCTATGAGAACCATCTCAAGAGCACCCCAAACAAATAAATAAGCAAACTCCAACCGAAAAAGGAACAAATAAATAGATAAGTAAACATAAATAAATCAACATATCCTTTCTCTAATTCTGACAAACTGTAACTTCTGCCAGGTTTTGTCTATTCTAGTACTTCAAAACAGTTTCTGTGCTTAATTAAAATCCAGAAACTTGGTTATGAATGATCAGATGACCAGCCCTTTATTTCATTTTTTTTTAAATACAGGAGTTAAGTAAAAATTTCTTAAGGTAATGTGATTTAAAAAAAAAAGTATTCCAACTTCCAGACAAAGTTCTATTGGAGAAAGGCCATGACATTCAGAAACATAAAAAGAAAGTAGTTTGCACCAGATGAACAGAGGGCAAACAGACAGATTTATGCTGCTGATTGTTTTCAAGGAAGGAAGGGAATTAGGTCTTAGTGTCATATCATTTATGCAACCAACAATGTAGGCACACACAACTAAGGACTCCAGAGTCACATGGATAGAAGGATACCATCACCACACTTTCTGCTCTAACATACAGTTCATGTGAGACCATTTAGATCATTCTAGTGAGTTAACAGTGGACAATCTTTCTCCACTCCCGAAAACTGCTGGAGATTGGTCTCTCAGGACTCTACGAGCTGGTGAGAAAGCAGAGAAGCGGGGGCCTCCTCCGAGTGCAAAGGCGTAGAAGAAGTGGCCTGGCTTTACCCCTTCCACCTCTGCCTTGGGCCTCAGGGCTACACTCTGATCTTCATGGAACTGTCCAGTTCTCGTGTCGAACTTTGAGTGGACCTCTTTGAAACCAAATTTTAAGGACATTAAAGAATTTATAGACCGTAAACTAATGAGAAACTACTAGTCTTACCCTAAATAAATGAATAAATAAATAGTCTGACAGTATCAAATGTATAAGATTTGTCAAGGCAATCCAGAAGGTTGACATTGACATTTACAGGAAACTTTCTAAACTATCTCTTGATTCCCAGGAGATATTTGCTTACTCTCTTCCACTATCAGAAACGTTGTACTGGGAGATTCAAAAAAGTCTGTATAACCAGAGCAAACAAACAGACAAACAGACTCTCACTCAACACTCTTGAACCTGATGTCATGACATGTTTGTTTGAGTACCACTGAGCATTTGAGGATTAACGTCCTGGTTTCCCACTTGCAGAATGCTTATGGTTTTTGTACCATCTAAACTGTATTTACAAATATTTTGTAAGAAATAGAAAATGCTTTATTTAGGGTATAAGTGGTTTAATTTATAACAAATAATGTAGAATACAAGGGAAATATAAACTTTTATCTTAATTTATGAAGTATGATCTCTCTGCCATGTCAAATATTTTTCTATCTCACTGAAAGAGATATGCTTCTGTAGTATTCTGTAGTAGAATAGAAAGAACCAAGCTGGAGAGATGGATCAGTGGGTAAAATCACTGGCTGCTCTTGCAAAGGACCCATGTTCAAATCCCAGCACCTACATGGTGGCCCTCAACCATCTGTAACTTCAACACCTTCTTCTGACTTTTTCAGGCACTGCACACATGTGGTGCACAAACACCCATACACATAAAAATCAAAGAGGGAATAGGAAGAACTCAGGATGCGTTGTTGGGAATTAACTTGATAAGGAGGCAGAAGATGATGGCTACACTAATCCCTTGAGGAAGCAAGAATGACCTTACGGTTAAAGGTCTTCCCCTCTGCTGTCAGCCAGGCGACAGAGACATGACATAGAGACTTGGTCCTCAGCTGTGATGTTCTGGCAACCAAAAGGATACTCTGTCGCACTGGCTGACCAGATACTGGAAACAACAGCTGCCCACTGAAAACACAGGACATCCATAGTGGAAAGAAATACAGGACCCAGATGCCAAGTTCACCGGCCATTAGTAAAGTCCGAAAAGAGAGACTAGTTCAAGCAGTAAGATGTCATTTGTTAATTTGAATGTGCAGGGGCAAATTTTATTTTCTTTATATATTATTTGGAAAATCAGACTCCATATGTAAAGGGTATAACTGTTCAAAAGGAAGGACAGGAGCTAGATAGAAGTCTCAGTGGTTAAGAGGGCTGTAGCTCTGCCAGAGAACCTGAATCCAGTTCCAAGCATCTTGGTGCAGCTCACAAGTGCCCATAATTCCAGCTGCAGAGGGTCCAATGCCACCTTTAGCTTCTACCGATGCCAGGATACATGTATCATAAATATGTACACATAAAACAATAAATACTTCTAAGGGAAGGGAAGAGGTATTGTAAATAGGTACACATTAATAAGAATACATGTCTTTAGAAGGAAGGACTTTTCAAGTACACTGAGCCACACTTTAGGGGCAGACCAGGGGTCTCTTCTTCATGAGAGCAATAGGTCCATTTTTGACCCAAGTGAAGCTAAAGTTTGTACAAAACCCTTTTGGCGAGTCCATGAAATAGAACTGGTCAGACAGACTTTCCAGGTGAGGCCTCTTGCAGATGCTTATAAACACGTGGTCTGTGCTGCATTTGATCTTGGACCACTTGATCTTTACCAGGCCTGTCTTAAGTTTCTCCAGCTCTTGCCATTCAAACAAACATGACTTTTCTGCTTCAAATGAACTAACATGCTCATAGCAGAGGCCACTACAGAAACTACACATGACCATTTGCTTCCTGTTGTCAGAACACTAATACAGTTTTAATATGGGGTTGAGTAGAAATACAGTATATAGAAATTTGGTATATAGAAATATCCCTACAAATTAAATCAAGAAAAAAGTTTATTATTTTTTGAGAACGCAAATTAACATTGTTTTCTGACTTCCTTATGCTTGGGAACAAAGGACAACTATACAACTTAAAAATAAGCTATGCTACACCGGGGTAGTTGGTTTGCTCCTTAATGAGACATTTCTGCTGTTTTCCAGACATTCTAGAATGACAGCTCATCTTCAAGAAATGTTTTTTCTAGCACTGTCACAATTTACTGTTAGTAGAGTTAATTGTACGAATCGATGCGGTTCACTGTGATATCCCACATATGCCCACACCATGCGCTCCTCATGGCTGTCTCCCTGCACTCACCCTGTCTCCATCTTGTTTGATTTTTATTGTAAGGGTAAAGCACACAATGATAGCCACAACTCAAATTCTTCCTCTGCAGCCTGCAAATAATGTTTCATGTGCACTCGTTAAGGAACAGGTCTTGGACTTTACCATGGTAGAGTCACCAAGGGAGGATGGGAAGGGGAACACGTAAGTACCACTTACTTTTCAAAGAAGTATCTGACGACCAGTAAGAGAAGGGCATACGGAATTGTGATATACAAGTGGGACGCTTTCACAAAGACCAGTCCTTCATGATCTTCCAGGTCTGACCACTTTATTGTCGGAGGAAGCCAGAATCTCTCCGACCAGAACCATTTTCTAAACCTGTAAAACATTCTAGACAAATGAAGAAAAGGATACGTTAGACTCGCAAACCCAGCACTTGGAACTGTGATAGTGTCGAGCGCTGTCCTTGGAAACACCTAAAGCAGGATCTGAAAATAAGAAAGGAAGTAAGTACTTGAGCTCTCACTGTCTTCCACTGCACAACAAGGTCACTGAGCCCAGAGTGCTTAGGCCACGGGAAGAAAACCAAAGCTTAACACATGCCTCTTCAGACTTTGGGATGCACACATGTGGCTATTACAGATCTTTATTTTCCTCATGTGGCTCATGATATAAAAATAATTTAATGGGCTACTCAACTTCCAAGTATCAAAGATCAAGCCCCTGAAAGTTCCAAAGTGTAGATGGAACTTGACCAGCACTTTAAGACATTTCCTGGGAGCTGAAGGACAAAGAATGTACACGACGTCATATCAGTAATCTTTCTATTTGTATTGTTTTGTGGTAGTGGGAATTGAACTTAGAACTTCATCATATTAGGCAAGGACTCTACAGTGAGATATATGCCTGACCCCCTTTTATTTTGAAGCCAGTTGTTAGTAAATTGTATAGACTAGCCTTGTGCCTATTTTGTAGTCCTGCAGGCTTCCAACCTGTAATCCTCCTGCTTCAGTTTCCTAATAGCTAGGAATACAAATCTTTGCCATTGGGCATGGCTCTTGTTAATGATTATATTTATGGAGACTCTTATCTGTTAAGCACTGTGCTAGGTGTGGGGTATACAGCAGTTCATAAGGTTCCCATCTTGAGAACCAAATAGACTTGTAAGTGAGGCAAGGCTGATTAAAAGGATACCATAAAAATTTTACAATTCTAATGTGTTCATTGTTTATTGTTACTATTATTATTATTATTATTCATGTTATTATCTCTTAGAAGCTTGTTTTTCTCTAACGAAAGACAGAAACAGGGTGGATCGGGATGGGAAGGGAGAAGGAAGGAACTTGGAGGAGAGGGAGTAGAAACCATAAGCGGAATATAGTATGTGGAAAAGGTCTCTTTTCAATAAAAGGGGAAAAAGAATCCTAACTAGAACAGAAAAATAAAATAAAGAACTGCAAGGTGCCATGAGGCAAGGCTGGACACTGGGTCCAGCAAAGATACACCCACTAAAGATGGCCAGCAGTGAGCGAGTGGAAGTGAACTGGGGAAGACAGAAGAGCAGGAGTGGAAGCTGATTGGCAGCGAGCAGCACTGAAAAGTGACTTGGATTCTGTCGCTTCCCTTTGCTGTCCCAACAGCCAACCCAGAAGCATCTGTGCACACAGGGTGCAAGAATTCCTCTTCATCTGCAAGCAGACAGCTTTGCAGCTCTGAACACCTGCTGGCCGACCTCCCGACCAACTCAAGTCTGAAATCGATATGGGCTCAACCCCAAATCCTCCCAGTTCAGACGACAACCTCAAGCTTCAGGCTGCTTAACTTGTGCTTTTGACAACTGGTTACACATCTGGGTGCTCCAAAAGCCCCCTTTAAGTATGATTACTTTGTGAGAATGGCTTACCAGACTCAGGAAACATGGACTTACGTTGGTTTATTCCCAAATGATACAGAAGAAGACATGGATAGGGCACAGCATGTAGGAAGGGCATTGATCGTCTACGCTTTCTCCAGGTATACACGCTAAGCTACCTGAAGCTCTTGCAGACCTGCCCTCTGTTCTTACTGCAATTTTATTGTGTAGGCATAATTAAGCCATTGGCCACTGGCAAAGAATTGAAACCTTTGCAGCCCCTTGGCCCTCCCCAGAAGTTGAGCAGTATGGCTGGTGGCAGAAACCCTCAAGAATCCTGCCTTGGTCTTTCCTGGGCCTGGCCTTGTGCACCAGCGACCAATCAGTCAAGTCATTACCATACAAGAGCTCACTGCCATGTCGGAGATTTCAACAGTCCAGAGGTGGTTTACCAGGAGGTGTACACTCTATCACATCGTCTGCATGTTCTAACCTCACTGTGGAGGCTCTGACCATTTCGATCCCAGCATTTTGAAACTGAGACCATTTCATTTTTCTCTGTAAATATTTAGCCAGAAACATGGGTCAAATTGTCTTTAGAGTCACAACCTCGTGCCTAGTGTTGAGAGCAGTGCCTTCCAGAGGGGCGTCAATCCAGTCAGAGCCACACCTGCACAGCCGTGCCCCTGGAGAAAGGTGAGCTTGTGTGTGGACTCTCAGTTCACTATACTTCTAACCTGAGCTGCCAACTCATGCAAATATGGTCAAATAAAGATGCCCACAAAATACATAATGGTTTTCTCTTGAGCTTGTGGGCTGCAGAGAAGAAAGGGAGGAAGTGATACCAGGCTTCAGGGAGATTCTAGCTCAGCCAGAGTTGATGTGGTCTGAGCCAGGTAAGGACTATGACAGTAGATAAATTGCGGTGGGGTGGGGAGGTGGGACAAACAAATGTCTGCAATCTATTTGGTAAAGTAACTGAGGAGTCCATCGTGATTGCTCTGGCATCTGACACACGTTTTCTATAGAGGAAACTAAGAGACTTGGGTGCGGGCTGAGGATGTAGCTCAGTGGTAGAGTACTTATGTCACACACACAAACTCTGGCCTCAGTTTGACCTTGGTGTACCTCCCCTACCACCCAAGAGAAATTTATGCAGCTTTTCACACCCAGGTACAGCTCAGAACAAAGATAAACATAGGCCTTTGAATCGATCTCCAATTCTTACAGATTTTAGAAATCAACACACAATAAAACCTTTTACCAAGCCTGGGCTCATCATCCAAATCAGAACTACATAGGGGTATAAAGACAAATACATCTCTTGAGGAGCTTGTCTCTGCAGATTTGTGGCATTATTGGCTCTGATAATAATTAAAATACCAGAGCTAGGCACAAATAGCAATGCCATGAGTTAGGGTTTTCCCCTAGTATTGTTTAATAATTACTACATAAAATAAGCTGCTCACTCCTAAAACACAACTCAGAATAACACAGAATTGTTTTATGCCTTAGGAGAAATACAACTTTTCAAGCGGCTTATAAGTTATGCAGGAATAAGTCCTTAACATTAGATGTAAGCAGGGCTTCCAGTCTGCTGGAAACAATAGTTCATTTACTGCCCAGCCACACCAACTAAGGACAGCCGAAAAGAGAAACAACTTAATAGAAGACAGAGAGGATGCAGAAGAAAAAAACAGACTCCTGAAATAGAGCTCACACTTAAAACAAGACTCAGCCAATCCACACCATGCAGCCTTTCCTTGAGTGTGGCTATCAAACATCCACGACTGAAGATTCGGGGCTCTTGGGGCCCTTGGTTCATACCAAAGACAAGAGGAACTCAACACGAAGCACAGATCTAAATGTAGGAGCAAAAGTTATACAACTCCCATGATGTAATAATGGAGTGAATCTTGATGACCTTGTTTCAGACCACGCCTTCTGAGATGACAGGCAGAGCAGAGGTGACAAGAGCAGAGGCAGATCAAAAGAGATCAGAGGGAAAGACGCCTGGGCATCAGTGGACATGAGCCAGGGACAGCGCCACGGACCCACAGAACAGAGGAAAGGATCTGAACCTGTGCCTCATAAGGGAAACATTTCAAATAGGCAAAGAAGCCTTACAATTCACCAATAGCAAGACAAATAGCCCAACTTAGAACGTATCTGAATAACCACTCACCTGACACATGTAGTCAGTAAGCACAAGAAGGGATGCTCGACCTTATTGGCCACGGAAGAAACACAAGCTCAAGCTGCCACTTCACAGCACCGAGTGTGATGATAAAGCCTGACACTGACAGCCCCGAGAGATCAGAGCTCCAGGCACTGCCCCTGAGAGTGCACATTATCTGCCAATCACTCACAGATAGCAAGAAAATTCAAAGGATTCCATTACATGTGGATAAAGGCTTAACTCAGTGAAAGGGCGGACACAAATGGCATGGCCTATCTGAGCTCATGGCTGTGATACATTAGCATAAACAGCTCCATAGAGACAGAGAGTAGGCTAAGAGTGTCTTAGGGTTACCATTGCTGTGAAGGCACAGCACCGCTACAGTAACTCTTATAAAGGAAAACATTTAATTGGGGCTGGATGGCAATTCAGTGGATCTGTCCATTATCATCATGGCAGGAAACACGGCAGCATCCAGGCAGGTGTGATGCTGAAGAAGGAGCTGAGAGTTCTACATCTCAATCTGCAGGCAGCAGAAGGCTGTGCACCACACTGAGCAGAGCTTGAGTATAGATGACACCTCAAAGACCACCTCCACAGTGACACACATCCTCTAACAAAGCCGCACATACTCCAACAGGACCACACCTCTTAATGGTGCCACTCCCTATGGTCCATGCATCCAAACACTTGAGACTATAAGGGTCAAATCTATCAAGCCCCGTCACTGATATACCTTGGGGCTGTGGGGAGGGGGTATTACTGGCTTGAGAGGATGGGAGGAGACTTCTAAGGGAGGGGCATGCATTTCTATGGGAGTAATGAAGTATTCAACATCTGTGTCACTACACAACAGATAATATACTGTACTTTAAACAAATAATGTCATGTGTGAATTATATGTTAAGAAAAAAAGAGTAAGATACTTCAGAGAGGAAGATTTCAAATTCAAGGCCAATCTAAACTGTATCATTGGAGCCTACCACAAAACAATAAACAAACCCAAACTGTCCTAAATAAGTGTCTCAGCCAGATGACAGCCCCTCAAGTATAAAACTATCCACTAGATCTCCACATGCCAACATGTAGCTCCAGACTCTGGCCTTAATAATCCAGCTGCTTTTCGGCTAACCTTCCCTTTGTTTTCTCTCAAGGTATGTGTAGTGTCTAATGTGTGTGCATTTGTGTATTGAGAGAGAGAGAGAGAGAGAGAGAGAGAGGGAGAGAGAGAGAGAGAGAGAGAGAGAGAGAGAGAGAGAGAGAGAGAGAGAGGAGAGAGGCAGAGAGAGAAGGAGGGAGGAGGGAAGAGAAATTAAGAGACATAGGAATCTTCTTCTAGCTTTTAGCCAGACACAATTCCCATTCAACTGGCCCCTTGGTAAGGCCTGTAAGGATACAACCTGCATTATGTGTTAACACAATTCTGGCAGCTTCCAGAGTAACAACACCACCTCTCTCTGACCCTAGTATTCTGTGCCAGTCACTTTGGAGGTCAGTCAGCACTCAGCCCCCACAGAAAACATGGAGTCACGCCCACATGTGGCAATGATATTCTCAGAATTCGAGCTGGTGGGGACACCTTTACCCATTAGCATCTCAGAAGGCCTGGTCTGACACGAGGTCACCGAGAGTCACCCCACTATCGTATTCTATATGCAGGTGTTCCCTTGGGACATCCAGGCTGCAGCAGCCAGCGCGATCCTGAAGTCAGAAAGCATCCTGCACACATGGCTGCAGCACAGAAATCTCAGTGTTAGTTCTCAGTTCCATGGCCTGCCGCCTGGCTCCAATGTCATCCAAATCTGGTTCACCAGCCTTCCTTCAGGAAAGGCCAATAATCTCCAGTAATGGCTTTTGTTTAAGACACCAAGGAATGGGAGGAGAGGGAAGGAGGGGGAGATCTTAAAAAATTCACAATAGCGATTCTGTCACTTAGGGCTCCTGACTGTGATCCATTAACTTTTTAGTTAATTTAGTTTAGTGGTTCTGAGAACCTCACTGATGATCTTACAGTCATTCAGCTTAACTCTAGACTTAGTGAAAGTTTGAAGAAACAAAACCTGTTAAAACAGGTCCTGTCTACTCTCAGATTGTCAGACTCTGAGGCAAGACTATGGCTTGAGCTCAGGAGCTTGAGGTCAGCCTGTGAAACACAGATAGAACTTGTCTCAATATTCAAAGACAAATGAAGAAACCCAAAGGACCACTCTTGAACATGTCTGCCCAGGATTCTCCTGGAGGCAGGCACAGAGTTTTACTGCTTGGTCACTCTAAGTCCCTCTTTGCCTGGGCAGCCAGCGAGGTTATAGCTGGATGGGGTGCCAAGGAAGAGAACAGCAGCTGACCAGCAAGGACAGGTCTATAGTCAATAAGAACCACCCTCATGGCGGACCCTCAGAAACTGAGCTACTGACTGAAGCTAGAATGTATTTTGAACAACAGGAGTGGTAATACAGCCCAAATGCTGTTTCAGTTAATTATCTACAAGCAACTTCAGTTTTACTAATTGCAAAACAATCCTCACGATTTGGGTCTAGGGTCAGGGAAACATGTCCGGCTACATTACTGATTTGTGTTTTCTTTGGAACTAACTCTGCACACCTAGGCCCAGGGAACTGGTTATGCCTTTAAGATAATGCACAAAGGAAATCATTAGAGCTCTTTGTTTCCTGTGAACAGTCCTGAGTCTGAGCCTCTGTGTATTCTTCTTTCAAAGCATCAATGTCATGACTGCCTCAGGTAAACGAGCAAGGCCGTGTGTCTGACACAAACACCTAACTCTAAAAGCAATTCACTGTGACTATGACTATTAATGAGCATGTGTGGACACACACACACACACACACACACACACACACACTACATACACAATACACATTCATATACAAACTATAGACACATACACATATTACATAAACAGCAATATACACCAAACAATATACACACTATATACACACTCACATACAATACACTACACATACACCACACACATTATACACATAAACACCATACCCTCACACATGCACACACACACCGTACATACTATACACACATACCCATTATATACATATATAATATACATACCATACACAGACACACAACACAAACACACACATTATGTGTGTGCATATACTACATAAAACTAGACACACTCTACATACACATTTATACACATACACACACCCACATAAACACTACACACACACACACACAATGCACACACTACACCCACCCCACTCACAGTCAACAAAAACCCCACACTGTAGCTGCTTCAGCTTACTGCTATTGAAAAACTCGGGAGAACATAGAAACCAGAACGGGACCTCCCATACTTCCTATTGAGAAGCAAGTGACTTGCATGGGGAAAAAAAAACAACCCAGCCAAGTTAAAGCAATTTTTCTCAGAACACATTTGCAATTCTATTCGTTTAAAGCCTCAAGGAATGCCGGTATAGACTTAGAGATTTTAAAAACCAAAATAACATGATATATATGACAAAAATGTAGGATTGCGTTAAGATGTCCTTGATGGGAATCTGAATGTACCCAAGGAGTCACTCATTTTGTCTTTCAGTTCAGAACTCTCATTCCCAGCCCAGGTTCTGGGGCACGTGCTGCCCTGTAGGTGAGCCATCCTTTCCCAGCCTCCCCTGTGCTAGGAGCAGCTGTGTACACCTGCATTAATGACACAGGAATGGAACTAATTTGGGTTGTCGCCCCATAGACGAAGCTGCATGTCTTGTTTGCTCTGTCCTTCTCTTAGTGGAAGAGGACAGTGCAGGACCAGAGCAGCACAGCAGGTCACCCGGCTTTCACCCCGCTCCAGTCATAGCTGGGCTGTCCTACACAGTAGAAATGAACACCTATCTCACCCAAGGCAAAGAACTGAGTCTTTGTGTTACATCCTAGGCCAAAACTCTAATTGTGATACGGAGAAGACTATGGAGGAGCCATAAGCCTGAGCTACTCTCTGTGCTGCTTCCAAGCAGACTATAAAAGTAGAGAGACCTACTCATCACAACTATGAGTTAGAGAATAAAACACAAGCCATGCACTAAGATAAAATATTAGAAATATCTTCTACACAAGAATGTGTATCTGAAATATATGTCTAAAATATATAGATCAATAAAAATAAACTAGAGGGCTTCTTTCCTAACAAATCAATTGGGGACCTAGGTCTCCATTACCCTTCTACCTAGGGTGGGAGGGATGTCTAAGGACTTGCTCTGCCTGAGGAGCTTCTTATATAAAGCTTCTGCCAGATCTGACTTTAATGCCTCTCCACTTCAAACATCATCTTGACTGCTCTGGAGACATAAATCTCATCCATGATAGAGTTCTCCACAGCCAGATGCCCCGGGCAGTGAGATACACCAAGAGAAAGGGGTTTCCCTTTCAGGTTCTACAGAGTTTGCAGTGAAGTTGTCCAGGCCCTCTAGGAGCCAGAGTATTCCAGTCCCTCACTCCGGCATGGAGCCTCCAGTGAGCTCTCTCTCCCAAGGAGCAGCTCTACCTTGTGCCCTAGCAGCTATGTTATGGTTCCTCAGAGTTTTCAGCACATTCTGCTGTACTCTCAGGACTCACCTCTGCATCCAGGCCCCAAACCTTGAGTGTGTCTTATTATCCCAGGGTAGTGACTGTTTCTTCAACCTCCATTCCCATGTATTACACTGTACAGTTCTTCCCTCAGGCCAGTCTCTCATGACTCCAGTCCTCACTGGGGCCAGCCTACCCAGATGAGGGGAGGTATCCATCTTTCTACCCTTACTCTAATAGTAGACAACTGACGACTATGGTTCTCTTAGACAAGTCAAAATATTGGAGTTTTCTTCACTCTGTTTGGGGGTCAAATGATTGATTACTTGAAGTTATTCCCATACATTCCAAAACTTAATGTCCCATGACATTAAGCCATGAGCCAGCTATTGCTTTCTGCAAGGGACACTTTATGAATCATTACTAATCATGTGATATTTTCTAACAAAGCTCATAACCCATTGAAATGGCAGTTAGATACTGGAATCCCTATGCAATATAGTTCTTTTTCAGGAGAGAGCGATGCTCTATTGCTTCTCTCTGTTGTGTCAACCGACCTCATGAAATGCCGGACAATTTCATGGTCTTCTTAGAAAGACTCCAGGCAGAGTTCACATTTGCTATTGTGTACAGAAAAACTCTACCTGGGCAAGACTCCACTAGAGACTATGGAAGAACCATAGTCGTCAGTTGTCTATCCCATCTGGAGCACCACTTCTCCCTGCAGAGTCTCCTGGAGCTAAGACATTTCCCTGGATGATGAGAGCTTTGCTTACTTCTCCAGTGATCCTGTGACCTCATTCTGGGATCATGTGACAAGTGAGTAGTCTGCTTTTTCTGAGTGAATAGGTAGCTCTTTGTAGCTTTAGAACACATGCACTCCTTTTGCCTACAATGTTCTCCTCACATACTTGCTTCCACCCATCCACTCTGTTGCATTTCCCTTATGTTTCTGGAAGGCCTCCACCTAAAATTCCTGGGACCTTGCTGCCCCAAAGATAGATAAAGGAAGGACCCCTGTGAGATGCTACAATTGCTGCCTGCTTCCTCCAACCCACAATCCATGTCAAATTTGTAACTACCTATTTGTACACTGATTTGATTTTTGAGTCTAATTGCCTTTCTGTATTCCAAGACCCACAAGAGCAGAGAATATTTTCTAGTGACCCACAGTAGCACCTAGAATTGTGCACACAGCAAGCAAATGGCTCTATCAGGGGAGGTAGAATAATAGAGTGGCCACTCTTGGGGGACTTATAGCCAGCAGGACCATGGCCTGGTCACAATAGTGACCACAGTATGCTAGCCATGAGTGTTAGCATTTTGTCTAAGCTCTGTCCCACAGTTAGTATGCCTTACTCACTATAAAATGGGCTGCTTGCCTCCTCTGCTCTCTCCTGCTCTTGCCTTCCTGCTCCTGCTCTGTCCCCATTCTCTTTCCCTCTCTCTTCCCATTTCCTTCCACCCTCTCTCTCCATGTGCTCATGGCAGGCCCTTACTACTTCTTCTCCTTCTCCTTCTCCTTCTCCTTCTCCTTCTCCTTCTCCTTCTCCTTCTCCTTCTCCTTCTCCTTCTCCTTCCTCTCTCTCTCTCTCTCTCTCTCTCTCTCTCTCTCTCTCTCTCTCTCCCTTAACTCCCCTCCCCATGTCTTGAATAAACTCTATTCTGTACTATACTGATCTGTCACACGGCTGGCTCCTCAGAGGAAGCGATGCCTCAGCATGGGCCCACTGAGGCAGCTCCCCTTTCTCCACACCTTAATACATATCCATAAAACACATTCCCCCTCTCCTTACCTTTTTATAAACACATCAGTGAGCATCTGAAAGACTATCTGATCTGTTTCCCCACCTATGAAATGGACACCTTACAGTTCTGGCTGATTTAAATGCCTGGATTCGTTACTGTTGACCTAATATTAGGATTATTTATAATTGGTTTCCTTAGGGGTTTTTATTGCGTCATCTGAGAAAACCCCAGCAGCTAGTATTCCTACACATCCAGTTCCCTGCCTAATAGGGGCTACTAAAAGGATCCACTTCACATTAATATTTTCATAAGACATTAATCTTTAACACCTTTATTCATATACAAAAACTAACGGTTGACTTGAATAAGTAAGCAATGTCGATTACCTACGTAAAAATCCATCATGTCACCTTACACACATGGAATTAATAACTATTGCAATCTTGTGTCCTATCAATTTAGAGAAAATCCAAAGTGTGTTTCCTTACTGACGTGGATGGTGGCTTCCCGGGATCGACCTACAAACTGACAACTGAAGTCAGAACAAGACAGGGCACTTTTTTTTCCTGAGGGTATTTTTCCCAAACATGCCTCCCGAGAACTCTCCTCCTTCCTGTTGGCTACTCTGGCTCATCCCTGCCCCATCACTGCCCACTCAGGACTGAGAAAGATACATGAGCCTTTGGCTGGTAACAGGACTAGAAATCTGCAGAAAAACAGACTGGATGCAACCAGATGTGGGCAAAGCCAATGTTGAGAGAGCCGTCTTGGGATGTAAATATTACAGCTCAAAGAAGAGATAGGCAGGGAGATCATGAGAAGGTCCCACAGGGCTGGCCACTCTGCCTTTGAAGGCAGAACTTCATTAACCGCCTTTTCTTTTGTTAACTCCTGGAGACTGAGATGTAAATTAGTACCTGGGCAACTAAACAATGGTGTCAGGATATTAAGACATCTCAGTCTGAATGGCAGCAGCAAGTCAGCATTTTCTTTCCCACACTCTGTCCCTCTCTAGCAGGTCCTCCCTTGCAGGCTCTCCTCCCTCGCCTAGTGAGTCACATCTGCCCCACCGATCACTGTGTTATTAGTCTCCAGCACAAGAGAGTGGGTCTGCATCGGCAAGTACAAGGGAGCAAGGAACCTGCTACCCGTGACTCACAAAGGACCAAAGGTGACTCGCCTGGCTCTGCCTTAGTTTTCTAACCCGAAATACTCCCAATCTACCTAGGGTTGTGTCCTCAAAAGTCCCGGTGTGTGCCACTCCAGAGTATTTCCCTTCTACATTGGCGGAGAAGGCCACTATATAAGAGGCAAGTTGGTAATTGTTGCCAACATAAATGACAAACACCTCACCTCAAACATCTCACAGTCTTTCTTTAACAGAGCCCACAAAGTAAAGAGATTTACATTTTAAATGTGAACTCCCCCTGCCCCAGGGGAAATAGAGCATGAGGGACAGGCCTGATTAGGCTGCCCCATCTCTCTGAACTCTCACTTGCTCACCTGCTAATGGGGTTTATTTTGCAAAGACCTTTTGTGGGACTGAGGGTGATTACCGATGCATGCAGACAGACCTGCACACATTGAAGTGCTGACTACATTCTTCTTACAGTAAAGGAAGCCTACAGAATGGATGCCAGCTATGTCAAGCCAAAAATCCGGGATCAAGCCCTGGAGAGACTACATGCCACAGTGTAATACGTTTTCAAACACTCCTTCAGTGGACTTAGGGGAGGGGTGCTCAGACCTCTCCACCCCAGCACAGCGGAGTGGACTGTATGGTCAGGGCATAATATAGGGACCAAGGCTGCGGGAACTCCACTGCCATCTTTACTTCTTCCTGGCTATACAACCTAAGGGACGCGCCCTGGGTTTTAACTCGTTTTTCTGTAAGATGTGTGCAGTAGCATCTGTTTTGTAAGATGTGGGCGGGGATTAAATAAGGCCACCATCTAAGTCACTTAGTGTGATGCCTGCTATGTACGCATCCTTGGGGATCTAGCTCAGTAGGAGCATCTGATTGCATGTAATAAGTGCTCAATAAATTGTAGGTAGCAATACTGTGGTCTCTCCCGGCTCTCCGTGACAGTGGCACTGTGCCCTTCCAATGAACAAGGACCAGCCATCACCTGTGGTCTCCAGAGTAACTAGATCTGTGTTTAGATCAACCAGAGCAAGTACTGCTGGGTGACAACTTTTTGAATGACTTGACAGCCACATGTTGTCAGTGCAAGGAAACCTTTTTATATCAAGGAAATTGTCTTGGAAGTGGCACCAAATGCATCCTTTTCTAAAACAGAAAGAGACCTAGGGGGAGAATGTGGGGACACACCTTGGTCAGGCTGGGAGTCAGACCCACATACACAGGAAGCTGAGTCACTTTCAGGGACTGGATTACTAAGGTGCTCTGATGAAGTAAGTCCCCAGTTTTGATATTTTAAAACATGGGTTTATGCAATGCTTAAAGGCAGTGTTTCCTGCTATACAGCCTGCTGTGCCGGCAGAGTGAAGGGCCCCATGGAAAGGACCAAGATGGCAAATGCTAATTCTCTCTGGGTGACAGTGATGTGTTGGGTGTGAACTGAAGGGGGAGGGCAAGAGAAAGAGAGTGGTGCAAATGCACAGCCTCAACTGCTCTCTCCTTGGTCTGCTAAATCATTAGAAAGGTTAAAGAATGAAATTCCATTTTTTTCTGACCCTCGTCTCTGGCACTGGGCTCAGCTTCTGCTGGGGCAGCCATTGTTCTCTCCTGTGACAGGCTGAAGCACTGCCATTTGCCTGCTCAGCTCCTTTGGTCAGGCAGCTACTGCGTCAGTCAGGGGCCCCAGGCATTGGGTGTTCTTTGCCAAATGAAGTAAGAAGGCATGGTTGGAAAGAGCTCCTCTTCCTGGTCTAGTTTTAATGCAAAAATCCACTTAGGGCAGAGGAGAAGGTCCAGGCAGGAGGGCCCGAATATAAATGTTCCAGTGATCTAAAAAGCCTGGAATCTACATACATGATGTGTTTTCTTGCTCCATACACATGGACAAGGTCAAATCAATTGCTTTAAATGTAGAGAGACTTTGCTTACAAAGGCGCACAGTGGAAAACACAAACCTGGGTATTCTGTTTAAGAACAACCCATTACTTAGAAATAAACGTTTCTTCAGGTGGCCAGAATTTCCACGTATACATGTATTTTTAAAAGGGAATCCTTTAACTTTATCAACACATATAATTACCGTGTTCTCTTCCTGGAGCCTGCCTTACTAATGAAAGTCAGCTGGTGCGAATGGGAGACAATGCCGAGCTGAGTCCCAGCTCAGCACGTCTTGCACATTACCCAGACCCCTTCCCAGTGGGATCCTCCCAGTATTGCACCCCCCAGCACTGATTTGGAGTCAAAAGACCCTATGTTTTCTCTCCACCATTTATTGTTTTGGACTAAGGATATGTAGCTCATAGAGAACACATATGCTTAGCATGTACAAAGACCTTGGTTTCTTCCCCAGTATTCAAAAGAATAAACTAAAAGGGCCTCTTTAAACAAACTCTTGAGGCTGGAGGTGTGGCCAGTGTTTCAGAGTACTCGCTCTCATAGAAAAATCAATTCTATTCCCAGTACCCATATCAGGTAGCACACAACTAGCAATCAATGAATCCAATACCCCTTTCTGGCCTCAGTGGACACGGACACACACATACACACACACACACACACACACACACACACAGAAAGAGAGAGAGAGAGGTGCTCACAAATAAAAATAAACTGAGTGTTCTTGAATTATTTTTCAGATTATAAAGTTGTCAGAAGCAAATCTACAAATTACTGCAGTAGCTTTCTGCAGTCCTGCAGAGAGGGGCTGTGTGAGATCTTTCTAGGTCTGCCCACCCCACCCCCCCAGTGACATCATCTCATACTCTCAGGGAAGAGAAGTAGAACAGAGAGTGCACATATACTGTGTACCAAGCAGGAAACAGTAGTTGGGGAAAAAGCAGAAGGATGGGCTAAAGGCTTTAGGCTGGCATAGGCACTCTGACCTTGGGCTGTCTATAATATTTGTAGTGGGCCTGCTTAGGTGTCAGCAACTCCAGGAGTCTCAGAAACTCTGGACATCAAAGATTTATCTGTTCGGGCTATGCTCCAAATCCTCAGACTTTCTGATAATCCAGCTAAACCACTTCCCAGAGAAAGTTCTTTGTAGGTCATCAGGAAGTCCATGTTCCCTGTGTGGCTCACCTGTGCCTCCTAGACCCTCACCAGCACCTGCCTCCTTACCATTTGCCCTCCATTCCACCAGAAAGCAGGCAGGGGAAACAGCAGGTCCAGCAGGCACTGGCCTAGGTGCAGTCCCCTCTGTCTGCATTCTTTACTGCCCTCTTAGGGGCTGGTTATCCTTGGACTACAGGAGGTGAGATCAAGCCCATGTTTCTGGGAGAGAAGGCAGAGGAGAAAGTACATGGCATGATTCAGCTGTCTCTACCATCCAAACCAGTTTTACAGCTGAGAATCTGGAACAAATGGACAAACTGCCTTTCTACTGACTAGAGAAGACCATTAAATGGCAACAAGTGTGTGACACGTTGCAGGTACCAGTTCTCCACAGCGCCCAGGCACTGCAACTGCCAGTAATCATTATTCCTACCACAAAGGAGAAAAGGAAGCTTGGAGAGCATAAGGGACTGTACCAATCCGAGCTTAGAATGCTCAGTCAAACGTCAATGGTAGGCACTAGGGGGCAAGATAGGATCTCTTTTTTGTGCATGACCTCATTTTGCTTTTCATCAAACCAATCTGCATCTCTTTATACTGAATAAATGATTTTTCTGCTTTTGTTTGACCTGTTTTTGTTTTGTTTTGTTTTGCTTTGCTTTGCTTCTGTGACAGTACTCACTATGTAGTCCATGCTAGCCAGAAATTCACAATCCTGCTTTAAGATCTCTTGTGCTGGGATTACACAATCCCATTACATGCATCATCAAGGCCAGTGCAAAAGATCAATTTTTATTATCACTTTATATGATCGTTTTTGAAGTAAGTGGTTTTGAACAATCTTGACGGGTTAAAAACTGAAAGTCAAAAGAAGCCTCCCAAGCATACAAAGCCCTTCCTGCCCTGAGTACATGAAGTCATAATGGAATGCTGACATTAGTGGTGGGGTGGGGGTAGGGTTCTCAAAGCAGTCAAACATCTACACAACATCGTCCCTTCAGAAAAGACCTACAGAACCACACAGACCATTAGAGTGTAGTTGCATGACCCAAATATCCCTCTTGAGGCTGCGAAAAGCAGTGCTAATATAATCAACTTTTGAGCCACAGACGCCACTTCCCAAGATTACGTCCAAATAGATACAACAAGGGCGAAATAAAAATGGAAATGACTATAATTGCCTTGAGGGTATGTGATAATTTTCTATCAAGGTACTTAAGAAGTGTGTGTGTGTGTGTGTGTGTGTTACAGATGTATGTGTGCATATTTTCGTGCATATTTTAGACACCCTGTTTAGATTCACACCCCATAGAAGAGGAAAAGGAGAAATGTAATGCGTTATGTTACACAAAGACGAGCATAAGTTGCTTTCTATCTTTAAAATTTTAAGTCAGAGTTCCAAACTGATTTGATGTGAGCCAACATTTAAGACTTGAGAATTTTCACAGAAACCCACAACTGCAGGTTTATTTGAAAAGTTAGATTTGGCCATAGTCATCTGGAGTGACAGGCCTTAACTAGGGCACCCTTTCCTAAGCTGGTGTGCTCCTGATTCAATACCTGCATGCTTTTCCAAGGCCTTTAAGATGGTGGAGGCTTACAACATTGGAACTTCTCAGTGTGGACTGTGCCTTCACAGGATAACTTGAGAAGTAGGGCCCTGCACACCCAGGTACAGCAGTAAGTGTTTAGTCTTAGTAGTGGGCTTTCAAAGACTGGTTCTAGGCCTAGGCTTTACATGTCATTGTAGAACTATGCTTTTTTCTAATCTAGATCAACTACACCAGGGCTTCTGGCTGTGTAGTCCTAGTATCAGCTGGGTAAGTTCTGTGAAGCACCCAGAGATAGTAGTGTTGCCAACATCCTGTGGTTCCCTCTGTGACCCTGTCCCACCCTACCCCGTTGTCCTCATCTGTCCCCTCCCAACTCCCAGTCTTACAGCTTAATGCTGCTTGTGCTGACCTTGCTAACAAAAGAATCCTCCTGAATCGGTATCTTGGTGTTTGGATTCTTCACTGAACCAGAAGGACTGAGCTGTCCCTATGTCATCAGGTGTGACAGTTGAGCCATGTTCACTGGTGTTCTCCACTTCACTATGTGACTTTATTGTAAACTCTCTTCCCACACGATCATCGGTACAAATTTGGGCTGTTCTGAGTTGGGGCTGTAACAATTCATACAGCGACTACAAATGTTCTTGGATATTTCTTTAGCTACGGATATGCAGACATCCCCATAGGACATATACCTTGTAGCAGAAATGCTAGGGCATAAATTGTTTGCACATCGAGATCCAATAGATTTGCCAAACAAAAACTGTATGTAAGGGTGTCAACTTATGCAGCCATGGGAGCGTCTCAGAGCTCTGGCAGCAGACTTTCTGCTGGGTGTACAGAACTCTGGTGGTGTGGTTTTCATTTTCAGTATGGGATAGCTGACAATGCTGAGAGTGCCCCAAGCTCTCGGCCATGAGGCTGTCATTCTATCCTTTGTCCTTCTGTTCTTCTAAGCATCTGTTTAGATCTCTTGGTCATTTCTCTGTTGTGTTGGTCTTTCAGAACTGATTTGTTTAAGGGGGGAGGTCAGTATGAGTGAAGCTGTCATAATGCAGTCTAGTAGTTTTTATGCTGACTGAAAATGACCTAAGTGTTTTTACTTGCATACATGTCTAGGACATGGGTCTGCTAGGTGTACAGAAGGCACACGCCTTCTTTCCCTCTGCACCTCTCTGTGGTCTGCCTCACCAGCCTCAGCTTCTTCACTCCAATATACCCCACTCTCTGTATTTTTTATCATGTAATTTCATATTTCATCTAAGAAACCACTGCCCATGCCAAGGTCAAAACACATTCTACTTTTGTCAGAGAACAATGCTGTTCAGTAAGAAATAAAAATGGAAGTCACATGTGGTTTTACCTATCTTTAAAAAGTAAAACAAGCTGAAATTTATTTGAACATTTGTATAACCTAAATACACCAAAATCGTATCATTTCAATGTGCAACCAATATAAAAGTCTCAATAAATGCTTTAGATCTTATCCAGTCATTGTTATTTGTCTTGCTAGTGGTAAGAGTATGTACTGTGTGCGTGACCATTCTGTGGCATGTTCGTGGATGTCAGGACCTGGTTCTCTTCTTGCACTGTGAGAGGTGGCTACATCTCAGGTCAGTAGGCCTGTTCAGAAAGTGTGTCTATCTCTCAGCCTCTCGCCAGCTCCATGTTTTCTCTACAGTAAATTTATAAAACTTGCTCTGTGCTTTTTAAAATAAAAAAAAACATTTAAACACTATCTTTATTGGGCCATCCTCTTTGTGAGACTGATGTAGGTCTAGAAGTTATTCTGCCACTCCTTGGCCAATAGATGGGTCTGAACACATCTTAAGGCAATGATCTTTTTTCCCACAGCTCCCAGTTTGCTGTGTTTCTGAGCTCATAGATCGTAAGTACCAATAGCCACAGATTTCCCTGTAATCTCCAGGCTACTCAACTGGCATGCTACACCCCTTCTTTAAGGGTCCCCAGTTGATTTCTTGTTCACATCCAATGTTAAGAACCATTTTCCATGATGAGCAACTTTATAAAGTGGAAAGGAAGATGACAGTTAAAATGAATATACTAAGTGTTTCCTTATGATATTATTTCAGAAAATTGCGCGTGTGTGTGTGTGTACACGTGTGAGTATAGGGGCAGTAGTTAACTGAAGTACCACTCATCTAGAAAAGTATTACTAACTCTCAGTAATGGTTAAGACCATTTGTAAGTGACTGCGATCAAGTATCCTATGAAACTAACATCTGCCTGTTAGTTTTCAGTCACCATTTCGGGGAGCTACACTGTTTTGTTCTCAGAGTTCAGAGACCAGAATTCTACTGGAAGCAGATTGTTCCTGGAAAGCATCCAGGTAAAGCCAGTTGTAGTTAATGGAACAGGAGGAGCTCATTAGGAGACCCTATAACTTTGACCCAAAGTAGAACATGCCAAGGATCCTGTAACGTGCACAACATTACAGATGAGCATAATTTAAGTTTTCTTTGCATCAGCATATTTTATGTTTTTATAGCTTTATTCCCAGGTCAAACAAGAAAACAAACTTTGAAGAAATTGAAGCCAATTTAGATATCAAGCTCCAGTAATCTTCATTATTGAAATAAAAAAAAAACTGCTCTAGGATTTTTGCTTGAATCTTGAAATGATTAGTTTACTGCTAGCCTGTGTCAGGCTCAATCTAATCAACGAGTTTTATTGACTGTCCAATAAAATAAGCCTGACAAAGGAATCGAACAAGACAAACCAGCTTTGCTCCAGCAGACAAGCGCCCTGCAGAGAAATAAATGGTTTATCGCAGGAGTGCGCCTCATAAAGTACTCCACTTTAGAAATGTGGATATAGTAAGTAATTATCTCACATCCCTGAGCACAACAGTTGATCTTTTCAAATAACCTAAGTGGCCCTGCTTGTGAATTTTATATTGTTCCCATCGGTGAGAAAATGAGCACGTCTTCGGCATTCACGTTCTCACTGTACACATCCACACAAGTTGTGTGTATACACCAGTATCGTGCACAGAAATGTGAGGATTTGGGTTTAAACATCTTGGCTGGTGGTAGTGATTTGTTTGTTTATTCCAATTCCTAGATTTCGGTAGGCTGAGGCAGGAAGATTTACAATAAATACCAGGCCTGGGCTACATAGCGAGGTCAAAGTCAACCTTAGATACAGGGTGAGTCCATCTCAGGAAGTGTGTGTGTGTGTGTGTGTGTGTGTGTGTGTGTGTGTGTGTGTGTGTGTAATTCAGAAGTATAGATAGGTACATAGCTCAGAGGCAAAGTGTTGTGGTTTGCCTTGGAGTTCTCTCTGAATTTGTAAAATAAAGGCAAGAGCTCGAGATTTGGGCAGAGGGAGGAGTCGGGAGCGAGAGGGGAGGAGTCAGGCGAGGGGAGGAGTCAGGAGGGGGAGGAGTCAGGAGGGGGAGGAGTCAGGGGAGGAGAAAGGAAAGAAGCAAGGAGAGAGTTGTCCTGGGAGAAGGAGAAGCTGGAGACCTGGCAAATAAAAGGTGCAAGGGATGAGGGATTTGGGAGCTAGGAATAGGGCAGTGTAGGGTGGATCTGCCCAATCTAGACGCTAGATTGTTTTCATATTAATTGAGTTGCGTTTTCTTTGTACTGGCCGATTCGGGTTGGAGAGGAAACTGCAACAGCAAAGCACATGAACCAGGCCTTGAGTCTGAGCTCTGACGTTGAAAATAATGGGGAAAGGGAGGAAAGAGCAAGTGAATTTAGGGAACAGTAATAGGAAAGTCTCCCATGAGGTCAGAACTGTTACTCACCCACCAGCACAGTAACAGGAAAGTCTCCCACAAAGTCGGAACTATTACTCACCCACCAGTACAGGGTCCTCTCCACAGACGCCCCAGCAGTAATGCAAGTGACAAGATGAAAACGAAGGGCTGTCAGAGCAAACCCAACCCTCAGCTTTACATCTGAGAAGTGTACAGGCCCAGACAAAACCATTTTAATTCTCATGCTTAGGGAAGGTAAAGTTTGTTTGATGGCCACCCAAGCCACATCGGCGTCTTCCCACAGTGGCATTATACTCGGCACTGTACTTTCTCGGGCTTTCTTTCAGGTGTGATAGAAAACTCTGGAGAACACACCCCGGCCAGTGAGTCTGCTGTCAGCAGAAAGCTCCACGGGGAACTTGGGCTGTTCCAGTTCTGTATGAGGTCAAAGAGTCTTCGTTTCTCCACTCCCTTGCTAGTGGAGAGGTTTCTATAGAAGCATCCTTTGCTTACTTTAACTAGGTGTTTCCTTGGCTTGAGATGACACAGTTTACAATTTCAACTATGGGAAAGGCTTATGGTGATGAGTGCAGAAGGGCAGGAAAATGATAACTGATGTTTGTGCTGGGTTTAAGGAAAGAAGCCCCACACTTATGTAAGCCTTGGTTCACAGGGTCTGTTGGTTGGCCTGTGAGAGCTGCACAACGATTTGTAGGCTCATCTAGATGCCAGAAGGGAATAAACCACACACTTGGGCTGTATGAGGGAGATGTGGAAGGTTCACACGGTGTGGAGGCTTTTCAAGGAGAAGGGAGAATAGCAAAGTGTCTGGCTGCAAGGACACTTCCCTCTCCTCCTCCCTTTGTCTTTTTGACAGGATACCTGATGCAGCTCCTCAGGATTCAGAGTTAGGAACAGACGGCCAAAAGTCCATCTTTAAAGCACATTACCATAATCACTCATGTGCGTGTGTGTGGGATCACACGGAAAACTGCAGGAGTCTCCTCTTTCCTTCTACCACATGGGTCGCTAGGGCAAACTCAGATGGTCATAGTATTGCAGCAGGTGCCTTAACTGGCCACCTTGCTGGACCCAAATTCCTGTTCTTTATGTGTAATGATCCACCTAGATAAATTTGAGTCCAGCCTTCTTACTTGCGAATGTCTCAATCACTCTTGTCTACAGTCCATCTTTTCTCATATGTATTGCATGTATGTATGTGTGTATGCATGTATGTATGTATGTGTGTACGTGTGTATGTGTGTCTGTTTGTTTGTATGTATGTATGTACGTATGTATGCATGCATGCATGCATGTATGTATTATATGGGTTGATCTTTTCACATTGCCTCCCTGGGAAATTTTGGGAGAGCTTAAGGCTGGTGTGTAAGGAGCTGCAATGGCTTTGGGGAAATTTGCATCAAAAGTCTGTATGTGTGTTAGGTATGTGTATAAAAACATCGTGCTGTCACTTTACAATGATGAACATAGCGAACTGTCACTTAGAAAAGACAGAACTATTTCTGCTTCTCTTGAGTCTTACTGTGTGTTGGAGATGTTTTAGGATCCAGCATTCCCTTATGCACTACATTTCTTCAAGGATGGATCAGTTCCACCAAGAAGGATTTCAGTAACTACAAAGCAACATTCAAAAAGTCCCTATACAATCAAAAAGCAGCCTGCCCAGACACTCAGCTCCACAGGAACAGGGCTTGTCCACCCTGCCCTGCTCATCCTCCTGGGCCTGAGCACATTGAAAGCATTTCCAATAACCACCGCAGGGAGAAATAAGTACTATTGATCAAGGCCCACTAGTGCTGAGTCATGTGTCAGGCACTTACTGCCTTGCCTCTCCAGTCATCGTAACACCCAGCCTGACATGACAGGCATTAAACCAGCATGCTTACAGATGGGGAAATCCAGCCTAAAGAATTCCACTGGCCTGGGTAGGCCACGGTGAGCAGGAAACAGTGACTCACATTCAAATCTTTCTTGTCTATGTTCTGTCCAGCACGTCACATCTTCACCCCATCTATAACAAACTAAGCTTGATGTTTCTGTTCGGTTTTTATAAGGTACCAAGTTGGAATGTTTGACTATAAAACTCCATCTTCCCCAATAATTGACAAATAAAATTACACGAAATCGGGAGGGCTTCTTCACAACAAAGAAAACTATTGGTCTAATGAACAGAAATTCTAATGGACTGGAGCAAATCTTCACAAGCTATATTTATGACAGTGCTAATGTCTAGAATATATAAAGAACTACAAAAATCAAATAGCACAAAAATGGGCCAATCAACACATGCATTATGAAATCAAGCATACAATTCTTAAGAGAAGAAATACAAATGGCCAATAAATATTTCTTGGGTGTAATCCCAATCCTAATTGATCAGGGTAATGAAAATTAAAACCACTTGGAGATCCCATCTTTCTGAGGCCAGCATGGTTACCTCTGGGGAGACAAATGACGACAAATACTGGAGAGCGTGGGGAAAGAGAAACACTTAGGGTTGGCACAGCTGTGACCTGGTGTGGCACTAGGGGAACCAGAGAGGAGCTTTCTCAAGAGCTAAAATTAGATCTACCATACTCTTCTGGGCATCCACTGGAAGGACTCTCTCTACCTGAGACACTGGTGCATCCTTGTGCAGTGCTGCTCTTTTCACAACAGCCAGGGGATATTCCACAATATGCAAATGAATAACGAAAACATGATACATACAGACAACAGACTTAGCCATAAATAAAAAATGAAAGTAAGAAATTCTCAGAGGGCTAGAAAGATAGCTCCACGATGAAGAGCACACCTGCTCTTGCACAGTGACAAGTTCATTTTCAGCACCTATGTCAGGTGGTTCACAGCCACCTATATATAACCTTGCCTCTAGGCAATTTGACACCCCCTGCTGGACTCCATGGGTACCTACAGCTACATGCAGATACCTCCACACAGACAGGCACGCGCGTGCACACACACACACACACACACACACACACACACACACGCACACACACACACACACCACAATTAGAAAATAAACAGATAATTTATAAAGTAAGTATACAGGCACTGGATAAAAACAGATAATGTTACACTAGCTGAAGCGACCCAAACTCAAAAAGACAAATACTGCATGTTCCCTCAGATGTTCAGCCAGTCCTCATTTACACAGGAGTATTTACAGGGGTGTGGACAGAGGGGCTATGGAGAGAAAAAGACAAAAGGTAGAGGAAGAACATTAGAACATAGGTGACATGAAAAGGGATGGCAAAATTCCTGAAAGTAGGAAAGGACAGTGGGGAGGGAGGGACAGAAAGGAGGGAGGGGGCTGGAAGGGACAGCAGGGAGGGTGGGGACAGGAAGTGACAGTGGGGAGGGAGGGGAGGAAGGTACAGTGGGGAGGGTGGGGACAGGAAGTGACAGTGGGGAGGGAGGGGAGGAAGGTAAAATGAGGAGGGTGGGGACAGGAAGGGACAGTGGGGAGGGTGGGGACAGGAAGGGACAGTGAGGAGGGTGGGGAGGGACAGTGGGGAGGGTGGGGGTAGGAAGGGACAGTGGGGAAGGAGGGGAGGGAGGGGAAGAAGGGACATTGGAAAGAATGGGACAGGGAGGGTGGGACAGGAAGGGACAGTGGGGGGGAAGGGGGAGGAAGGGACAGTGGGTAGGTGGGATAGGAAGGGACAATGGGGAGGGAGGACAGAAAAATGGCAGAGAGGATCCAACCAAAATTAAATAAACATAAAAATACCATAAAGTAAACTTTTACTTTTCATGCTGTTTAAAAAAATTTTTTTTAATGATTCCAAGTTAGAATGTTTAAATGTCACTGTGGGCTTTGGAAATTCCTTTCTATGTGAAGGACATTGAAAGATTAACACAATGGGGAATTAAGAAGGTTAGACCATGAATTTTGTTATAGGAAGGGGCAAGAAAGCACTCTCTCTCTCTCTCTCACTGAGTTGTTATACCAGTCTAGATTTCACTGGAGTTATGCTTTTAGAAAGATTGGTTTGTTTGTTTGTTTGTTTGTTTGTTTATTTGTATATCTTATGTGCATTGGTGTTTTGCCTGCATGTGTGTCTGTGTGAGGGTGTTGGATCCCCTAGACCTGGAGTTACAGATGGTTCTAAGTTGCCATGCAGGTGCTGGGAATTGAACACAGGTCCTTGGGAAAGCAGTCAGTGTTCTTAACCATTGAGCTATCTCTTCAGCTCTCAAACTAAACTTTCTCATGGAGAAGATGCCTATTATTAGTCCCATCTCACTGTATTCAATGAGAAAAATACATTTACATATAGCAAGGACTGAACAATGAAAAGAAATTATAGCCAAGACAACTAACCAATGTTTAAAACTATTAACTATCAATAATAAATTCAGACATTACTGAGAATTCTCTTCAAAACTATGTTCATAAATTTGATTGGTAGCTCACAAATCTTTTATATGCAGTTATTATCCATGTATGTGTTCATTATCTCCTTAAAGTATTTTTCTTTTGGCCAGCAATCCTGTGGGTGAAATTAGAATGGAAATTTCCCCTTGAGGTAGAAAACAAAGCAGGCTTATGAGAGGATTAAGAGGTAGAAGTTTAGACTCTCAGACCTCAGAGCTAGAGCATGTAAGGAGCAGAGAATGTAGCTCAGTGGTTGATCCTTTACTTGGCTTACATAGGGCCAGGCTTCCTTCCCAGCAAGACAGCAAGACAGAGAGAGACATACACACAGAGACAAAGAGGAAGAGACTGAGACAGAGACAAAGACAGAGAAGGAGGACACTGAACATCAATGGTTAATGAACAAATTAGTATTCATCATCTAGAGAGTCCTAAAGGTTTCCTTCCCTAGAGCTGTGTGATTTTTCCAGGAACTAATATTTTTTTAATGGTAACTTCTTTTCTAAGACTTTGTTCAATTTTGGAAAAATGAGGTTTTGTTTTGTTGCATGAGGCCAGTTTCTTTGATCAATCAGCTCCTTTCTGTGGAGCATGACAGGAGTATTACATCCCTAATGATAGTACTAACTTAGAAAAGTCTGTCACTGAAGTGAGCGAGTCCTGCCTGCTCTGAGCTGAAGGGGCTGGAATGTGGTCTGAAATGGATTTGACAGGCCACACAGCCTCCCGGCACAGAGACCACACTGCTCATGTCATCGTGAGTCAGGTTTACCTGATAACCAAAACCCAGCTGTGTGTGAGTTCAGTGCCGAACCCACTCTCGGCATCCCTTCAATGGATCAGCCGCAACTCAGCCAACAGCAAGGTGAACAAGCCAGGAGCAGAAGTCTGGACTCGTCATTTCCTCTCTATTACTAGGTCAAACCTTCAGGCAGGAGGTTCCAAACTCCCTTTCTGGGTCTTCCCCCACAACCTCATAGCAAAACCAAGCAATTACATTCTTTCTGTTTCTCATCTTCCTACCCCACAAACACACACACACACACACACACACACACACACACACACACACACACACAGAGAGAGAGAGAGAGAGAGAGAGAGAGAGAGAGAGAGAGAGAGAGAGAGAGAGAACTTTGTATGGAAGTTCCCTAATACTATCACAGAGCTGACACCTACCTTCTTCCCAAAGCGCCAGTCTACACAAGATGCTCCTCACCTGTGAGGAGCGACTGGAGAGGCTTCCTGTTCCAGACAGCTTTGTTCTCATCAGAGAGCAACACACCTCATCTGTACGTGAGCCTTGAAATTCTTGCAGAGACCCACCCTCGAAAGTTGCAAGTCAAGATTTCTGACTGAGGCAGTTAGTCACGTGAGGCAAAGCTACTGGATGGCACCTTCAGGTTCTTCCAGATGGGATGTCGCTTCCTGTTTCCCCACTGAGAAGTAAAAACTGGAGTCTGGTTAGACAGACTTAACTCCCCAGCACCGCCTAGGGTGCACACGCATTAGTCTGCCTCAGAATGAGATGGCTGTTTACACTAAAGGAAAGGGACCTAGATGGCTGGCCGTGGAGCAACATGAGACAGTGTGGACAGGGTGTAATCTGCTGTGAGCTGGTTTGACAACTACGGTACACTCTAGTAACTGCAAATCCTGGCAGGGCACTACAGCACAAGATTCATTCATGAAGGAACCTCTGATGTGGTTTCTCTGCTTGTTTACCATGATGGGGGCAAAATCTATTTAAAGAAAAAATACAGCAACCTAAATAATGAATAAAATAGTCTGGATTTTTAAAAAAAAAAAAAACAGTCAGATGTAATTCACCTTGTTTTTGTTTCAGTCTCAAAGAACAATCACCACGAAGAGAGACGAGCCTATTTAAAGGCATGAAGACAGGGCCACTCTCTGCTTGAAGTGTTTCATTTCCAAAGGGAGTGTGCCCATGATTGGGTTTATTTGGGGTGGTGTACTGTGCATGCATGTGTGCATGTGCATGTGCGTGTTTGTACCTGTGTGTGCGCGTGTGTGCGCGCACGTGTGTGTGTGTGTGTGCGCGCGCATGTGTGTGTGTGTGTGTGTGTGTGTGTGTGTGTGTGCGTGTGTGTAGGGCAGCCCTACTTTCTCTTATGGAATATAACTGGCTCTGGGCTTGAATTATTTAAAGGCGCTTTGATAGTAAGGAAGCTCCAACAAGTTGCTTCCTGTACGCTGGTAAACCAAACGGGGCATCCGTGGCGCTTCTGCAGCACATCCTCCTCCGCCCTGGAGCTGGATCCCAGGAGCCACAACTGTCTCCAACTGATGAAAGCCTTTCATTTTTTCTGTCATCTGATAAATGACAGAAGAACATAAAAGGACCAGAAGTAGAGAAAGGGAGATGCCAGTTTCAAACGAATACCAACTGTTGAGCTTCTTGGCTTTTCCTGCTGGATGTAGCTCACAGGAAGTTCACCGATCACGCCCCTTCATTCAATACTTGCTCACTAAGTTCTTCCTAGATTCTCTTTTTGCAGATGATTTTTTATTAACAAGTTAATAGTTAGCACGTTATTAGGAATGGGTGTGGTTTATGCTGGGAATCCTAGCATATAAAGAGCAAGGGAATCAACAAAGTTTCAGGCTAACCTGAGCTTCCTTCCAGGCCAGCCTGGGCTATAGAGTGAGACTCACAATAACAAAGCAAGCAAACATCTTTAGGAAGGCTGAATGCCAGAAGGTCACTAGAAGGGGAGATGGCCACTCAGCTCTTCCTTGTTTGCTCTATGGATGTGCCTGGCTCTCTGGTGAGATCTGGCCTTCCGGATCTAGTCTGATTTCCCATAGCTCCTTTGTTCGCTTTTCTAAAGTCTCTTTTTCTTTCTCAGTCCTGACTCTTGCTCATAAGTCTTGACCTTCCCCCTATAGGATCAAGAGCAGCCTGCTCCAGGATGCCCTCTGCCATTTGCTCTCAGGGAACCGAAGTGGCATGGAGGCTGGGTGCTGCTCTTTGTGCTTGCTCTGGCAGCTCTCACACTCCACTCACCAGCAGCCCTGTTGTGTGTGTGCGTAGGCCTGTGAGGCCACACCAGCTGCCCAGCTTAACTGCCTCTGTTTTGGCAGAGGTTCCATTAGACAAGGAGCCCTCAAGGGCTGAGCCTTTTACCCTGTCTACTCCTAGGTCAAACAGCAGCTGATCAAACACCACAGGAGCAGCCAACCATCTCATACTCATCTCGCTCCAGAGGTATCTGGGGCACGACAGTTCTCTTAAGTACGATTCTGGATCCTCTTTCCCCAGTTAAAGAATCCAGAAGACTATTACAGAGTCACAATTTTTTTTGCCTTATGTATACTAAAATTCATATTATCTCCTTATGAAATATAATGTTCACATCGAACAGGAATTAGTACACATACCTCAATATATCCTATATAATGAAAGGAAGCTGATTAGTAGCTGGTGCCTTTTGGGGCAGTGCAAGGGATTGAACCCAGGGACTAGTATATGCTAAGTATGTAGTCTACCAGTGAGCCCCACCACCACCTCCTTTGGGGGGTACTGTCAAGGAGCAGTCCCAGTCTTCTTCAGGGACACATTGCACAATCTACACTGGGGTGCCAGGTGGGGAAGCCTGGGAGTGCTTGTGAGTTGTGACTTCTCTGGAGCTGATGAGCCCTGTATTAGTGCCCTTTGCTGTACAGTGTCTCTGGGGAGATGACCCCAGGGGTCATGGGGTGGGCAACAAATGAACAGGGGGCTCTGAAAATATATCAGGGGAATTCCTTTCTCTGTTAATGTCTCACTTGTGTTTCTACTGCGATGTATTTATAGTTAGTTCACTGGTAGTAAGAGGGAGAACCCCCAAGGAACGGCAGACAGAATATGGTGCATGTGGGGTACAGTGGTTGAGTGATACTCAATTCTTTCATTTTATGAGTAGACTGTAGGGGGAGTGGAACCATTAAACCCAGGTTTTGTTTTCATTCTTCAGTAATAGATAGCAAGCCACGAAGTCAAGCAGAATATTAACCATTTTAGAGAGTGTGTTAGAGAGGGGCTGTCATACTCTGACAAATGAGATGTAGACAGTGAAGCAGCAGGGTTCTAGTGGAGCAGTTTTACAGGAGCAAAAGAGAAACGCATTACAAAACTGTCCAGCTCTTATACAGAGAATAAGTCAATGGCCAAATGTCAGTCCAGCTATTAGCGGGGTGAGTACCTACACAGTTCATCTACACAGTGAAGCAGGGAATGAACTAGGCTAACCAGAGGCAAATCCAATTCAGATTCTGCAGGGCCACTCGTGAACTCTGGAGAGCAGGAGACAGGAAGGTGGACTCTGGGATCCAGCAGGAAGAGAAGACACTGCAGCAAAGGCTCTGCCAGGAGGCAGAGGGAAGCAGCTTCCAGGAGTGTAGGGAGGAGAAGGCAGACTAGGAGGACTGCTATGCAGCCAGCAATGCTTTAAACCCAGAAAGCAATACGCAAGGCAGAAGAGACCAATGTTTCCCTGCCAGAAGCTCGATGGAGGCAGCTTTTGTTATGTTCATAATCTAACTGGGTATGTGCCCTGGGCCGTCACTATTAGCAACCTTGGTTTCTATCTAATGTTTAGTCTTGTCCTCTTCTCACACTTTTTAAATATTAAAGTTTATGCACAGACAAGATTTTAAATCAAAAGGCAGGAGCCTCTGCACCCTGCAGTGCACATGTATGTGGTGCAGTGCACATGTATGTGTGGCTCCTGCAAGATGCAATGAAATGAACATTCTTACCCTGCTTCCAGCTACATTCTGATTTAAAACATATTTTACATGTATTTAAATGTACTTGTGAGAGTTCCAGCATGAAAACTGCTGCAACCCTTGATCACAGAACATGTGTGTGTGCACACATATATACATACACACATACATATATGTATAAAAACATAAGCATGAGCGTGTGCATGTGTTTGTACCACAGTATATGTGTGGAAGTCAAAAGACAACTTGCACAAGTCAGCTCTTTCTTTTTTCCTTCCTTCCTTCCTTCCTTCTCTCTCTCTCTCTCTCTCTCTCTCTCTCTCTCTCTCTCTCTCTCTCTTTTTCTTTCTACTACATAGGGTCCAGGGATAAAATTCAGGTCATCGAATTTGCTGGCAAGTACCTTTACTCATTAAATCGCCTCACCTGGCCATAGGATTTCCTAAAGGGCATACTTACTTACACAACTGGATCAATATCTCCTCTAAAAGAATATAAAAGCTACACATATCGACATCAAGCAATCAGCTCTTCCATTATGACTCACACAAATCCCCAAGTGGATTACAGGATTAGGAGATCTGAATTTCATCTTTCTCCACCCACTCTGCCCAGTTTCCACACTTCCCCTGGTCTGGTGGTAGAAAGTTCCCTAGCATATACCCAAGAGGCCACTCTTGGAGGAAGAGATCAGCTACAGTCAATGAGCCCCAGGAGAGAAGATTCCTACATACTCATCCTCCCTGGGGTAGCCTTCTCTCCCTCGGCACAAAGCCCACCCACTATCCTGCAGCATTTCCTCCCTCAGTTACCTGTCCCCTTCTAACTTACTCTCTTCCCAGTGTATTCATACCCTTCCCACGTAAGCTCTGGAAGGGCTGGGATTTCTGACTGGCCTGGCCTCTGCTGAATCCCTTGGGAGTTTGTTGGATTGTTGGGGTGCAATGTCAACAGAATAGTTTATTTGTCTGTGTTCTTTCAATTGTATCCCATATTCTCTACCACAATAGGTGTTTGCTCTTTCAAAGTAGCTACCACTTTACTCTTTCAAAATATGTAGAGATCATTGTATATCACAAAGATGGCCAGTTCTTCTGTGGGTTTGCCAAGTCTGTTGGATACCCTCAAATTCTGTCATGTACTAAGGACTTGACAGAAATGATTCTTAACTACATTCTGTTTGTGATGTTATATGTAAGGCAGACCACATCTTCACATATACATCCTGTTAAAACAACTGTCTCTTAAAGTCGGGTGTTGGCCAGATGTTCATAGTCACTTGTGCATCTAGCCCTTGGCCATATGTGGCCATTATGACTGAAGAAGACATTGTGTGACTGATTCCCCTAGAACATTGTGGCTTCTAAGTTCTACTTGGTACTTGTACAAATGGATCTTATTTTTATTAATTGTGTGACTAAATGTAAATCATGCATCCATCAGACCTTCATGTCTATTAACTAGAAAACAGTATCAATAGCAATACATTAGTGCTGTAAGCCATTAGTCAGCCTATATAAAATACGCTCCTACATGGTACTGTATGAACAGATGCTGCAATTATAGCTAGCAAGGTGATTGGTACATTTAATTTATAGGCTTTTGTTTCTACATTCTTTTGCAACAGGTTTCAGTTTGTGCATCTAGACTTAGTTTGTTCAATTCAATCTTGAGTGTAACAACTGCAGAAAGTCTCCATGTTGCAACCACCTCTGGCCTCTGAGTGCCATATTCATTAGGTAATTGCCTTGGCTAATAGTTATTAGGTCCACACTATGTACCCACCACATTATCTGTTTTGAAGGAGCTGCAGACCTCAAGAATAAAAGGAAAACATCCACATGTATTTGTGAGGTGCGTATACTCTCATGCCCCAACACAGCTCAGAAGATGGACTCTCCAACATTTACCACTTCAAACCCCCCAGAAAAGCATAAATGTATAAGCCACGGATTTTAAATAAAGAACTAAGACTATCTAATGTGGAATCAAGAAACAGATGGAAGAGGGCAGATAAAGTCTCACCTCTTCAAATAACCAATCCCACGCCTGTCTTGGTTCATAGATGGAACTGGTAAAAGTTAGTATCTTCCGTCCATCTCCCTGGCTTGTGCTGGGGCAGCCTCCTGCTTTGGACAGATGCATGGGAATTGTGCAAGCATTAGCCATCATGAGAAAAAGGCAATAAAGGGGGTTGGACTTGAATAAATATTTTCAGATACTTAATGCCATGTCATGTGAACAATATGAGGAAACAAAACACATCGTTTTTACTGATGCATTTTCATCCAACACAGTGGACAAGCAGCTTAGGGAACAGAGATTGACACAATGTTCCTGAGCTTGAGGAGATATGATCTATCTCCTCCCTCTTCTCACTCTACTTCCTATCCCATGTCCTATTATGCCACCTACACACACACACCACAATACAAATACCACACACCACACACACACTACACATGCCACACATACATACACTATACATCATGTACAATACTACAGACACATACACACTACACACACATACCACACACACATTACACACATACATTCTATACACACACTACACAAACACACGCTATACACACACATATGGTAACACATACACACACTATACACTACATACATAAACATTACACTCACACATACTACACATGCACACACTACACACACCACACATACACACACTACACACTATGTACAACACTACACACACACAATCTATACACACGCACCACACAAACACACACTGTACACACACACTATCACACACTACACACTAATATATACACACTACACACACATACAGAAGCACACAAAAATGCTTGAGAAACACAGATCCCAAAGAACAGATGCCTCTCTCCAGTCTATGGATTCTCTGATGAGATTTAAAAAATTCCAGGACTGTTCCCAAGAACATAGTACCTGTATCTTTTGACTTCTTATTGGCCAAGGTTGAGGTTATACCAGAGGCCCCTAGAGAGCTTGAGAATTATGGCCGTTAGTGAGATCTGTCACTCTGTGATAATCTCCAGACTCTCAGGGACAGATCTAACTCAAACTTTTGCCCTCATGAGATGCACTGGAGCTTTCAAAAATTCATGGTGACCGACATCCCAAGGTGAATGGAACTGATGTTGATGTGGATTTAAACATACAAAGGCTTTTCCCTTATAAAGCTGCCCACTTGCAAACACAAAAACCAAGCAAAAAACATCTCCTCATCAATTGCTTCCTTGCTGTAGAAGGTGAGCCTCTGTCTGTCTGTCACTGTCTGTCACTGTCTGTCTGTCTGTCTATCGATTGATCACTGTAGCTAGAACTCAGGGCCTATTTTGACAAGTGTTCTATCAACTAAACTACATCCCAGCCCCAAAATTACTGATTCTCCGTGCCAGTTGCATTGCCTCTAAGCTTCTCTGACTGCTGATTTCTTGCCATTCAGTGTGATTCCCACCTTACTCCCTGTGAGACACATTACTACTCCTTTGGTCGACTCAGGGTCAGTGCTCACTCTGACCTGGAGTCACCCACTGGTGGATGACTCCTCCAAGCCCCTACCATTTCTTCTAAAAACTTTCTCTCTTGCTTCACCTTCCAAAGTTCCTTGTTTATGGGTCAGCAGTAGCCACATTTTTAGATGTGACATCATTCTTGAGTACTACAGCATGAACTATTGCTTTAACACAACCTGATCAGAGGGCATGTGTATGTGTGCAACATACATACATATGCATATATGCATAAATACATATATATGTAGGCAGGTGCCCTGTCTCTACTGTCAATACTGATCTCAAATCTCTCCCAAGAAATATTACAGGTTTTATCAGACACACTCAGCATTTATCAAGAGTACAAAAACAAACTTTTACCTATGACAATGCCATCTATTATTTTAGCTCTTGGTAACCCATACTTTCCGCCTCTGTTTGAAGCTTTATCCTCCTATCCTCCTCCTCCTCCTCCTCTTCTTCCTCCTCCTCCTTTTCCTCTTCCTCCTCCTCCTTTTCCTCCTCCTCTTCCTCCTCCTCCTCCCCTCCTCCTCCTAGTCTTCCTCCTCTTCCTCCTCCTCTTGTTTTACTTATCTATTTCCAGTATGTTTTCATCCTTAGAGATCGTTTTAATTGATTGTTTCCTATGTGTATGAAAGTATGTAAATACCAGCTCACAAACAGACAAAGGTCTTGCTTTCTGCCTACTCTGAGCTGCAGCTTTGGCATGCCTGTTGAGTTTCTTGAAGGGAATTAGCCTAGTTTGAACCTATCCACAAGCCAAACACAGTAAGGCTGAGGCCAGATTACTTTGAAGGGGCTAAGGTACCTGAACAGAACTCTACATACCAGGCTGGTTATGAAGAGCTCCTTATGGCCCTTCATGGAGACCCTAGCTATGGAAAACCTGTTTCGTGAGAGTGGTCTTGCTGGCCATCTCAGCTGTTCCCTTAGAGCAGTGAGGAAAAGTGTTCTCAGGCTAGCATGATGTATATTCACTTCCCTCTTTTTAAATGGACGACTCCCAGCTCTCAGGAAGCAGTTTTACCACATAATAGCCCTTCCTAAAGGAAACCCGATGCAAAACCAAAGTTTATGAAAAATGAATGTTATCAAGTGTTCAGAGCAATACCTTATGCCATTCACTGATTTATACATTACTCCTGCTACAGAAGTTATGTCACTAGTAAGTATGGAAACTGTATAAGTTTGCCTGACCGTGTTAAATTGTTTGTAAGACCCGTACACAACACAGGATACTAGCCATTGAGCAGGAAAAAATAAATATACCAGGGAATTATCTCCTAGAAATATGACACAATGTTTTAGCTATTTAAAATCCTTAAGGGCTGGAGAGATGGCTCAGCGGTTAAGAGCACCGACTGTTCTTCCAGAGGTCCTGAGTTCAATTCCCAGCAACCACATAGTGGCTCACAACCATCTGTAAAGAGATCTGATGCCCTCTTCTGGTGTGTCTGAAGACAGCTACAGTGTACTTATATATAATAAATGAACAAATAAATCTTAAAAAAATAAAATAAAATCCTTAAAATCAAAATTTATCAACCAGTCTATTCATCAATAAGAAGATAGTATGTGAAAATAATTATAGCAATAACCTTTAAGGTACTGTAAATTTTAGTTAAAATTAGAGCCATTTTTCATCAATACTGAAATGAGCCAGACACTCAGAAGGCGGAGGCAGGAAAATCTTGTATTCAGGAGCAGCATGGGTTACTTAGTGAGCCTGGCCTAGCAAGTGCAGGGCCCTGGAGTTCAATCTGAACCAAACCAAACAAAAAACCCTAGACTGTCACTAATAAAATCCCTTTAGCCTCAAAGCTTCCTAAGAAAGTCATAGCTAGAAAGCCAGAAAATTCCTGTACACTGAATGTCTTTGCTAGGTCTCACAGGGGAGGAAGCAGAGCAAAGAGAGCTGTGCGGCCCCCACAGGACAACAGAGGCAGTACATAGGTTACTCAAGCCTCCTCGGTGACAAAGATGGCTCACAGCTTCTGGAGTTGCCAACCAGCAGTGACTCACACGTTCAAACAGCTCTGCCATTCCTTATGTGTCAGAAATGTTCCGTGCTGACGGTGATGGGTCAGATAACCAAGCCTATGCACGGCGACACTACAGAAATCCAGTGTAAAGCACAGACTTAGTTGGGACAGCCCACTTAACTCTACTTCAGTACTGAGCATGTCAACAAGGTAGATATTACTACCGTAAAGGCACTTTCTGCACATGTAATGTATCTATCCCAGTCTAAACAAATGGTAATTCTAGATACCTTAATTTTTTTTTTAAAAAAAGAAGGTTTAAACATACTAGGTAGATTTTCTTACTGTTGACGAGAGGTGATTACGGTGGCTTAATTTACCATTTCTACAATTCTATAAGCCACCTAAACTTTTCAGCACTGATCCCAGATGAGTTTAAAAAATTTTGCTCTTTTTCACTTTAGGGAGCAGAGGGGATGAGGCCCGGGGGCGGGGGGAGAGGATTGTATCCATGGCCTACCACTGAGCCACATCTCCCATCCTCAAGCCATTTTCTGATGAGACAGAAGAAAACATTGAGTGAGCAGCAAGTATCAGAATGATGTAGGCCCTCTGCACTGGGACGACAGCAACAGTGTGGGTGTCCCGCTTACCTCAAGCGTATCAGCGCCCAGAACTGTGGTATGTTTCTGGAACATCCTAGGTCTTAAGACATTTTAAATGAAAGAGGTATCTGGGGGCGGGAGGGTGGAGTTGTGGCACAGGGAGGATATGAACTGAGGAAACCTGAGCTCTCTAGAAGTGCAAAGACACTGACCGCATGTAAAGGCAAGTCTAAACCTACTCCACCACCAGTCAGTCATCAAGGCTTCCTGCTAAATTCTCTTAGTACTCAGAAGGAATCTGGGTTAGAGCTACTGACTGCGGTGCAGGCAGAGAACTCCGTGACATTTCACATCACAAAAGTCAAGGCAGGTGCAGGCACAGATGCAAACCCTCAGACACTGTAGCCTGAGATGCCTCTAATGAACTCTTGCAAGGCTGAGTGTGCGTTGGCTACAGGGAGGGGAGGCTAGACTCTCCCTGCTCTTACTTGGGGCCTGGGACTGGAACCTAGTTCCACCCATGCAGCTGCAAGGGCTTTTAGTCTTGGGGGGAAGTGTTGTTGCAGGGTGTGATTTAGCTCATGAGGGGCCAAGGGTATAGCTTCTACTTGAGTGGGGAACACGGGTCCTTGAGGACCAGCATGGATACAGGGCCTACGCTTGTAGGAAACAGAGACCCTGTGTGGTGTGTGTGCCAAATCCCTGGCCTCTAAGGAGTAAGGACACAATTTTGGCCCATGTGGGGTCAGGAATCTACATAGCCATCATGGGCCCGAGGTCAAGTGGGCCTTTATGAGACAGGAACCCCATCTTGGCCTATTCGGGCCAGAAAACTTCATGGCCAGTAAGGGCCCCAATGGCTTGCGGGATTCTAGGGAACAAGGACCTAGCCTTGGCCTGCCCAGGTATGGGACCAGGGAAGTACCAGTCCTGTTGGGTCTGAGCTGCCCACAAAGGAATGAGATGACCTGTGGGTGGCCCCTGCCGGGACACCTCACCTGCGCTTGTCCTTTTGCTCTCCTCACCTCTTTCCAGTCCCTTGAGAAGAAGCAGCTTCAAAAGCTGCGGGGCAGGCTGTGCAGTGATGCATTCTGGGAAGGCCCACGGAGTGGAGTGTCTGCGCTGAGCTTAAAGGTAACAGATTGGCATGTGGGTGTTCCCTGATGTCGGTTACTTTCCTTGAACTGTGCTCATCCCAACGGCACCTGAAAGGGTGACAGGAGGCAGCGTGAGTGTTCCAGTGGAGTGGAAGCACTCGCTCAAGCTACCTACACCAAAGAGAATGAGGCTGGGTTTAACCCAATGCCGTGGAGAAACGTTTTTCAGAGGACAAATATTATAACTTCCGACAAGTTGGTGAAGAGAGGAAGGGGAAACATTGGAGGATAATAAGTGTCCATGTACTCTCTTACGTGACAAACCCGGTAATCTCCCATTCTAAGGTTGCGTTAACAGAGATGGGGATAGATAAAACTGGACTAAAAGGAGCCATAATATTGAAGGGGAGAGTGCTATTTCTGTGGATATTTGGCTTAAAACAAAAAGTATGAAGCTATTTATACAAGAGTTGGAAAGTGTTGGGAAATCAGGGGTTAGAACATCTAAGTTCTGACTCTTCATGAACTAACTTTGGAATGTATCAGCCTCCAGCTTTTTAACATCCATTTAAAATGTTGATTTTCTCAGTAAAGTAAGAGCAACTAATCCTCATACGCCTGAAGAGTTCAATGAAATACTGGTTAGAAAGCCTTAAAAAAATATGTGGCAAAGTCGAGCACTTGGAAGATCGTTAGTTTTGATACTAAGAGGACACCAAGAAAAATGAAAAATCTGCTTTCTATTACTGCTAATAGGCAGCCAAATTATGAAGTTTTACTAAGTATCATCTTTAGTCCCCCATGTAAAAAATTAGGGCATTAGACGGAGCTTAGGGGGAGATGAGAGCCTTTGTAACAGGACAGACATGATTAGGAAAATCATGTTTTAAAACTAACTGAGCTGGGGATAGAGCACAGTTGTAGAATGCTTGTCTGGTAGGCATGAAGTCCTGGGTTCCATCCTCAACTCTAAATCAAATGGGGTGCCAGTGCTGGGTGGAACCCAGTGTGTGGTAGGCGGAAACTGGAAGATCAGAAAGTTTAAGGTCATCATTAAGTACATAGTGAGTTTGAGGTCAGCCTGGGCAACATGAAACCCTGTCTCCAAAGTTGTTAGATTGGTGCTTTGGAGAGGACCACAGGTAGACATGGGAGATGGCCAAGCAACCACAGGTTGACACTGAAGAGCAAACGAGGAATGACGGTGGAATTCAGATAGCCTCCAAAGCACATGGGAGAAAGATCAAAGAGACTTATTTTAAAAGGTGGAAGTCGGCGGGGGGTGGGGGGGCTAAAAAGCAAAAACACAGTCTACAAATAATAATTTGATTTTTATCTCACTCAAGTCAGACTAAGTGAAAGCAACGGGATATAAAAACAAAACACAAACCACACACAGACACACACACAGACACACAGACACAGACACACAGACACAGACACACACACAGACACAGACACACAGACACAGACACAGACACACACACACACAGACACACACACACAGACACACACACACACAGACACACACACACAGACACACACACACACACACACACACACACACACACACACACACACACACACACATTCCAAATAAAACAACCCTAGAGGGTAAAGAACAGATAAACCAATTCTGACATAAATCATGAAAATGGCAGCATATACGGCAGTGGTTCTCAACCTGTGGGTCGCGACCCCAGGCCCAACAGACCCTCTTTTAAGGGTCACTTAACATTTACATTGTGCTTCATAACAGTAGAAAAATTATCATAATTAAATAGCAACAGAACAATTGTATGGTAGGGGGTCACCACCACATGAAAAGTGTTAAAGGGTCACAGCACCAGGAAGGTGGACACGCACTGATGCGAGGCAAGCCTGCTCAAAAAGAAACCATTTTGAATTTCAAGGACAAGAAATTAGGAAGAACTGACCCCAGGGCTGGGTGTCATGCAAGGTTGTGTCACTGAATGAGGGATTAGGTTTCTGAATGAGAAGCTACTTCAAAAGAAAGGAATCCAAGGTGTTGCTGACAGTGTGTGCCTGTGTTGCATTGTGAGACCCCACTGCAGCCTTGCTCTGATTACACAACACACACCATACACCGGGAATGCACATACACTCACCTTGCAATGCTAACATTCGCTACCGGAAACACCCTTGGCTCAGGTTCAAAATCTTGTATGGTATAAACTACAGAAAACACGTACTTTTAAATAATTTCCTACTATCATTTCTTTTGTTATTGTTGTTTTGTGTTGTTTGTTGGTTGTTTGGTTGGTTTTCAACACATGATTTTTCTGTATAATGGCCTTGGCTGTTCTGGAACTCGCTCTGTAGACCAGGCTGGCCTTGAACTCCGAGAGCTGCCTACCTCTGCCTCCTAAGTGCTGGGATTAAAGGCGTGCACCACCATGCTTGCAGCCCTGTCATTTTCTAATATGTAGCAAGTGTGTATAACTCTGAATTGTATCATGTTAGAATGTTTGCTTTCCAAAATCGCAGTTTGGATTGCATACACAACTTTCACTTAAAAATTGCTAAATGAGTTTTGGCTTTAGTTTGATTTCTGAAATGGGTCCAGTATTTTGTTCTGTGTGCTTCCGTGAGGTGGCATCCTTAGCACTGGAGACGATAAAAGCAAAATACTGACCAACATGAAAATGTTGACGCTGGTATGCATCCGGAAGCATTATTCAGCCAATGTGTGTGTGTGTGTGTGCGTGTGCGTGTGTGTGTGTGTCTAAGGACACATGCATGTATGCACACAAGAGGACAGGTAGATGTTGGATGTTGGGTACCTTCCTCAATCACTTGCTGTCTTATTTCTTAAGCTAGGGCCCAGGGCTTCTCTTTGAACATGAAGGTCCCAAGTTTGTCAAGACTCTGCGGTCGGCAAGCTCCTGGGATCCCCCTGTCTTCACCTCCTCAGCTCTGGGATTCTAGGCATGTGTTATCATGCCTGGCTTTTCCATGGGTGCTTAGGGGAGTCCAGAGGGCTTCTCATGCTGCATGTCCAACACTTTACTAGTTGAGCCATCTCCCTAGCACCTAGTAATTCATAATTTATATTAAAATAAATACACACACTCATCTCATTTACTTCTGTCTTTAGTAAGTGGTAAAAAAATATTCACACAAAAGAATTCTTTAAATTTATGATTTATTTATTATTAGTAAATATTTGATTCGTATAGCTATTTTATATACCTATATATTCAGAATTGCAAAAACATTTCTTGGGTGGAAAGAGGGCTTGTGAATAGAAAAAGCTTAAGAAGTTTAAGAACACTTGGAGTTCGAGAAAGGCTTTTAGGCTTCCTTTGTTTCTATTGTTTGACTGCTGGGGATTGAAGCTAGGCTTTGTAGATGCTTGATAAGTATTCCACCACTGAGATAATCCACCTGCCTCAAGAAAAGTCATAATGTATACAGTTCAAAATGGTTAAATATATTTTTCCAAATAACTGTCCTAGGCCAGCTTCTGTAGCCCCACAGGTGTAAAGGCAGTGGGGGTAAGTGGTGGGGAGTGTGGAAGACTCACCCTCAGCTCATTTCAACTAACAGATCAGCCTTGGATTAAGAGTCACTCAGTGGCTTCCTGGTTGCTGCCGCCGCAGAGAGCCCTTGGGCAGCACCCCGCGAGCAAACTTGAGCCTCGGGACCACAGGTAAGACCAACTTGTCTGCTGCAAGAGAGCTGCCTGGTGAGATCGGGACACACAGAGGCAGAGTTCATCTAGGACCAGGCACGTCCTGTGTTTGCCGGAGGTCCCACGCCCACGGATCCCGGGCCCTCAGCAGCTCTCTGCTCCCAGACCCTGTGGGAAAGACACCTCACCGCCTGATCAGGTGGGCACTCCTGAGGCTGCAGAGCGGAAGAGACCACCAACACTGCCCACCCCTGCCCACATCCCTGGCCCAAGAGGAAACTGTATAAGGCCTCTGGGCTCCCGTGGGGGAGGGCCCAGGAGCGGCAGGACCCCTGCGCCTGAGACACCGCCGGACCCTGAAGGAAACAGACCGGATAAACAGTTCTCTGCACCCAAATCCCGTGGGAGGGAGAGCTGAACCTTCAGAGAGGCAGACAAGCCTGGGAAACCAGAAGAGACTGCTCTCTGTACATACATCTCGGACGCCAGAGGAAAACACCAAAGGCCATCTGGAACCCTGGTGCACTGAAGCTCCCGGAAGGGGCGGCACAGGTCTTCCTGGTTGCTGCCGCCGCAGAGAGCCCTTGGACAGCACCCCACGAGCAAACTTGAGCCTCAGGACCACAGGTAAGACCAACTTGTCTGCTGCAAGAAAGCTGCCTGGTGAACTCAAGACACAGGCCCACAGGAACAGCTGAAGACCTGTAGAGAGGAAAAACTACACGCCCGAAAGCAGAACACTCTGTCCCCATAACTGACTGAAAGAGAGGAAAACAGGTCTACAGCACTCCTGACACACAGGCTTATAGGACAGTCTAGCCACTGTCAGAAATAGCAGAACAAAGTAACACTAGAGATAATCTGATGGCGAGAGGCAAGCGCAGGAACCCAAGCAACAGAAACCAAGACTACATGCCATCATCGGAGCCCAATTCTCCCACCAAAACAAACATGGAATATCCAAACACACCAGAAAAGCAAGATCTAGTTTCAAAATCATATCTGATCATGATGCTGGAGGACTTCAAGAAAGACATGAACACACTTAGGGAAACACAGGAAAACATTAATAAACAAGTAGAAGCCTACAGAGAGGAATCGGAAAAATCTCTGAAAGAATTCCAGGAAAACACAATCAAACAGTTGAAGGAATTAAAAATGGAAATAGAAGCAATCAAGAAAGAACACATGGAAACAACCCTGGATATAGAAAACCAAAAGAAGAGACAAGGAGCTGTAGATACAAGCCTCACCAACAGAATTCAAGAGATGGAAGAGAGAATTTCAGGAGCAGAAGATTCCATAGAAATCATTGACTCAACTGTCAAAGATAATGTAAAGCGGAAAAAGCTACTGGTCCAAAACATACAGGAAATCCAGGACTCAATGAGAAGATCAAACCTAAGGATAATAGGTATAGAAGAGAGTGAAGACTCCCAGCTCAAAGGACCAGTAAATATCTTCAACAAAATCATAGAAGAAAACTTCCCTAACCTAAAAAAAGAGATACCAATAGGCATACAAGATGCCTACAGAACTCCAAATAGATTGGACCAGAAAAGAAACACCTCCCGTCACATAATTGTCAAAACACCAAATGCACAAAATAAAGAAAGAATATTAAAAGCAGTAAGGGAAAAAGGTCAAGTAACATATAAAGGCAGACCTATCAGAATCACACCAGACTTCTCGCCAGAAACTATGAAGGCCAGAAGATCCTGGACTGATGTCATACAGACCCTAAGAGAACACAAATGCCAGCCCAGGTTACTGTATCCTGCAAAACTCTCAATTAACATTGATGGAGAAACCAAGATATTCCATGACAAAACCAAATTTACACAATATCTTTCTACAAATCCAGCACTACAAAGGATAATAAATGGTAAAGCCCAACATAAGGAGGCAAGCTATACCCTAGAAGAAGCAAGAAACTAATCGTCTTGGCAACAAAACAAAGAGAATGAAAGCACACAAACATAACCTCACATCCAAATATGAATATAACGGGAAGCAATAACCACTATTCCTTAATATCTCTCAACATCAATGGCCTCAACTCCCCAATAAAAAGAAATAGATTAACAAACTGGATACGCAACGAGGACCCTGCATTCTGCTGCCTACAGGAAACACACCTCAGAGACAAAGACAGACACTACCTCAGAGTGAAAGGCTGGAAAACAACTTTCCAAGCAAATGGTCAGAAGAAGCAAGCTGGAGTAGCCATTCTAATATCAAATAAAATCAATTTTCAACTAAAAGTCATCAAAAAATATAAGGAAGGACACTACATATTCATCAAAGGAAAAATCCACCAAGATGAACTCTCAATCCTAAATATCTATGTCCCAAATACAAGGGCACCTACATATGTAAAAGAAACCTTACTAAAGCTCAAAACACACATTGGACCTCACACAAAAATAGTGGGAGATTTCAACACCCCACTCTCATCAATGGACAGATCATGGAAACAGAAATTAAACAGAGATGTAGACAGACTAAGAGAAGTCATGAGCCAAATGGACCTAACACATATTTATAGAACATTCTATCCTAAAGCAAAAGGATATACCTTCTTCTCAGCTCCTCATGGTACTTTCTCCAAAATTGACCATATAATTGGTCAAAAAACGGGCCTCAACAGGTACAGAAAGATAGAAATAATCCCATGCGTGCTATCGGACCACCACGGCCTAAAACTGGTCTTCAATAACAATCATGGAAGAATGTCCACATATACTTGGAAATTGAACAATGCTCTACTCAATGATAACCTGGTCAAGGAAGAAATAAAGAAAGAAATTAAAAACTTTTTAGAATTTAATGAAAATGAAGGTACAACATACCCAAACTTATGGGACACAATGAAAGCTGTGCTAAGAGGAAAACTCATAGCGCTGAGTGCCTGCAGAAAGAAACAGGAAAGAGCATATGTCAGCAGCTTGACAGCACACCTAAAAGATCTAGAACAAAAAGAAGCAAATACACCCAGGAGGAGTAGAAGGCAGGAAATAATCAAACTCAGAGCTGAAATCAACCAAGTAGAAACAAAAAGGACCATAGAAAGAATCAACAGAACCAAAAGTTGGTTCTTTGAGAAAATCAACAAGATAGATAAACCCTTAGCCAGACTAACGAGAGGACACAGAGAGTGCGTCCAAATTAACAAAATCAGAAATGAAAAGGGAGACATAACAACAGATTCAGAGGAAATTCAAAAAATCATCAGATCTTACTACAAAAACCTATATTCAACAAAACTTGAAAATCTTCAGGAAATGGACAATTTCCTAGACAGATACCAGGTACCGAAGTTAAATCAGGAACAGATAAACCAGTTAAACAACCCCATAACTCCTAAGGAAATAGAAGCAGTCATTAAAGATCTCCCAACCAAAAAGAGCCCAGGTCCAGACGGGTTTAGTGCAGAATTCTATCAAACCTTCATAGAAGACCTCATACCAATATTATCCAAACTATTCCACAAAATTGAAACAGATGGATCACTACCGAATACCTTCTACGAAGCCACAATTACTCTTATACCTAAACCACACAAAGACACAACAAAGAAAGAGAACTTCAGACCAATTTCCCTTATGAATATCGACGCAAAAATACTCAACAAAATTCTGGCAAACCGAATCCAAGAGCACATCAAAACAATCATCCACCATGATCAAGTAGGCTTCATCCCAGGCATGCAGGGATGGTTTAATATACGGAAAACCATCAACGTGATCCATTATATAAACAAACTGAAAGAACAAAACCACATGATCATTTCATTAGATGCTGAGAAAGCATTTGACAAAATTCAACACCCCTTCATGATAAAAGTCCTGGAAAGAATAGGAATTCAAGGCCCATACCTGAACATGGGAAAAGCCATATACAGCAAACCAGTTGCTAACATTAAACTAAATGGAGAGAAACTTGAAGCAATCCCACTAAAATCAGGGACTAGACAAGGCTGCCCACTCTCTCCCTACTTATTCAATATAGTTCTTGAAGTTCTAGCCAGAGCAATCAGACAACAAAAGGATGTCAAGGGGATACAGATCGGAAAAGAAGAAGTCAAAATATCACTATTTGCAGATGATATGATAGTATATTTAAGTGATCCCAAAAGTTCCACCAGAGAACTACTAAAGCTGATAAACAACTTCAGCAAAGTGGCTGGGTATAAAATTAACTCAAATAAATCAGTTGCCTTCCTCTATACAAAAGAGAAACAAGCCGAGAAAGAAATTAGGGAAACGACACCCTTCATAATAGACCCAAATAATATAAAGTACCTCGGAGTGACTTTAACAAAGCAAGTAAAAGATCTGTACAATAAGAACTTCAAGACACTGAAGAAGGAAATTGAAGAAGACCTCAGAAGATGGAAAGATCTCCCATGCTCAGGGATTGGCAGGATTGATATAGTAAAAATGGCCATTTTACCAAAAGCAATCTACAGATTCAATGCAATCCCCATCAAAATACCAATCCAATTCTTCAAAGAGTTAGACAGAACAATTTGCAAATTCATCTGGAATAACAAAAAACCCAGGATAGCTAAAGCTATCCTCAACAATAAAAGGACTTCAGGGGGAATCACTATCCCTGAACTCAAGCAGTATTACAGAGCAATAGTGATAAAAACTGCATGGTATTGGTACAGAGACAGACAGATAGACCAATGGAATAGAATTGAAGACCCAGAAATGAACCCACACACATATGGTCACTTGATTTTTGACAAAGGAGCCAAAACCATCCAATGGAAAAAAGATAGCATTTTCAGCAAATGGTGCTGGTTCAACTGGAGGTCAACATGTAGAAGAATGCAGATCGATCTATGCTTATCACCCTGTACAAAGCTTAAGTCCAAGTGGATCAAGGACCTCCACATCAAAGCAGACACACTCAAACTAATAGAAGAAAAACTAGGGAAGCATCTGGAGCACATGGGCACTGGAAAAAATTTCCTGAACAAAACACCAATGGCTTATGCTCTAAGATCAAGAATCGACAAATGGGATCTCATAAAACTGCAAAGCTTCTGTAAGGCAAAGGACACTGTGGTTAGGACAAAACGGCAACCAACAGATTGGGGAAAGATCTTTACCAATCCTACAACAGATAGAGGCCTTATATCCAAAATATACAAAGAACTCAAGAAGTTAGACCACAGGGAAACAAATAACCCTATTAAAAAATGGGGCTCAGAGCTAAACAAAGAATTCACAGCTGAGGAATGCCGAATGGCTGAGAAACACCTAAAGAAATGTTCAACATCTTTAGTCATAAGGGAAATGCAAATCAAAACAACCCTGAGATTTCACCTCACACCAGTGAGAATGGCTAAGATCAAAAACTCAGGGGACAACAGATGCTGGCGAGGATGTGGAGAAAGAGGAACACTCCTCCATTGTTGGTGGGATTACAAACTGGTACAACCATTGTGGAAATCAGTCTGGAGGTTCCTCAGAAAATTGGACATTGAACTGCCTGAGGATCCAGCTATACCTCTCTTGGGCATATACCCAAAAGATGCCCCAACATATAAAAAAGACACGTGCTCCACTATGTTCATTGCAGCCTTATTTATAATAGCCAGAAGCTGGAAAGAACCCAGATGCCCTTCAACAGAGGAATGGATACAGAAAATGTGGTACATCTACACAATGGAATATTACTCAGCTATCAAAAACAACGACTTTATGAAATTCGTAGGCAAATGGCTGGAACTGGAAAATATCATCCTGAGTGAGCTAACCCAAACACAGAAAGACATACATGGTATGCACTCACTGATAAGTGGCTATTAGCCCAAATGCTTGAATTACCCTAAATGCCTAGAACAAATGAAACTCAAGACAGATGATCAAAATGTGAATGGTTCACTCCTTCTTTAAAAGGGGAACAAGAATACCCTTGGCAGGGAAGAGAGAGGCAAAGATTAAAAGATTAAAAGAGACTGAAGGAACACCCATTCAGAGTCTGCCCCACATGTGGCCCATGCATATACAGCCATCCAATTAGACAAGATGGATGAAGCAAAGAAGTGCAGACCGACAGGAGCCGGATGTAGATCGCTCCTGAGATACACAGCCAGAATACAGCAAATACAGAGGCGAATACCAGCAGCAAACCACTGAACTGAGAATAGGACCCCCGTTGAAGGAATCAGAGAAAGAACTGGAAGAGCTTGAAGGGGCTCGAGACCCCATATGTACAACAATGCCAAGCAACCAGAGCTTCCAGGGACTAAGCCAGTACCTAAAGACTATACATGGACTGACCCTGGACTCTGACCTCATAGGTAGCAATGAATATCCTAGTAAGAGCACCAGTGGAAGGGGAAGCCCTGGGTCCTGCTAAGACTGAACCCCCAGTGAACTAGACTGTTGGGGGGAGGGGGACAAAAGGGGGAGGGTGGGGAGGGGAACACCGATAAGAAAGGGGAGGGGGGAGGGGGATGTTTGCCCGGAAACTGGGAAAGGGAATAACACTCGAAATGTATATAAGAAATACTCAAGTTAATAATAAAAAAAAAGAGAGATGATTAATGGACAGCATGGTCAAATTCAAAACTTTCTGATATATAAAACTTTATAAATGGAACTACTCCATCAATAGGCAAAGTGTAACTAAAATCTGTCTAGATGGATAGTGTGTAATTTCTGCATAGGACTCTGTTTAGTAAATACATCACTGTATATTTCAGGAATCTTGCTCCAATAAAGGAACACAAAGATTTAATAAAAAAAAGAAGTGGACAAAAAAAAAAAAGAGTCACTCAGTGTACCCTGTGTCAGCGTGTGTTTGCAAAGTGCCTCATTTCAGTAGTTCCCCTCTTCAGCAGCAAGCATGGAATCTATACCAAGGAAAAAAGCAGTCAAAATATATGTAGGTAGATAATAATTCAGTGAAATATTTCTGATTGTGTTTCCAATACAAAATTGGATTATTATATAAGATGGGCTTATCATCTGCTTCTCTTTAACTGATCAGAGCAAAGAAAACATACCAAGACATTTAGACTGAGAGTGAAACTAGGGATGTAGTTCGGTGGTTGTGTGTCTGCCTAGCATGCATAGGGTTGTAAATTCAATTCATAGTAGACGAATTCATTAACTAGATAACTGATACAATACACTGCAGAATTAAAGCCTCAAAGTCACCGTGCCCTGGATTATCTTAAAACCTTCTGTAGATATCACGGTATTCCACACCACCACCACCCCCAACAATGATTCACAACCCAAATGGTACAGCCTGTATCCATCCATTACGTCAGGCTGGGTTTTCAGAGCCACCTGCCTTGCATGTCACTGTCCCAATGGCATGCGGGCTGGTGAGCTTACGAAGCCAGCCGCCCACAGCAGGCATGGCATCCCACACATCTGGAAATCTGCATGACCCATTGTCTTTGGAAGCAGTCCTTAGCCGTCATAGCATACAATTAAAGACTGAAACAAGCAGTATCATGTATTTGCTTTGGACAAGGCATCCTGGCAACCTAGCCAGGAACTCAGTACTCTTTTCAGATCTGTTTCCTAACCCAAAACTGAAGGTAGCCTCTTTGGCTCACACAGACTCTTCAGAGACTCGAGCTGTTTGTGACCACTTCCACACACCCCCTGACTTAACTACTAATCTTTAAGAAAAGTCACTGATGAGGGGAAGAAGCTGTTGTGGATTGGTTCTGTTCCAGCCTACTGCTCATTTCCTCTCCATATACACAGCACATATAAAGGTGAGACACTTGTCTGCAAGGTGCAAATCCTGGGGTTCGATACCTACTATGACCACCCCAAGAAAAAATAATGCATGTCACATCCAAGCAAAGATCACTGCTTGACAACAGAAACAAAACCTGCCAGCAATCTACTAAGAAAATTTTATTTTTATTATTTAGAAAATAGCAAAATGAATAAAATTATATAAGCATTTATTCTGATTATACAAGCAATTAAACAAACTGCAGCTGATTTTCTCCTAATTGATTAAATAATAAAGACAAGAAACCAATCACTGTGCAAGGAGGCGGCGGCCTTCCAGGTCAGAGACAGGAAGAGGGAAGGTGGGAGGAGGGACTTCCTTTTTGACAGCAGGGGCAGAGTGGAGATGTAGGCTGGGGACTGATCATTCTGGTGGATTTCTGCCACCGGAAGATTTCTAACATAGAATAATTGGTGAGTTTAGGACGATAGATTCTGTGCCCAGCAATTGTGTTATCTGTTGATCTTGAACTAAGATTGTCTGGTGTTTTCCATTTCTCTGCGATTCAAACTGAGCCCCAGGGAAAGGTAACCACAGCGGAGGAGGGTTTGTGAGGGTGCGCCCCCAGCTAGCCGAGGGAATTTGGGCTTGCTGATAGGATTGGCAGTTGCCAGCTGCTGGGTTAGATGACTGGAGATGTGAGTGGGTTCCACAGGCAAGCAAACCTCTAGAAGTTGGGCGGACACGATTTGGGCAGACACCACATGGGGTTAGCCATGGGGGCCGGGAGACCACCAGGGCCAGAACGTAGCTGGAGATAGCATGGATTGATTTTCAATCATTACACGCAACAACACACAAAAATATCCAGACTCAGAGACAGAGAATCCTGCCCTTTCTTGTAATTTATTGGATTTTTTTTAAATGTCGCTAGCAATCACAAATGTGCTGGGCTTCATTGCAGATAGATAGATAGATAGATAGATAGATAGATAGATAGATAGATAGATAGATAGATAGATAGATGAGATAGATAGATGAGATAGACAGACAGATGCATGCATGCATATATATGCATGCATATATATGACAAACTTTAGTTTGACTTGGTGATAGATGCCTGGAATCCTAGCACTTATGAGTCACTGATGGGAAAACAATGAGCTTGAGGTCAGCCTAGCTAAACAGTGAGGCAAGACCGTTTCAAGAAAAAAAAAAACCTAAAAAAAAAAAAATAAGACACAGGCAAGCCTATAGGCATTCTTACCTAATGTCTTTCATGTAACTCATCCTTAGAACCCTACCACCTTCAGCGATCAAGCAGATCTTAGCTTAAATACTGAGCTTAGGAATGACTCAGCGACAAAGAACATGCGCTACTCTTACAGAAGACCGGAGTTCAGTTGCCGGTAGCCATGCGGGTGGCTCGTAATCCTTGGTGGCTCACAAGATCCATTAGATCCAGCTCCAAGGGATCTGATGCCCTCTTCTGGTCTCTGGGACATAGCACTTACATGATATTCTCACACACACACACACACACACACACACACACACACACACACACACACACCTTAAAAGAAGACCTACCACCTGAGCTTTTCATGATGGGAAGGAAGTCAAGGACAGAGCACACCTTATACTGTTTATACTTCTGTCTAAATACCAGAGACCCAGTGCTTGAAAGTAAAACTAAATTCCAGAAAAGGAGAAACATATGCAATCAGGGTCTTTACAAACATCCACTTCACCCCATACGGAAACTGGGCAACAGTTAAGTCCAATGACTTCATAAAGCTCAACATCAACTGCAAATTTCAGCAGGGGCCACTATTGTCTTTATTGTACTTCAACAGTATATGCACCGTGGGAGGATGCATGGCTTTATCCATAAAGGGCTTGGTCTGAGTTCACCTCCATCAGCCTAAGAATAACCAGAACATTAAGAATTAGTTTGCTATTGATCTATGACAATAGAGTTTTTAAAAGACATTTTCATAGCTACGATTTGCACATGGCTATTTCAGCCCAGCAAAGTGCCTTTGCATGTTGTGAATGAGTGAGTCCACTTGTAGCTCAATATGTAGGTCACATTTCCAAACACCTATGCCTCACAAGTCTGCCAATTGGAGTCCTACTAGGTTGTGTCACACAGTGTGGACATGGGCCCTGCATACCAGAGGAAGAGGAGAGAAGATGGGTGGCAGGTAAATTCAGGGTGATGTCAATGACCTGGAATGCCCTTTTCAACGATGGAGTTCAACTGTTTCTGATGGATGGCATGCTCGGAGCCTGTTATGTCAAGGTTGCCACTCAAAATTCCAGTATTCACATGGCACAGAAAACTCAAATAGGTTGAAAAACATTGTCCCTGTGTAGTCTGTCCTCTCTTTCCCTGTGTACTTGGGTCTGACTAAGCCGACTTCTCCAAATGCACTGGTAACTTAAAGTAATTTTTAAATTAAATTTTAATCTCGTTTTCTCAGCCTTGTTCCCCCACGTGCCCTCCTCTTCCATTTAATCCTGCTTCTACTCTTATGCCTTCTTTTACATGTGTGTGCATAGATGTGACCAAGCATGTGTGCATGTATGTGACCAAGGAATCTGATTAGGTTTACTTAGGATTGTAAGTAAACAACTTAGACAACCTATCAGTGTCTTCATCACTGAAAGAAATGTCTTCCCCTCTTCCAGAAACCAGTAACTGACTATAGATCCTCAGGGAGGGGATCCCGTGAGCTCCTCATCCTAGGGAACGCTAAGCCAAAGAACTTTCATGTATTGTGTGTGTATATATGTGTACTTGAACTCATGTGTGCACATGTGTGTACCGGCATGCTCATGTGAACATAGAGAACAGAGGTCAGCCTCAGACATCATTCTTGTCAGCAGGTCCAACCCTTGTTTTGAGACTAGGGCTCTCACTGGACCTGGAGCTCACCAATTCAGCTAGACTGGCTGGACAGTAAGGCACGTATCCTCCTGCCTCTAGCTCCCAAACATTGTGTTACGGGCTCGAACCATTGTGTGTGCTTTTCCTGAGGGTTCTGGGAACTGGGCTTAGGTTCTCATGCTTACATAGCAAGCAGTTTGCTAAGCCTAGCTCCAGTGTGCCGATAGTGCCTTAGTGATCCACGTACCTCTTCTCAGACTCTTTATCCCACACCCTGAACTCCATATGTAGCTTCCTTCTTGACACCCTGCCCAAGTTCTTGTCCCTACCTTGCATGTCTTTGTGTTTCTTTCTTACTTTCCTTCTGCTCAGACCCTCAGCAACCCCTTTCCCTCTTGTCTCTGTCCTCAGGTCAGCATATCTTCAGTGAATGTCACATCTGCACGTAAATAGCTCCTATACCTTGCTCTAATGATGCCCTTCTGATTTGCAGCAGAGGTTTTCTGTCTGCTGGCCACCATCTTGTGCTGACATCAGTGCTAAAAAGCACTAGGTGAAAATGTAGCTCATTATTTTCTTCTCAAGACTTGTTCTTCATTTAAGTCATTTTCATCACACCACCACTCTCAGTGCAGCAGCAGCAGCAGCAGCAGCAGCAGCAGCAGCAGCAGCCGCCCTGTGTATGAATAGAAGGCTCTTTGTTGCAGGGGACCTCCCTTCAATTACACTTGACCACTGTTTAAGACTCTAACTCAGTCCTAACACTTTCCTGAATTCTTTAGCACTTCCCTGCCCCACCCTAATTCTTTCTATTCCCCTTTCTTCTATGCCCAGAGGTCTCATTTAGTACCAAACCCTGCAAACTGGTTTTCAAATGTGATAGTGTCTCTGTCCTGATTCCCTATTTGTCTCTGTGCTAAGCTCTTTAGATTTCAGAATAAAAATCTTACACATTTCTCCCGAAATCTTTTTGGTTTCTGTCATTGTTTTAAAAGGGTTTACTTTTCACTTGCTACCCTTTTGGTCTCGTCTCTGAGGCTACTACATCAACTCTTTCCTCCTCTTAGTATGTTGTGTGTCTTAGCTTCAGCTTTCCCTGGTACTCTTCCCAAGGGCCCAGTGATTTGGTCGTCCATGCCTTGGTGTGTGTGGTGGTTTGAATATACTTGGCCCATAGGGAGTGGCACTATTAGGAGGTGTGGCCTTGTTGGAGGAAGTGCGTCACTGTAGGGGTGGGCTTTGGCGGTCTCCTCTTATGCTTAAGCCCCACCCAATGTGGAAGAGTCAGTCTCCTACTGGCTGCCTTGGGATCAAGATATAGAACTCACAGCTCCTTCTCCAGCACCATGTCTGCCCAGTCACTGCCATGCTTCCTGCCGTGATGATAATGGACTGAACCTCTGAAACTGTGAGCCAGCTCCAATTAAATGCAGTCACTTCTAAGAGTTGCTTTGGTGATGGTTTCCCTTCAAAGGAGTGAAACCCTAACTAAGACTGTGCTTTTATGCCCACTGGCATTTGCACATGGGGAGGTTTGCCACTGTGGGCTCCACTTAGCATGGACTTGGTTGAGGCATTTCTTCCGGCAAAGCTTCAGTGTCCATCTCTTCAGATGTTCCTCTTGCCTTACATTCTTCCAGAAAAGTTTATTCTAGTTTCCTACTTGGAGTTATAGGTGCTCTGGGAGCTGATGTGGAAAAAAAAAAGCTGGGAAGGGGGTGGTTTTCAACACCCAGATATTCAATGCAAGTGCTGTTCTGACTTTGGTCACCCCTGGTATCCTCTAGTTCAGAGACACTCCCTCCACTCTGCTAGCATTGGGCAGAACAGGGTCTGAGATTTATGGAATGGCTGCCTCAGAATTTACCTGCATTTAGTCAAAGGCTTTGCCAGCTCTCCACTGCTTAGAGAAACTATTCAAATCCCTCAGTTCAGCATGCTGGGTCATCTGACCTGAATACACCTTTCCAGACCTTATGACACCACTGCCACCCATACTCACAGCTGCAACAATTTTCATTTTCACCCACATCCAAGACCCTGTGTCCCCGTGATAGGAAACAATTACAATGATGCTTATGAGAGAATGTTGAGACCAGACTACCTAGAAGCCTCTACTTGGCTCGGCCAACCACTTTCCCAGCCTGTGATGATGCAAGTGGCTTCATCTTGTAAGGCCTTGTCAAGGCACCCACCATTTACCATCACCTCTGGGAGCTAAAGAGCACCTTGACTAGGAGGTGACATCTCGAGAACGCACATAAGCTCCATGTTCTAATTGTCAACACACCTGTCTTCCCCATTCTCCAGCTCCTGAGAGGAATCTCTCCTGTTTGTGATATCTATGAAGTGACAGTGCTGTGGATACACTGGGGACAATGGAAAAAGAACCTGACAAATGGAAAGGCTGTTGACTCAAGTACTCTGCGACGGACGCTGCTAGGGGGGTCAAGTACAGAGAGCACAGGGCCACTTAGAATTAATGGTCTGGAACCAACTGAAGCAGCTTCCCACACCAGAAATCTGAGAGGCCCTTGCCAGAAAAACATGTTAAGGGCAAGCATCTGAGTGTGTAACAATGGTTGAAAGAGGCTGCAATGAGACTGGGACCTTTGCACAAGGCCCTGAGTAACCTGCTTGGACTCCATGCCTTGTTGTGTGACTAGTATTTTTATCAAGCTAATTAATCTAGCATGCTAGGTGTACTAGATAATTATGAGGCATCAATGCAACTGTTACTAAAAATGGCTGAAGTGTGGCTACTTGGTATTTTAAAAACAAATAAGAATACACTTCCAGTGTTGGGCAAAATGCAGCAGAAACAACATGCCTATTGGTTCTGCATGGTCCAGAGAATATCTACAATAGCCATGCCTTTGGATTTGAATGAGTTTGTTAAGTGTAGAGCAAGCAAAAGAATAAATAGTGATTCGCAGACAGAGAGATGCAACAAACAGCAAAACATTAATCAGACACCTAAAACCTGAACTGCCCAACTGAGAGAGCAAACAAATGGTAATGCCATCAAATCAGAGCCCATCAACATCCAAGAGAAATAGCCCGGGAAAGCTGAGCATGAGCTGGAGTTCCTGATTGAGAGCCCAGGCAGAATGTCTTCTCTGGTGAAGCTTCCAAGTGAAAAAGCAAATAACATCAGTACAGACACCAACAGCAAACCTGGGACTCAAAACATCCACAAGAGACCGGGGGAACTGGGACAGTGAGCTGGAGCTTCCCACTAGGTCTTCACTCCAATGTCCTAACTTTGGGCTTTTCTCTTCCACTGCAAGCACTTTTATACCATGGAAGATACAACAGTAACCTCTGTTAGAAATGGTTCACCTTCTGGCTGTTTCCATTCCTGGGCTGTTTTGCCCTCTCTGTCATAGAACCCGCCCACCTTCAGACAAAAGACATTTTGAGATAAAGACATTTTGGTTTGAGGGATGGAGAAGGCAACCTTCTCAGTGAACTCATATACTTTCCTGACAGGAAATAATTTTACCCATTGAGCCACCATCTAATCCCATGTATATTTTAAAAAATTAATGTGGTCTGGCCACCTCTCTACCCACTTTCATCAGGCCTGCTGAACAGAAAGCCAACAGTTTAAATTCCTTCCTGTACCCAGAGTACCCTGTACTCTGGCTGATGAGTTCTGAGGATACCTCCCAGCTGCACTGATAAGTGTACTGTTCCCCTCTCCATAGTCCTGCCACCTTTATGCCTGTCCCACCCCTACCATCCACATGTCCTCAGGGGCACACCTAACTGCTGAGAGACTTGTATTACCCACTGAATTCCATTGTCCAGCCCAAGGATACCCATCAGAGGCCCTGTGGTATAAGGAACATCAAGGTTAGGTTCCCCCTCCCAATACTTGTTACATGAGGAACATCCAGGGGCAACCAGATGACTAAAGGCCAGCATTAACACAATCAGCAAAAGTCAGGGCAATATGACATCTTCAGAGCACAGCTATCCTACCACAGTAAGTCCTGATATCCTAACACAACAAAAGGAAAAGAACATGATCTTAAATCCAATCTTATAATGATGATAGATGCCTATAAAGAGGAAGTGAATACATTCTTTGAAGAAATACAGGAAAATACAATTGAACAGGTAGAGGCCTTTAAAGTAGAAACAAATCCCTTAAAGAAATACAGGAAAATAAAATTAAACAGGTGAAGGAAATAAAACTGTTCAAGACCTGAAAATAGAAATAGAAACAATAAAGACAACATAAACTGAGGGAATCCTGGAGATGTAAAACCTTGGGAAGACAACAGGAAAAAAACATGATCATCACCAACAGAATACAAGAGATGGAAGAGACAATCTCAGACATAAAAGATATGATAGAAGAAATTGGTACATCAGTCAAAGAAAATGTTAAATCTAAAAAATTCCTGATACAAGTCATCCAGGAAATCTGGATACTATGAAAAGATCTAACATGAGAATAATAGGAATAATAGAAGGTGAACAGCACCAAGAATCAAAAAATATTTTTAACAAAATCATAGAAGAAAACCTTCCCAACCTAAAGAAAAGATGCTTACAAAACAGCAATGAGATTGAACCACAAAAGAAAATCCTCCTGCCACATAATAATCAAAACATTAAATCTACAGAACAACGACAACAACAACAACAACAACAACAACAACAACAACAACAACAAAAGAGTATTAAAAGCTTCAAGGGAAAAAGGCCAAGTAATATACAAAGAGGGACCTATCAGAATTATACCCAACTTCTCAACAGAAACTCTAAATGATTGGATAGACACCTTGCAGCCTTTGAAAAAAAAAACAGATGCCAACCTACACTACTATATCCAGCAAAACTCTCAATCACCGTAGATGGAGAAAACAAGATATTCCAAAACAAATCCAAATGTAAACAATAAATCCATAAATCCAGCCATACAGAAAAAAACTAGAAGAAAAACAACTTGAGGTGGTTAACTACAGAAAAGAAAACATAGGAAATAAGTAATTACATACCAGCATAAACAAATCAAGGGAAGCTTACACACACACACACACACACACACACACACACACACACACACAAGCATCAACGTCAAAGTAATGGAAATTAACAATCATTGGTCATTAATATCTCTCAATATCAATGAACTCAGTTCCCCAATAAAAAGACAAGGGCTAACAGAATGGATTAAAAAACAGGATACATCATTCTGTTGCACACAAGAAACATACCTCAGAAATAAAGATAGACATTACCTCAGAGCAAAGGACTAGAAAAAAGTTCTCCAAGCAAACAGACCTAAAAAGCAAGCTGGGGTATCCATTCTAATATTTAATGAAATAGACTTTCAATTAAAATTAATCAAGAGATGGGAAAGGACACTTCATAGTTATTAAAGAAAAAATTCACCAAGATGACATGTCAATTTTGAACATCTATGCCCCAAACACAAAGGCACCCACATTTGTAAGGGCACCCACATTAAAAAAAAAACAAAACTGTTGAGTCCTGCATTGGTCATAGAAGGGACAGTGTGACATGGCTCCTGATCCTGGAACAGAGCCAGCAGGGTATGGGGCTCTACTAGTGTTTATGGTTACTGGACATAAGGCTTGTATACACACACACACACACACACACACACACACACACACACACACAGACACACACATTCTACATGCCAAGATTATTGGGGAATGTCTTCCCTGGTATGGTTAATGACTTTATGATAATCAGAGACAGCACAAAGTTGATAGTGTATCTAGGGTCTCAGACAAATGGTAAACATGGTGACCTTCAGGATAGCCCTTAAGGCTGTGGGAAAGAACTCTGAAAACATGAGTTTCAGAATACATAAATCAGTGTAAGAGCTGTCCTTTACAGGGTTTTTCAACCATGCAAATATAAGGATGCATTATAAATTGTATGAGGAGCTTCATGGTCCTAAAAGAACAGAGACAGCTGTACTATGAGGCAGCTTTGCAAAAAGGTATTAAGAAAGGAGATAGAGATTTGGGGAATGGTGATTGCAGGGCAAGATCCCACCCAACTAAGTTTATTGTTTGTGCTTACAAAGGCAAGCAAATTCCTGAGCTCTAGGTCAGCCTGGGACACAGGCAGTTGGTCCAGGGCCAGGAGTGGTAGGAATGGTAATTTCAGGATAGGATCTCACCTGGCTAGCTTACTTCTGTGCTTACAAAGGCAGACAGATCTCTGAATTCATTTTATGTTAAGAAAGATGTGATATGCTTGCTGTCTTTTCCCAGGAGTCAAAGGGCTAAGGTAAAAAATGCTGATTGGTGGGATAATCAAAAGGGAAACTGGGGTAGACTACTGAACTGATATGTAAATAAAAGACTGGGCTTTGATCTGTGAGAGCTGAGCTAACTGGATGAGCTGTCTGGAGATCTGTAGAGAAAGCTGTTTTGAGCAGAAAACAGGCTGTCTGCTTACACCCATGATCTGATTTTGAGTCACCACTCCTGAACACCCCTTTTTCAGACCCCTCTCTCCAAGCTGAAGCTGGTCCTTGGCAAGAAACATTGCTAAAGTTTAAATCTCACATTGAACCCCACATATTAATAGTGTGAGACTTCAATACTCTACTCTCACCAATAAACAGTTCATCCAGAGAGAGAGAGAGAAATAATGAAACTGACATTGTAAATTAGATGGACCTAACAGATATATAAAGAACATTTCACCCAAACACAAAAGAATACACCCTCTTCTCAGGACCTCATAGAACCTTCTCCAAAACTGATGATATAGTCAGTCACAAAGCAAGCCTCAACAGACACAAGAAAATTGGAATAATGCCTTGTATCTTATCAGATCACCATGGATTAAAGCTGGACTTCAACAACAACAGAAAACCTAAAAAATTCATGGAAACTAAACAACAGCAGCAAATACACCCAAGAGGGGAAAAAGGAAAATTAGGGCTAAAATCAGTTAGGAAGAAGATTCAAACAAAACCAAGAAAATTAACAAGATAGACAACCCTTTAGCCAAACGAACTAAAGGCAGAGACCAAAATTAACAAGATCAGAAATGAAAAGGGAGATATAGCAACAGACACTGAGGAAATTCAAAAGCCTGTACTCCACAAAACTGGAACATCTAAATGAAATGGATTAATTTCCAGACAGATACCACTTACTAAAGTTAAATAAAGGTCAGGTTAACTATTTAAACATTCCTATAATCCCTAAGGAAATAGAACCAATCATTAAAAGTCCACAACCACTTTGGAAATCACTTTGTCACTTTCTAAGAAAACCAGAAATAGTTCTACCTCAAAACCCAATTATACCCCAAAGATACCCCACTATACTATAAGGACACTTGTTCAACTATGCTCATAGCAGCTTTATCCATAATAGTCAGAAACTGGAAATAATCTAAATGTCCCTTAACTGAAAAATAAAGAAAATGTGTTACATCTACACAATGGAATACTATTCAGCTATTAAAAACAAAAATATGAAATTTTCAAGCAAATGGATGGAGCTTGAGAATATCATCCTGAGCAAGGTACCCTGGAGCCAGAAAGACGTATGATATATATACTCATTTATAAGTAGACATTAGCCACAAACTGAAGAATATCCACACTTCAATCCACAGACCCAAAGATATGGCGTAATAAAGTAGGTCCCAAGTGAGGATGAGCAAATCTCTCAGGAGAGGAAACTTAATAGCAATTGGAGGTGGATGAAAAGAGGCAACTGGGTAGGAGAGGGCTGAGGAGGAGCTGGAGAAGGCTGGAAGTGTGAATGGAAATGGTGGGGTACATCTCTAGTAACTAGTTGGAGGTCTGCGACAGGGGAGAATACTGGGTGTCTGTGAGGATGACCCTAGCTGAAATTCCTACCAGAAGGGAGGTATAGAGACTGAAGTAGCCACCTCTTGTAGTCAGGTAGGATTTCCAGAGGAGGGAGGGGGGGTATCAGTCCACCTATAAAATCTTCAACACAAAATTTGTTCTGTTTACAAGACGTGCAAGGATAAAGATGGAGTACAGACTGAGAGCACAGTCAACCAATGACTGCCTCATTGGTTGAGACCTATTCCATGTGAAGGGATAACCCCTGGCACTATTAATGATTCTCTGCTATGCTTGCAGACAGGAACTTAGCATAACTGTCTCCAGAGAGGCCTCATCCAGCAGTGGAGGGAGGCAGATGCAGAGACCCATTGCCAATCATCAGGTATCGATCAGGAATTCCTGTGGAAGAGTTAAAGATAGAAGTGAGCAAGTCAGAGGGGTCAAGGACACCAGAAGACCTAGAGTCAACTAACCTGGGACCATGGGGGTTATGGAGCCTGGGCCACCAACCAGAAAGCTTTCAGGGCCTGGACCTAAGACCCTTACACATTTGTAGCAAGTGTGCCTGCCTCTTGGATTTCATGTGGATCCCTTAACAACTGGAGCAGGGCCTGTCTTGGTCTGTTCCCTGCCATCAGATCTCCTTCCCCTAACTGGACTCCTGGTTGGGCCTCAGTGGGAGAGGATGTACCCAGTCCTGCTGGGACTAGATGTCCCAGGGTGTGGTGGTACCCAGGGAGGCTCCCTTCCCTGAGGAGGTGAGGGGGGAATCGGGGAGGGACTTATTAGGGTGCCACTGGGAGGAGAGGAGGGAGAGGCTATGATTGGGATATAAAGTGAGTAAGAAAATTTAAATGTCACAGTGCAACAAGAATTTGTCTTGTGTGAGTGTAAGTAAATCTAGGTGGCTGTATGTAGGTTGTACAAAGATAGCATGCTGCTTTATGAAAGGACTGCCAATGGATTTTGGTTTCATGGTTGGGGGAGCAGAGGGTCCTGGAGATCATGTCTTTGGATACCAAAAGGCAATCATATATTTAAGTACATGAGGATGTAAATGTCTGTTGCTCCTGCCCTAATACTTTCCTTAAACAAATGGAGGCCCAGTATATTCTTTTCGGGTTTTGACGGGGAAGCTTCATATCTACATGGATACAATGCATTCTTTTTTATGGGTCTGTAATATTCCAATGAAATATGTCTAGTCTTTTGCAATGTATAATCCTTGGTTTAAAATTTCATTTGCTTTTATTTCAGTACATCGGTGTTTCACCTGCATGAACATCTGGGTGAAGTGACAACTCCCCTGAAATTGGAGTTACAGATAGCAGTTAGCGGCCATGTGGGTACTGAGAACTGAACCCAGGTCCTCTGCAAGAGAGGCCAGTGCTTTTCATCACTGAGCCAGCTCTCCAGCCCCACATTAATTACACATTCTTTGATATGCTTTACTAATTACAAAAGGGTTAAGCAGAGTAGTACTTGTCTGTAGCCCCAGCTCCTGGAGAAGCTGAGGCAAGAGGGCTGCATACAGGCATTTGAAGACAAACAAATGGCAAAGATAAAGGAGGCAGGAATGGACACCAAGTCCAGCAATGCAAAGCTTTCCTCAACATTTGAAGGCCTATAAGTAAGACAAAAAAAATTAAAGTTCTTAAACATTCAAGTACACACCTCCAGTGCATATCCCTACCAACATGTCTCCCAAACTTTCTGCCATCCACACTTCTATTTGACTATTACCCTTCTGGTTTCTAATACTAACTTTTCTCTCGAAGTATCAAGGTGTTTTGATTACTACAGGCAATCCCATGCTTGCTTCTCGTGTGTGTGTGGGGGGGGGGGGCGGGTGAGAAAGAGAGAGGGCACGCATGTGGAGGCAGAGCAGGCCATCTGGCAGCTTCCTCCATCACTCTTCCGTTTTCTGCCTTAAGACAGGGTTTCTTCCACAACTTGAAGCTGGTCCTTTGAGCAGTCAGACAACTCAGAGGGATGAGTATCAGATGCCTTAGATCAGGCAAGGCAAATAAAAACTACAATGAGACAATGTTAGTCCAGCTGGAAAGTTATACTCAAAACAAAAGAGAAGTAACCACTGTAGCAAATGGTGCACAGCATTCGGAAATGGAGGTGGCATCCTGGGTAGAGTGGGCCGTGTCCCAGGACATTACACATCTTGATTTTAAGCTTCTGGCCCCTTGAGCTCAGATAAGTCTTGCTTGGTTTAGGCTACAGAATTGCAGTCATTTGTCATGGCGAATTCCATGTAGCCTGACTTCGCATAAATGCTCAGCTATAGCACAGCTGGGCCAGCTGATCTGTCACAGGATGCACCTTTCTTAGACAGTAGGCTGCTCCATAAAGCAAAGACCCAGAAAACCATTTTTGCAGATTTTGTTTTTATTTATCTTAGATAGGCAATTTATATAAAGAGAAACAAACCTGAGGACAAATGTTGCTGTGTTACCCAGGGCTCACACATTATCACACTTGGCCTCCACACCTTTCAACAACTTCAGAAGTGCCGCTGGGTTATACGGAAAGAGATTTTTCTCCTGCAAACGGTAAATAGCTCCCTGTAGCTCCTCAAGGCATCTCACTGTACGAAGAAATGGAGCAACTCCACCGTCATCAGAGAAGGGAGAGTTGGGCTCTGCAGAGAGCAGAGGCCTCGCCTGAGGCTCCCGGCTACGTTCCTTTCCTTTGCATGTCCTAGGCAGATCCCGGATTTCCCCAGGCATTTCTTGACATAAAGATGTCTGTTTGCTGTTTGCTAAAGGCTCATCTGTGGCTTCCTCATCAGAGGGTTCAGAGCTGTCATAATCTACCAGACTCTGTGGTGTCCGGGAAGGTGGGCCATTAGTTGGCACTGGGTGAGTTTCCTTGGGCTGGCTCTGGGGTTCAGAGGAGGCATCAGCAGCCCAGGGGATCCAGGGGCAAGCATTTTCTCCAACAGGAGCATGAGGTGCTGTGTAGCTGGTGCTTGTGCCATGGGCAGGTAAGGGGAAAGGATCATGAACACTTACTCCGCACTGTGATTCCATTGCAGCAAAGAACTGGCAGGTGGACAGAAAGTGGCCCCAGTCTTTCTGCAGTAGTTTTAAATATTTAACAAAGTATTCAAGGAAACAGGTTTCTGAGGATATCAAGAAGTCAAGAAGAACTGTAGAATCAAACGCTATATTCTTTAAGAAGAATAAGAAAATACAGTGAGGGTTGTAGCCATGTCCATGTGTGGAGTGGATCCATGCTTCCTTTTCTGGGGTCAGACTTGTAGAAGTGTCCCATTCTCTGAAAAGACAGACAAGGGGGGATGAGGCTGACAGGTTTTTACAAATATGTTCTCACACTTGCATATCACTTTAAAAGGCAAAATCAAAACTGAATCTGCTTACCACCAAATCCACCAAATCAAAATTGAATCTGCTCCCCACTGACCAGTTTTAGTTTCTATCTGCACAGAAGCTTTCTGTCCTTTCTCCTACATCAGAAACCTCCCCTCCAGGGTGATTTAGTCCATGCTTAAAATGGAACACAGAACTATCTCATTGGGGTAGATATGAGAGCCCAGACTGACCATTGAGAACATGGCCTCATGATCCACAGTTAATCAGATCCTCCCAGAGACACCTCTACAGCTAAGAAAGATGACAATTCCATGACTGATAAAAAGGAAGCCTGAAGCTAGCTGCTGGTGGCTAGGCCTGAGCATAACAGGGAAAATAATGGTTGATATGCTTCTAGAAGAGAGAGAGAGAGAGAGAGAGAGAGAGAGAGAGAGAGAGAGAGAGAGAGAGGGGACTGTCACAGACAGACAGACAGACAGAGAACCATTACAGCTGGTCCTAACACAGCAAGCACAGGCTGCATTACCATCATTAGTGAGAAAGCCCTTCTGCCAGGCCAAGGGAGAGGGAGATGGAGCTGGTACTTGAGGGTTTAATGAAGCAGAGCAGGAACAATGGGAGGGCCAGGGCTGTCAGCTTCAGGAGCATCCCACAAGGCTGCAAGGGTAGAGCAGAAGCACGGCTGGGTGGAAGTGCCCAGCTGTGCTCCAGGGGGAGCAGCCTGGCTGTCCCTGCATGAAGTGCAGGTCTGGAGAGGCTCCTTTGCTCCTTTATATCTGCGTTCCCTTTGACAAGGCGGAGCCCAGCAGACAGAAGCTCAATTCAGCTTCTATCTAGGCAGTCCAGGTTACTAGAAACAAACAAACCTGGTCAAGTGGAGGTAGATGCTCAGGGATGCTTTGGCGGCCTCCAGCATGTCATCGTCCTGCTCTATGAAGACCCTGGACAGCCACTCACACGGGTTGTGTAACTGGAGAGAGGGCTGAAGCTGAGGCTTTAAGAAGGCCAGGAACTCGGGCAGGAACTTCTGCAGGTCAGCTATGAGTGACAGGCATTTCAGGTCATGCGTATAAACACACAAACACCACTTGTCTGTATGCAAACCTGTGCTGCATCACTGTAATCCGCACCCCAGAGGGCCCCAGACACAGGATCATCTGTTCCACAAATGAAGAACTGAGGGCAGGAGAGGTGACTTACGGAAGGGCACCAGTTTAAAGTGTATGATCGGGACATCTACCTGCCAAAATCTAGTTACAGTTTGTCTAAGAGACAACTTTGTGATCTCATGATGACAGCATGTTATGAAACATTGTGCACAAGAGTGCACAATGGCCTCTTTCTTGGTGACCACAGCTCTCTTAACTATAGACTGCTAAGTCATAAAAAGAAATAGCTTCAAAATAAGCTAAAAATCTTCCTTCCCTTTGCTTTTTAAAGAACCAAAAGAAAGTACAAGTAAGGCAAAAACTAGACTTCTGGGAGTTTAACTGCAACTCAAACCTCTGAATTATGTAACAGATGCCACCTAGTGTTATAAACTGTAATTGCGCTAATTAAAACAGACTCCTGGATCATCCAGAGAGGTCACCCCAACTGAGGAATCCCACTCTCCAGGGTAACCTCCAGCCACTACTTTCATTTTCCCTGTGCAGTGGAAGACAAGTCCTCTACAACACCACACTGAAAATCGCTCTTCCGGGTACTCTCAACCTGGCCTGTCACCTTCAAGGAATTGTTTGTGCGACAATTCCTTTATTAAAAGAACTTCCCACGATACTGTCAACATAACTTGATTATTAGTAATGCACATGAAGAATCAGTCTGCTTTGATGAATAAATATAATTCTATATGAACTGACTTCCATTTATTTGCTCAGTAGTGCTTCAAAAAGCAACTATTTTTGTATTCATTATTTAATGCATATTAATTGTATAAAAAAGCTGACATGCTTCTTAAAATTCCAGTCCACTTTACTAAGTTTAATCAGGACAACACAGCTAAATTACTGAAATGATACTGGCCTAGTGCTCAATAGTCAGGAGTCACTCTTCTTTAGTGAAAAATTAATTGTATAGAATTTTGAATAAAAAATAAGTCTAGAGGATTACCTTTCATTTCAGTTGCTGAGGTACAATTCTGGAACTTGATTTCTAAGGATTTCACTGTAATTAAGCTTGCTGCTCTCAGGGTCACGTGATCAGGACCAGCCCTGAGTCTGCATCCAGGTTGCACTTCATCTCCTCCAAAGCAGGAAGGCTTTCCAGGAACAGTCAGTGCCTTCCACAACCCCAAATGTATAGCGTGCAGAAGTGCATCAGCTAAAGTGAGCATGTCACTGTCCAGAAGATGGTCTGGTGACATCAGGGTGGGCACAGATTCACGGCAGAAGTCTTCACCCACTTTACAGAGAAGGCACTTTTTGATGAGTATAACCAATTTCCTTTTTATAAAAGCCGGAATAGGCCAGGCAAGAATATCTAGAGCATGGGGTTTCAAAAATAACATCCTCTGGCTCCTAAGGTGCAGTTTCAGGTGGATTCTGGAGGCTACGAGAAGCTCGAGCAACTCCAGAAAGCACATCAGGCTGCTGATTATGTTAGAGGGGTTCTTGAAGTTTCCAAAATGCTGAGAAAATAAGGAATTGTAGAACGCTTCAAAAGTATTGTCAAAAGGAGTCAAGAGCTGCTTTAGACTTTCTGTAATTATGAAACAGGAGTTATAAGCAACAGGAAAAATAAAAGTTTTCTTAAAATTTTACAATAATTTGTATATATATCATTTTATAAGATAAAACAATAGGTTTAAGAACAGTTACTCTAATAAGACCAAGTGAAGATACACAGATTAACAGCTAATTACTTAAAGTTAATGCATGCTCTATGAATATGGTCAGACTAGATAAGAGCTAGTGAATGACTACATTTTAATTTCTTTTACAAAGGTTATCTTCAGTGCTCAAAGGAGAGTTTGCTTGGTAGAGTGCTTGCTGCATAAGCATGATGTACTGAATTAGGCTCGCTAGCAGCCATGTAAAAGCCAGGTGTGGTGATGTAAGGCTGTAGCGCCGTGCTGGGAGGTAGATGGAGCTCACCGGCAGGCAGCCTAGGCCAGCTCATGAGCTCTAGGCTCAGTTAGAGATCTTAGCTCAACAGATAAGCTGGAAAAGTGACTGAGGAAGACACCCAAGACTGATTTCTGGCCTCTACAAGCACACACATGTTCTCGAGCATATGTTCACACACCCAACACATATACTACACACCACTCCAAGGTTATGGTCAATAATAACATCAGGGGCAGGATCGTGGATTTCATCATACTCCAAGAGAGATGAGGTACAACATGCATTATAAAGGCAAGCCCCTGAGAGGCAGGATCGTTTGTGGAGGTCATCTCTACCTGCTCTCTGTGAATGTGCATCTTTAAAGATCTCCTTCATCACAGCTGCAAGGACGCAGAGGCAATGCACTGCTTCACCACCCTCAGAGGAATCAGAGAGATGCTTCTGGCAAAACGTGACCCAGGAATTACTTAACATTTTCTACAAACAAGGAAAAAAGTGTAGTTATGATTATCTTGTTCGTAATAAAAAACGATCACACAATATACAAAATGTCTGTTTGCTTGAAAAAAGTATGCTAATATTTGGCAAAACAAAGAAGGAAAATATTCTAATATTCTTTAAGGCAGGAAAGGCTATACAGGATATAAGTGAAGAATCGAAAAGAACTATGAAAATATCCACGCGTCATTTATTAATAATATAATAATATGTCTTTCTTTTCTTTATATTCAATTCTACTGTCTAAATATTCTATCATAAAAATCTTGGATATTCAAAGTTATTACTTAAAGAAAGAAGCAATTGTAGCAGAAAGACAATAGAAGCTTGGATCTGTGTGTGTTTGTAAGCACAGGTATACGTGTGTGTGCAAGTGCATGAAGTGGCCTCAGGTGACCTCTGTAAGCATTTTCTTCTTTATTTTTTGGGGGGTAGGATCTTATTTCATTCGTATATTTTTAGATTTACATGTTATTATGGGTGCGAGTATCTTATTAAGCCAAATGTTCGAGCTTTAAAACACTAAGAGAGATAATTAAGGCGCTGGCTTCCCTGACCTTCTCTCTCAGCTGGAAATACAGGAGCGAGGCCAGGCACTTGGCAGCCAGGTAGGACAACAACTTATCGGAATTCTGGAGTACACGGATCTACAGTAAAAACAAGCACAGTTCGTCACACTGCTGACGCCTTAACAACTTTACTTAGTATCTAAACCTTTTTAAAAAGTGCCTTACCAATTTGGAATCCAGTTCAATGGACTGCAAAAGGACTTCAGTTAGCTCTCTGTACCCAGCCTTTGCACGGCTCTCGGTTTCAGCAGACAGCACGCGGCTCAGTACCATGTCAATCAGTGTTAACTGAAGGAGCGTCACTTCCCAGGCCCTGCCCGTCTGAAGCTGTCTCCTGGAACACTCCTGTGCTTCAGGAAGGATGCTCACCCCGTGCTGGCCTGCCATGCCGTCCAGCACATCCCTGACATCGGACCGAGCCACAGAGGAGGCTGTACAGACAGCTTGCTCTGAGAGATCTGGGTTGAGGTAAACGATGTAACCATGGAGGTCATCTTCAAGCGTGGCTCCAAGAAGTACTTTCCTGTATAAGTGATCCAAAATTTCTTGGACACTTTCCATTTTGATTTCCACAATGTATCTCATAAGAGGGTCAACAGCCACAAGGTATAAATATTGAAGGCTTAGAAATACAATGAATCTTTAATCTGTCTCCTCAGTGAAGCCTGAAACAAAAGGTTATTTATAAGTGTCAAAGTTGTACAAGTGAAACAAAACTGTGTTTACTTAGGAAGTCTCAAATTAGAGATAACAGTAGTTGCTGGACTCTTCAAATGAAGATTATAACACTTTAAAATAGTAATGATGAAATGTATGTTTTATATGCAAATATAAGAACATAAAACTATAGTGTTATCTCACTTTTGTTTGGGGTGTGTGAGTGTGTTTGTGTTTGTGCATGAGTGTGCTTAGGAATGCCAGGCAAGCACTCTACTTCTGAGCTTTATCCTTAGGCTTGTCTTTTAAGTTCTATTTGGAGATGGGAACTCTGTAAGCTGCCTACAGTTGTAGGCTAGCCTTGTTCTTACTCTGTAGTTCAGGAAGCCCTTGAACCTGTGATCCTCCTTTGTCAGACAACCAGGTATCTGGGATCATGGGCTGACAACACCAGGCCCAGGTTAGAAATACCAGCTTTCCTGGAACACTCCACTCTGTGGGGCTGACCAAGTCCTTGGCCTTGGTACTGTTCAAAGTGGAGCCAGATCCTTTCTATGGGGAGCTGCCAGCACCCTCCAGGCTGGTAAGCAGCCCCTGCCCTCACCCATCTCCTCTCAAACCTTATTCTCTCCCGGTCAAACACCCCAGCATTACCCACCAGATTCTGCTGACAGGAATGTCTGCAGACATTGTTAGATGTCCCAGCTTAAATCCACTGGGGTACATGAAATATTTTAACTTTCACCTCCCATTTATAGATTAAAACCTGAAGGTATATTGCTATACAGCTATTGACTATAAGGTTCCAACTTAAAATTATATAATATAATCTTATATAACATATAAGGTTACAATCCTTGGTCACCACCTCTGTAACTAGGTAAATTTTTGGTGCTATCACAAGAAAGTTAAGAAGGGAGAGGAAAGCAGCCCTGTACTTGTAGCTGGATATAAATTTAGACATTCAGGCTGTTCCAGAATTCTCTGCCCTATCAAGACCAGGGGTGAGATGCACATGACACATTTAGTCACACACGGCTTTTAAAACAGAGAAGATGAGCAATCAGTCGATGCCAGAGGAAGCATGCTGGCACTGGTATAAGCAAAAGCACGGACGGAAATTCTTCCAAAGGAATATGGGGCCTCTGGGAATCTACTGGGCTACCTTAAACCCCCCACACACTCACACACATACAAACTCTCACACACACATATACATACTCACACACACACACTCACACACATATACACACTCTCTTTCTCTCTCTCTCTCTCTCACACACACACACACACACACACTCTCTCTCTCTCACACAGTCACACATACACACCTTATGTATAGACAAGCAAAGGATCCTCTCCCCAGGGGGGAAAATAGTATTTTTGTTTTTTTGGTTTTTGCTTCTTTTTGTAAACTTATTTTAACACTCCCATTTTCCACAGAAGTTCTTAGTTCTCTCACTTTAAATGGGTTGTGACAGCTGCCTGATTCCCTCAACAGTTCATGAGTTGTTTGTAAAAAGCCAAAAAACAACAACCAATATGCATTTTACAGTCCTCGCTCTGTCTTCCTCTTTAGTAAATGCTATTTTATGTGTATGGGTGCTTTTTTGCATGTATGCTCATGTACCATTTGCATGTTTCGTGCTCATAGAGTTCAGAAAAGAGTATCAGATCCCCTGAAACTGGAGTTACAAATGGATGCTATATGCCATGGTGCTTTGAATGAGAAAGGCACCCAAAGACTCATATATTTGCACGCTTGGTCAGCAGCTGGTGGAACTGTATGGGAAGGATTGGGAGGAGTGGACTTAAAGGAGGCATGTCACTGGGGTGGGCTTTGAGGTTTCAGAAGTCCATGCCACTGTCAGTTAGCCTTCTCTCTCTGCCTCGAGCCTGTGGATCAGATGTAAGGTCTCAGCTACTGCTCCTGCCTGCCGCCATGTTCCCTAGCATGACAGTCATGACCCTAACCTTTTGGAATCATGAGTTCCCAAATTAAATGTGTTTTTATAAGCTGCCTTGGTCATAGTGTCTTTTTATAACAATAGAAAAGTAAGTAGACAGTTGCCAGGTGGGTGCTGGGAATCAAACCCAGATTCTCTGGAAGAGCAGCCAGTGCTGGGTCATCTCTCCAGTCCCTGCTGAGCCATCTCCAAAGCCCCCAATTCTATCTTCTTAAAATACACTCCTTAAAAACAAACCCATGGACTCCTCTTCTCCACCTCTTCTGCTCATACCTAGCTCCTAACTCTCCTCCTCAGAGGAAAGGTTATGAGGCTAGCATTCACACTGGGTCTCCCACTACAGTGTGGCTTATTCACGGGTCCTGACTTTGTCATCCCCTTTATAACATTTATGTGTATGGGCGCTTTGCCTGCATGTATGTTGTGGACCGTAAGCATACCTTTCTCATTCTTTTGTTAGTTTGATTGTTTTTCTTTTGTTTTTAGTTTGCTTGCTTGCTTTATTTTTTCTGCAGCAGAGTTTGACTATGTAGACCAGGCTGGTCTCAACTCACAGAGACACACCTGCCATTTCCTCGGAGTTCTGGGGTTAGAGGTGTGTGCTACAACCCCCTAGCTCAGACTATCATGGCTTGCTTCTTCCCAGTTAGCACTTAAGGAATTTCAACTGTGGACACTTCACCAGACACTGTTTTACAGAAGAGAACTAAGATAGGGCAGCTAAGTGTTAACAATATTATAGATTTTAAATTTACAAGCAATTAAAATTTAAATTAAACTTTTGGTTGTCTTCCCTGAATGCTATTTTAAGATCATTTTTATCATTATTTATGTGTATGTGAGTGTTTGTGTTTTTGTACTATATAATTGCAGATTATATATTATATAGTAACAGCAGATGCCAGAAGAGGGCATCAGATTCCCTGGAGGTGAAGTCACAACCAGTTGTAACTAGAAGTAGACAGTAGGAACTGAACTCAGATCCACTGAAAGAGTAGCAAGCATTCTTAATTACTAACCAATCGTTCCAACCTCTGCACACTATCTTCAAGCTGTGGTGTGTATTCCACAGAATTTAATAAGCTAGAGTGTGGTGGCTGAGTTCCATTTGACACGGCTGAACTGTTCTGTACCCACAAAGGCGGCCATGGCTGAGAAGCTCTGTAACCCTCTGTGTAAAGTTAACTCATAACTAACGAGAGGGGCTCTCTTGTGTCTGTGTGTCCAGGTGGACTGACCTCCACCATCTATATCCTTCTCCCTCCTTTGGAGATGGAATCTTGTTAAGTCGCACAGGCTGGCTTTGATTTTTATCTTCATTCCCCGGTCTCAAAACCAGCCAGGACCACAGGGTCCCATCACCCCTTCTTTCTTGGCCAAACTCTTTGAGAGGTTCCCATTAAAGAACATTCTTTACTGCAATGGCTTGGTAAAATAAGCTGTTGGCATATTTCTCCAGTTATATGTCAGAAATTGCCCTTCATATTATATTTCAAAGTTGAAATCCCTTTTCATAGCTCTTTTCTCTTAGTAGTACTGATACTTAGACTATTTTAGGCTTTAACTATTATCATGTGCTCATCTTTTATCATTAGAAACCTTAAACAACAAATGCATTTTTATTTCAATGTTATTTAGAGCAATAGAAATACTTCGAACCTGTTTCCTATCACATCAAGTGAGAAGGAAACCTCTACTGGGCCCTTGGTCATTCTTTACAACTATCCTCTCGGTGACTAGGTCAGTCAATGCCAGTGAATATCAGAAAGGGGGTGGGTGAGAGCCAGCATATTTCCTTCTCATGGTAGGACCCAGCCTCTTTGGTAGGAATGGGTCTAAGAAATCATACTACAATGTTGTACAGTTTAAATGAAGTATTTAAGCATCTGTTAGAATGGTGGGCACACTCGTTCAACGCACTGGTGTCATTTGTCACAGGTGTCTACTGCCAAGCCTCATGGTAGACTTCAGTCTCCGGTCCTCCAGGTAGAAAAAGAGCAACTCCCACAGGTTGTTCTCTGAGACCCATGTGTAGTATGAATGTACATGAACACATACAAATACATACATATAGCAACAATACATATCTGGGTGAAACATGGCGCTCAGGAGTAAAGTGTTTGCTACGTATGAATGGGGTCTTCCTAGGTTCTCTCCCCAGCATATTCAGATGGGCCTTTTACAAACAAAAATAGCAAAACAAAAGGAAGATATAACAAATACTCGGGGCCCAGCAGGAAAGAACTGACCAAGGGACAGTGAGTGCTGGGGTGCCTCTACTGGGGCCTAGCATAAAACTTTACTTGCATTTCAAACATGATTCACTGTGATCAAAACAACAAAAACCACTGCATTGAAACTGAAAACTAGTGAAGAGAAATGTCCTGCCTTGCCCCAGGAAAAGAAGTCGTGAAAACGCAGACCAGGGACTCAACTGGCCACACTGTGCTGCTCAGGTGGTTGTTCGTGGGTTTGTTCACTGAAAACTGGAATACCATGCTGGCCTGGAAAGAGACGTTCATTCCAAAGCCATGCCTGTCAGAATGTGGTCAAAGCCAGCTGTCTACTATGGCAGCCTCTGTGTGTGAGGCTGTGAAACACCTACACAGGTCCACAAGGGAGGCCACCCACTCTGGAAAAAGAATATTGGAGATGTGTAATCAGGACATGGGCATAAAACCTGAAATTAATCTTTACATGATGTGCACTGACATTCTGACATGTTTTCTGGTGTAAAAAATTATCCTTTTAGAAAAAAAATGTAATTCAAAGCCTTGACCTCTTGTAAAAGAATACATAGTACATAAAAGCACCTTCCAACAACCTCTTATAGCAACATGGTGCATAAAGCAAAATTTGAAACACTAGACTCAAACAGAATTAAAATATTTGCTTCCTAAAAAATCGTATGAAGAAGCTGAGAAGATTGCTCTGTGGTAGAGACCATGACCAATAATGCATGAGGTTCTAGATTCAATCCCTGGGAGAGGAGGAAAGAAAGAAAGAGAATAAGCAAAGATACTTGTCTTAGTTAGGGCTCCATTGCTGTGAAGAGATACCCTGACCAAGGAAACTCTTACAAAGGACAATATTTAGTTGGGGCTGGCTTGCAGTTTCAGAGGTTCAGTCCACTATCATCATGGTGGGAAGCACGGCAGTGTCCAGGCAGGCATGGTGCAGGAGGAGCTTTATGTTCTACATCTTGATCCGAAGGCAGCCAAAAGAAGACTGACCTCCAGGCAGCTAGGAGGAGTCTATGCCCACAGAGACACACTTCCTCCAAACAAGGCTATGCCTCCTAATAGTGCCCCTCCCTGGGCCAAGCATATTCAAACCACCACAGGTACAAAGAGTTATACCATAAATCACAAAAATCAGGACTGATTATAATTCGATAACATTCTACTTGGAATGTCCATTCTTCAAATGCAACCAGATGGCTCTGATGATCCGAGAGCTGACTTTCTGATGTAAGTTCATAACTAACAGTCCTCAAAGAAACTGGCATTGGGTGTTACCAGTTACCCAGAAACAGAAGGTGGTCCCTAGCAGCCTTACCTTACCCAGCAAATGGGAATCAGAAATTCACCGGAGCTCACCTATCTTGGGATCTGTGAGGCCAAAGGAACAAGTCAGTTTGGATACAGGAAGGAGGGTGCAGAAATGAGATGACTTTGTACCTGAAGAACACCTCACAGAACTGTTTTGAGTCACAGAACGGTGTCATATTGGGGTTGCTGCCCATGGTCCTCAAGGTGTCACCAAGTCATGTGTATAGAGCTGGGATTTGCTGCATTAGGATCACTGTGAACTGCAGTATATGTCTATCCTCTGCAATCATTTGCTTCCTCGACCCTCTCATTGACTGACCCGCGCTGGGCTCTTTCTGCAGAACAGAGAAGAAAATGCAGTTGTGATGCAGACTGAGAAGAGTCAGGCAGAAGTGGAAGACAGTCCTGAGGAATCCCATGCATATGGCAGAGAGACTGGTCTTGCTTATTTACAAACTAAGGTTGCAAGCTGACCAGAAAGAGGATTATCCCTGAGCAAGAAGCTTCCGGTAGCATTGGATAGGCCCCCTTGGAGAACAACAGTGCCCACCAATGCCTCTTTTTGGGTCAGCATGGTTGTCACCCATAGCAATTTTACCTGACCTTTTAGCCTGAGTCTCTGAGAGTGTGTTCACTGAAGAGAGAAACCTTTGCTTTGGGACAAAGCACCCAACTGCATTTAGGTCAGCAATTACAGGAAAATGCCATCCAAGGTAAGTTAGTGTTCCAAAACAGTTGAGGCCTCTATAGCCCATAAAAATGAGGCTATCATTTTTCAGTATCCTTTATACTCAGCAATCACTGGCAAGTGACTATTCCACCATATCAGGAAACAAACATGAAAAGAACAACAAAAATAACTATAAAGAAACCACTCTCAGAATAGCTGCAGTAACCACCAGAGGCACCGAATGCTGGCAAAGATGTGCAGACACTAGATCCTGTTAGACAACTCTTCTGAAGGTTGATCTGGCAGTTCCTTAAAAGCTGAACATCTAGTTACCAGATGACCCAGCAACTGGGAAACTGGTGTTCACGCCAGAAAAATAAAGTTGCTCACACAAAAACTTGCACAAGATGTCCTTCACTGGGTGTGTGGAAACAAAGTGGTGGAGTCACACCATGAAATACTTTTCTTCATTAACAAACCCCCTATCCCTACCTGAGCTGCCTTAGATGGCTCTCCAAGGGATATGTTAGGAGCTGTGTACTGTTTCTGTTCCTGAAGAGCAAAGGCAATGTACTACAGATGGAAGACAGCCTCTGGCTGAGGGCTCCACCTCCTCAGTGGGTGGGGCTATGAAGGAAAACAGGAGGCAGGCCAGTGCTAACAAAAATCCCACAGAACTAGACATTCAGATAAATGCATACAGACAAAAAGAGAAATCTGAGGGCGGCAGGTAAGTTGTATCAATTAAGATCCTATGCTGTGTTAATAAGCAAGATGCTGCGCTTGGGAGAAATCAGAAAAAAGCTACACAGTGTCTTGCTACGTCTTTCCTTAAACTGCTTGTGACTCAAAGAAAAATATATGTTAAAAAAATAAAAAACAGTAGTTTTAGCTGAATTAAACAGACATGTCTATAGTCCCAGCTACTGAGAAGGCTGAGGCAGGAAGGTGGAGTTCAAGGCCTATCTGGGAAACTTAGGGTGGCCCTGCATCAAAAGCAGGAGGGGAGGAAGATTGGAGATGAAGCTCAATGGTAGAATGCTTGCCTGGTATCAACTTTCAGAACTACAAAAATAAACAAAACAAAGCTTCTCAATTTTGTGAGGGGTTATAGTCCTTCAGTTCCTAGCTTGCGCGCATGCGCGCACGCACACAGACACACAGACACACAGACACACAGACACACACACACACACACACACACACACACACATACACACCTTTCATCCACATCTTTGGGGTCGGTAGAATTTCATTTTATAGCCCAGGACAGCCTTGAACTCATGGTTCTCTTGTTAAAGCTCCTGAATGCTGGGGTAGAAGATTACATTATCATGCCCAATTATACCAAAACCCTGATTCTTAAAGTCTCCACACCAAAAACTGGACAGAACTGTATGAGAACACACAATTAAAATATTTCTAGAAACTAGCTGGGCATAGCAGTGCATGCTTTTTTCCTAGAATTTGGAGGGAAGAAGAAGCTCTCTGTGAGTTTGAGGCCTGCCTAGGCTCTCTACACAGTGAGTTTTAGACCAGCTAGGGCTACATAGTGCGACCCTCTCTCAAAAGTAAATAAATCAATAAATAAAATGAACCAAGAAAATGAGCATGGTGGTTCATGTTTGCAATCCTAGTGCTTGGGGCCTGGTGAAGGCATAGACAGGCACTGGAGAGAGAGGAGTAAGATGATGGTTTAGCCAATCAAGGCCCAATGGCCTGAGTCTGACCCTGGAGCCCACATGGTGAAAAAGACCAACTCCTATCAGTTTCCTTTGATTAGCACATGTGCAAGAGTGTACACACAACCAAATGAATTTGTAAAAAATTGTTCAAGGTCAGCCTGGGCTTTTTACATAGTCAGACCTTGTCTCAAATAAATTTTTTAATAACAATGACACAAGGATCATCTTTGGTACACTGTGAGTTTGAGGTCAGCCTTGGCTATAGACGACTCTGATGCCAAAACCCAAGTTTTCCTAGGGCACGACAGAACTCTGAAGCCTTTGTTAGAAAATGTGATCGTTCACTTAGTGTAGGTTGATGTCTTTATTAGGAAGGCAGGTACAGGATAGAATGAGGCCCGTCATTGGATGAGAAGGAAGGCTGGGCGGGAGAAAAGTTTTAGAAAGAGGAGAAGGAGCCGGAGCGAGGAGGAGGAGCTGGGAGAACATGGCGGCAGATGCTAAGATTCTTCTCTGCACATAGATACAGTTGTTATGACTATTTTTAAGGGGTAAATGTGTACAGGATTTTGTGCTGTCTAGATGGGCAAATTATATCTTATCAATTGAATCAGAGGATATTGTGTGGTGTGTCCATTCATGTGGTGATTTAATTGAGTTCAAGGGAAGGTGCAGTGGCACGATGCACCAAGCCTGCCACAGAATTGGGATGTGTATGCCTGGCGTAGTAACAACCCACCAAGGGAGCTGTGAGTGAAAGCGAAGTCTCAGACCGCCCGGGGTTAGAGAGTACCATGGGGGCCAGCGTGGAGCTGCTGAGCTAAATTAGCACTCGTTCCTACGGCCCGACAGAGCCAGAACTAGCAAGAGAGTGACCACGGGTCAGAGAGAAGCGAGGAGCAGTATGCACGGGAACTGGTTGCGCCACCTTTTTTTTAACCACAACTTAGTCTCAGAATTATCAAAGAACGGCCCCATGTCTATTTCCACAGTGAATACTATTAAAAATAAAAGACCGACTTTCTTTATACAAATTGGCTGCTAGAGTTTGCCAAGAGATTCAGGACCGAGCCTCAGCTTACGTCAACAATGGTTCAACTTTAATTACAGCCCAAGCAGCTACATAGTTCGGATGCTGTCAATGACACTCAGTGCAGAACCTGAAGCACTCCAAACAAATTTGTCCTCCAGGACTCTGGTTCCTAGCCCACTGCACATCATAAACTGTGGGGCATAGGCAAGGAGGAATGGCTTATCAGAATTAGGCAGGCCCGGCCAACCAATCAGAACTGCCTTCATTTACATACCATACCCCATCCTCTTTCTGCACGGTTCTGTCCTTGCCCAGCCCACTGCTCCCTGCAAGTGTTCGTTATCTTTTTTATTCTGATACTAAGTGGCGAATTCTGTTTACCACCATTGAATTGACCCACACCACATCTGTCTGCATGGACTCTGGGGCACATCAACTCCCAGTCTCCATCTCTAATGACCCTTGGCATGTTACGTAAGAGCTTGGAGACAACTGGAAGCCTCTACTTGGGACAACTCCCCAGTAGGGCCAGGTCTCCTTGCTTCAGGGCATGCTCACCTCTGTCCTTGGGGGTGAGAGGCTAGACTTCCTCTGGGAGATCGGTCTCTGACCCAAGGCCTTTGAACTACTCCACTGAAGAATGAGGAGAGGTAAAGATTCCTGGCTGGAACCAGTTCCTAGTGGAACCAAGGCCTCCCTTCTCTCAAACTCCATAGCCCTACAGTGGTGGGGAGCCAGACCTGCGTCCTCAACTAAGGAAAACTCTGGTGGGATCCAAGGGCTGGGACGGTGAGGAGAGGGCTATTTCCTGCCTCTCCTCACTCCCAGTTCTCTGCACACATTGTGGTGACTGCCTCTCAAGGCCCTGTAGTTTCTTTCCATCTTTTCTGACTATATCTTCCCCTGAGAATGCATTCATCTGAGGATTCTCCCTGACATCAGACCTCAGATTCCTGGGCTTCTGACCTATAGCTGTTGGTTCCTGTGTCAAGACATCCTTTTACTAAGTTAAACGTGCTCTTTGACATCTGCACCTTAGGTCTCTTGTGGACACTAAGTATTTCTGTCTATATGGAAGCATATCTGGGACTCAGAAGCCCAGGAACCAAACAGCTTGGAAGGGAGGTGTCCTAGTGGAAGGGCATCCTGAGACATGAGGCCCAGGAACTACCTAGCTCTGAGGTGGGACAGTGTCCCTCCCTGTGGAAGGCATTCCTTAGACACTGGAGCACGGGAACCACAAAGCTCTGAGAAGCCTCCTCAGCACAGGGCATCCCCAGCTGAGCTGAGCTCAGGGCCTCAGCCTGCTCTTCTCGTCTTCTCTTCTTCTTGTCTTCTTTCCACGAGTCACGCCAGTGGGAAATCTCATGAACGTTTTATGGGAAGGTCCAGGATGTATAGGGGTGAATCCAGGGTTAGCTGCCCTCTGCTCCTGGGATCAGACACCAGGGAGCCCGAAAGGCAGTGCTTATATAGAATTTCTGAGTGGGTGGAGTCTCTCAGGGCAGAAATTTCCAGAGTTAGGATTGGTGGGATTTCAAGTCCTGACCTTGGGGAGGCTCAAGGATTGGTGTTCTTTTTTTAAACCCCCTTTTCCCTGCATTAGGCCCATGCGTTAAGAGGGGAAGCCCTTCCCAGCTGCACCCAGCTTTTGCTGAGGAGCCATCTCTGTGGGGCTATTGGTGATGGGGGAGGGGGGAAAAGCTGGAAAGGAGGTGCTGCCACTGTGGACAGTCTCTGTAGGGGCAGCTTCTGCAATGGTGTCTCACGAAAGCTGCAGGCTGAGGCAGGATAGGTGCTGACACCATGGACAGCTCTTGAAGGGCAGGAAAGGCAGTGCACTTGCAACTCTTGTGAGGGTTGCAGGCTGAGAAGATTCTGTGGTGCGTCCATTTTTGATAGGAGTCACCATTTTTGACAGCTCTGTGGGACATTCTACTGTGGTAGCCAAGGGAAGGAGGAGACTGCAGCTGCTTTAATGGCTTTTGTGGTCACTTTGGTGAGCAATCCCTTTTTGAAAGTCATGCATCAAGTGCCTTGAACCTAGGGTCCTTTGTCTCCTAAAAGGATGTCTGTTAGAGATTGGAGAACTGATCTCCAGTTTCAGCATGAGACAGTCACCTCCTTTCCCTTCAGACTTACCCTCATGTGTGGGGAGTAAGGTTCATTTGAAAAAAGCTGGAGAAAATTTTGATCCCTAGACTCTGAAAATATCTGTGTCCTTTTGTCTCATGGCTTGGTCTGGAGTCAGAAAGGCAAGGCCCTTTCCTAATGAGCACCCTGACTGCAGTACTGCTCTCTAGTTTACCCTGTTCTCTTATAGTCTTTGGAAATGATTTCATGTCCCCATGGCCACCCTTCCCCAGCTTCACGCATGTGAAAAACCTACTGTGGATGACTGACCAGGTTTGGGGTTCTCAGAAGACCAGGAGATGTCCCACCTCACCCTACTGATCACTCTCCAAAACCACCTTCACAAGAGGTTCTCTCTACAGCCTTAGGTCTCCCTCCTACTTGAGGAATCCCTTTAGATAATACTGGGCAGAGAAGGCCTATATCCTTTCTGTGAGGTAGCCAACAGAGAACTGGGAACCATCAGAGCCCGTGTTCCCATTTCCATGCCTGACCTTACCCACACAGGAACTAAACAGTTCTTTTAATCAAGACCTCTCCACTTCATTAAAGAATTTCGTGTAATATATAAACTGCCTCCTCTACATGAGGAATTTGCTCCTGAGGCTCATACCTATAACCCTTGCACTGGTTAGATTCTCTGCCAACTCAGCATAAGCTAGAGTCATTAGGGAAAAAGGGAGTTTCAATTAAGAAATTACCTCAATAAGGGTGGCCTGTAGGGAAGTCTGTGGAGTACTATTGTGATTGATTGATGGGGGAGAACTCAGCTCAGTATGGACGAGGCCACCCTGGGAAGGTGGTCCTGGAGTGTAAAAGGAAGCAGGTTGAGCTGTCCATGGGAAGCAAGCCAGGAAGCAGCATTCCTTGTGGTCTCTGCTTTAATTCCTACCTCCAGGTTCCTGTCCTGCCATCCTGTCATGATAGACTGCCAGGTATAAGAGTCTGAAATAAACCCTTTCCTCCCCAAGTTGCTCTTGGTTGTGGTGCTTATCACAGCAATAGAAACTAAGACACCATGGAAGCCATTCCCAGGGAAGATGTAGAGTCCAAACAGACCCTAACTGAACTTATCAAGATAAGATAATTATCCTAATTACCTGTGTCCATGCTTAATAGAAGGTATGAAGAAGCTGGCCACAAAGAAGCCTATTAAGTACACCGAGTAGAAAGAAGTAAAACAGGCCCACCAAGAACTTTGAATGAAAGTTAAAGTAGTAAATGCTGGAGGCCTCCTGACTCAGCTTCTAAGAACCACACAGCCATCCGGGGCTCTCGCATAGGGAACTTGACTGGTCTGTTACAACTCTTGCCAAGTAGAACATATCATTCAGCCTTTCTTCATTCCCGATTGGCCATGAGTACCTTGGATGGAGAGAGTCTCAAAGGCCTTGCCATTCTCAAAGTCCATTTTGTCAGCCAAGCTTCCTTGAATATATGACAAAAACTTCAGAATCCCTTTGTCCCACTTATTAGGTATAGCCTTTCCTTTATGATATTTACCATTAGGATGAGGCCTCAGGGACCAAGGACAGATAATGTGACAAACAGAGCTAGTACCCGAGAGCAGTCATAGACCATGCCTATGCCAGGGCAGCCCCAGTACCCTTCTGTTACAGCTGATCCTGCATGCTAAAATGCTAAAGCCCACGTTGATTAAAACTTTCTCCCAACTCCCAAGAACTTCACTGGTCTGTTACAACTCTTGCCAAGTAGAACATATCATTCAAAACTGTCTATACTGCCCACCACACTGCCTATAACTGGACTTGGGGGACACTGAAAACAGAACTACTGCTCTCTTGATCTGGAGGAGAGTCATTTCAAAAACTGAAGTCCACAGATAGTATGGCCAGGGCGACTGACAGTTAGCTCCTGACTGTTCCTTTATTTTAAGCCCACTGTGGAAAGGAGCCCTCGTGAGCTGGACTGACAAGGTCCAGAGGCTACACTGACTCTCAGGATTCCCGTCCCTATGCGAGAGCCCCGGATGGCTGTGTGGTTCTTAGGAGCTGAGTCAGGAGGCCTGCAGCATTTACTACTTTAGCTTTCCTGGAGAGCCATCATTGAACCTCTCCAAAGCCAAACTTTTCTAATGCACCTCACAGACTTAAAATGGGCATCGGAACATAGCTCAGAGAGAGAGCATTTGTCTGGTGTGCATGAGATCTTGAGCTGCAACCCCATGTGAGATCCGGGATTCTAGCCCCAGGACCACCACCCCGCATCTTAAGGCCAGAAGAATCTTGAATATGACGTAGACAATGTTCTCAGATCCTAGCATCAGAATTCCCTGGAAGGCTTGCTAGAATGTGAGCAACATGCTCACTCCTTCACCACAGGTTCTGACTTAGATCAAAGACTTAGATCAAAGATGACACTGAAACTTTCTGGGCAGCCTATTTGATTTTACTGTGAGAAAGCTGAGTTCTCTGGCTTCATATCACACTGAGTGAAGCATTTTCTAGAAGTGGAACATTTTATTAATATTAAAAGTGGAGGTCTTCTACTCTTAGTTGCTAAAGTGATTAAGCAGCCCTCCAGAAATCAATCTTTATGGGAAAGATTCCCTGCTCTTTAACACCGTATGTCCTATGTGTCCCTTACCTCAGCATCCTGTTCGCTGGGCCAGTGAGACCAGCATCTACAACGCAGTTTCTCTACTCATCCTGATCCCTCTTTCTGCCAGCTGGACTATGGCCACAAGGATGTCACTGAGAGACATCTGTGTCTAATGTGGCCTGATTCATCAGTCCCAGGTTTCTACACAGTCCCATCTAGAACAGTACCTTTTATCACCCAGAGCACAAGCCAGTGTTTACTATTAACTGCTTCAGAGGACAGATAATGGCTTACAGAGCAGTGGGCATACAGAGAAGACAGCACAAATTACTAGGAAAAATTCCCAAGACCCAGATTCTATAGAGACCAACCAAATCATAGTTGTTACATTTGGGGTTGGGATTTCCATATTAAGATTTATGTGTGTATTTAACCAGTGGGGAAAAATGTTACTTTAGGACTCATTTTCTTAAATAAGTAAACCAAATAGTATGTTCCTCACATGTGTGCATGTGCACATGTGCCCATGTACACACACACACACACACACACACACACACACACACACACACACACACCAAACTGGCTTCTGCAGACCACCTGACAGAATACACCAGGATAGTCAAACAAAGCTGTTGGTTCCTGTGACCACTGCTGCAAGGACAGAAAGCCCATCATTAAGATATATATCATGGTGAGATTTCTCAGGACCAAGAAACAACAGCCCAGGTTTTGTTCAGCAGGAACTGGAGATCAGTGCAGTGGACTTGTGTCTTATCTGCTAAAGGAAAATCCTGGGGTTGCCTCCCTACTTCAGCTAACAGTTTGCAGGGAGAACAACATGCCTGACTTGGCTGCTATGTAGACATGCTATCCCCAGTGAAGTCATCGATTACAAACAACTTTAAAAATATGTAATCTCCTTTAAATTAACTTTGAGTAATACAGGACAGGAGGTGGTCTGAACAGTCACAGAAACAAGATTTCAAAGCAACAGCTAGATTGGCTACAGAAATAGGAAAGCCAGCTTACTGGTAACACAGCTAAGGAACTCTTTACACACCTGCATAGGAGACGTTGCCTCCTGAAGAGCAGTGTGGTCCTCCCACGTCCCTGGACTGTCCGCTTCTCAGAAGAAAGTCTCTTCTGAAGACTGTGAATGATGAAAGGAGGAACCGAGTTCCTCTTACTAAAGCCATTTAATGGTCCAGGCTTAAGAGATGGTGCAGGGGTTAAGCACACTTGATGCTCTTGTGGACAACCTAAATTCAGTACCCATGTGGTGGCTCACAGCACTCTTTAACTCCAGTTCCCGGGTAACTGGAGCCGTGACTGTGAACTGTGACCTCCTCAGGCACCAGCACACATGTGGTGCACAGACATACATGCAGACACTCATTCCCACAAGACAGAAAACAGATCTTAGAAGAAAAAGTACTGTGCTGAAACCCTGACTACCTACTTTTTCCATCAAAGTAAGAAAACATCTCAAAGGTGTGACTTCCACATCGGTGAGGTAAAGGTGCTCCCAGGAAGGCTGTTTACCTTGTATGAGGGACCCATCCAGTTATTTAAGAACTGGGTCCAATATGATCCTGTGCAAGAATATCACACATTAAAAAATAATAGGGCTTACTACTAGGAACTAAAAGGACATTCATTTTTTTATTTCTCAAATAAAACTTAAATATATGTGGCTATTTTAAAATCTTGTGGCTATTTAAAAGAATCTTGAAAGTTTAAAATGCAGAAAATAATCAATATTAAAATATTTTGCCCTCACTGATGCTATAAAGTGTTGTAATAAGCTAATATATTACAGTAACAGCATCTCTTGTATTAAAAGAAATTAAAATGGGCTGGCAAGAGAGCTGAGTAGGTGAAGGTACTTTCCTCCAAAGGCTATACCTCAGTTTATCCCCAAGATATACCAGGGGGAAAGAGGGAGCCAGCTGTTTAAAGTTGGCCTCTGACCTCCATATGCATGCATACACAAAGTAAATAAATATAAAAAAGTTTTGTTTTTTTTAACGAAAAACAACCATACTATGGTAAAATAAAAAAAAATCATGAAAATAAATCAGTGTTTGGTTGAAATAGATTTACTATTTTTTTTTTTTGGGTTCTTTTTTTCGGAGCTGGGGACCGAACCCAGGGCCTTGCGCTTCCTAGGTAAGCGCTCTACCACTGAGCTAAATCCCCAGCCCCTAGATTTACTATTTTTAAATTATTCATAGTCTGATATTTGGGGTCAGAATCTTTGTATTTGTATGCAAACACTGCCCTTATCCTCACATACAGATATTTGTATAGATGCTTAGCTGAGAATAAGCATGGAATTGGTTAATTCAAATTTACTCTTTGTAATAGAGTGCTAATATTTTTCCCGTTTGTAACATTTAGCCTTTAGTCATTTAAGCAATTTTTAAAAAAATATTTCTAAAATAAATAAGTAATGTTCTGTGGTCTAAGGCTGGGGTGTAGCTTGGTGACACAATTCATACCTAACAAGTATGAGTCCAAGGGTTTGCTCCCCAACGCAACAAAAGCAGACCAAAGACAACGCGACCTCCAACTGCTCCAGAGCCCCACAATCTAAACTGCTTTCAAGTCAAAGAATTCCAATTTAAGAAATAAAATCTGATAGCCAAGTCAATAAAGCAAGCCAGGGAGCTCCACTAGCACACCCTGTGAAACTCTGGCTATCTGATGTTCTTCCTGTTATCTCTACATTGTTGGAGCTCAGATGTGGAGTCTTAACTGGAAGATGGCCGAGCTGGCCATGCGGAGAGAGCACGGTGACCCTCACAAAGTTGCTGCCAGACCTTCCAGTCTCAGAAGCAGAAGCAGAGGCGGCATCTGGCCTGAGCTGTGCGTGCTCTGAAGCTGTGCTCTCCCTACCTCATACACTGACTCCTTTCCTCCTCTCTCTCTTCCGTTCCTTCTTTGTGGACTTTGAAATTGCCTGATTTTGTACTCAACAAATGTTCTAAAACTAACTCATAAATTACATCTGAATGGTTAAAACATGACACTTTAAGGTATGTAAAGATCTACAAAATTTTTTTAAACCAGTGACTTGTAAATTAGGCAACACCTCATTTAATTCTCTTTTCCCTTTTTCTTTTTCCTATGGTGCACAGGATTAAGCCCAATGTGTTGCCCATGCTAGGCAAGTACTCTATCCCTGAGCCAGACTCCAGACATCATGTAAAGACATGTAAAAAGACAGTAAGGAGTTTATAGTGGAGCTGTGCTCTATAGGCAGAAAAGCCAAAGCGGAATGTAAAGGGATGCTCACTTCTAATTCGGTGTCCTTCCAGGACGGCTCGAGCACAGTGGGCCCTGATGGAGCCCAATCTGACAACTAGTACTTAGTACAAATGGCTGCTCTGGTTTAGCCTGGTTGGTCGAATGGGTCTGATGTAAAGCAAAGGCCTCTGACGCGTTTCTCTCACACTATTATGAAATAGTGGTACACCACGGCAAGGAAATCCTCAAACCCTGAGAGCACTGGAGACCTTGTGCAGGACCTTATGGGAAATTACTTCAGTTATAATCACTTTAGGCAAAAATTGCACACCAACATAAGTGTGTTGGTGTTTTAAAAGCACTGAAAGGCAAAATTCTCTGTTCTGCAAACTGTCTGGGGCAATCCTTTGTTTTTACAGTAAATCACTGATGAGTGAAAAGATCAAAAGTTACCAAAACATACCATTGACCAGTCCCTGATATAACTTGGTTCTTATTATAAGTCAGGCACCCATTTTAAAGAGAAATGTCGAGATTTGAATTTATAAAAGGATAACTGGTAGGATGCACCAACGATAAAACTGATGATTAAAAAGCTTTGGAAAGTATGTAGAATCCTTCAAAATAGTTTGTTGCAAGATTTTTATTGTTTTTGCTTACTTGTTAGAATTCTGAACCTGCTTGCAAAGTCACACCTATTCCTCTGAATACACAGTTACACAGCTCTAGGTTCTACGTATATTTGATCTAAATTAATAGCCAGAAGTGTTTGAAAACTTCTTGTACAGCAACGTGCTTCTTAGGGAAAGTAAACTTAGACATTTTCTAGTCTAAGTAAACAGTTATTAAAGAAGTTCTCCTACGCTGGCAAGATGGCTCTGTGGGGAAAGATGGCTGCTGCCGAGCTTGATGGCTGAATTCAATCCCTGGGAGCCACATGGTGGAAGGAGAGAACATCATGCAAGCCATCTTCTGGCCTACACACATGCACAGTGGTGCATGCACACACCCCCCACACACACATTAAATAAATAAGTGCAAAACGCTTAAAGATGTTCTAAGAACGTGCATTTTCTGAAGACCTTTATATTGACAGAGGGAAGAAACCTGTGGGGCTCACTGAAGACAACGGTAACTTAATCCTTTACCCATACGGGTCAGATGCCCTCATGCCTGGGATGCACATGTTAAAACAACCCTATTCTTCCCTATAAGTTCCATATTTTCTTCCCACTTAAAATGTTATCAGTTGGCCTCTGGCCAAAGGGACAGATTCTCTAAAGAGAATGTAGGCCTGATTCATATAAGCAGTGTCTGCAGCTTTTCCATTAAAACAAATCTACCTTTTCTAAAAGCACACTGACTCTTGGCAAGGCCTCTCCATGCCCAGAAAGTCCTTCTCCATCACCCTCTCTGGGTCCTCTTTCTCTCCTGGTCTCTCACTGTCCAGACCTTTCAGAGTTCAGCCCTCCCCACCCCCCTTCGCAGAATAATTCCATGAACTTTTATGCCTCCTTTTTACTTCTGTGTAAGTTAGGGTTTAGTTCCTTTCTGGGCTATGCACAGATACTCCTTGACTTTTTTATGGGGCTAAATTCCAATAAGCACCCCATAAGCAGAAAACCTACTTATTATGATCTAACTTACTGACCATGTCTACAACACTCACAATAGCTTACAGATGGGCAAACTTCATTTAATACAAGCCTATTTTATAAAAGTACAGAATCTCTCGTGTCCATTATTAAATGCTGTGAGACTCCATAGCTGTATGTGTTGAGACATAGTGAGGCTTTCTACAGACATGAGGGGATGTAAAAACACAACAGACCAACAAAGACTGGAAAAACAGCACACCCCAGAGCACTGGCTGCCACTGCCAAGCATCTCTGAGAAAGAGGTGACAGGACTCATCACGCCAGGAAAAATTTACATTTCAAAATGTGGTGTTTGGCTTCCACTGAATACTAACAGTGAGTCTGTAAGGGAGAACCCGAATGGCTCCTCCAGAACTCCACCTGCAGACGGAATACTCATAAACGTTTATCCCTGAGCATAAACTCAACTCACTTCATGCCCTTCAAACTCACTTTTTCCTGTGCCCCTCCCTCCTCCAGCTCAGTGAATAGAGTCCATGTCAGCTACAGTGAACCATTTCTACCCTTGACGTAGACAACAGATCCCTTCCTAGGTAGTTGTATTGTGGCTCACAATCCATCTATCCACATTCTGAAAAATCTTTCTATTTTTCTTAAGATGATGTCCCAAGCTCCAAAAACACATGGTCTAGTAGGGCCTTTAAGATCTGTGTCTTTACTTCATACCCACAAGCTAATAATTATGCTTTCTCTGAGGCCCCTAAACACTCTGCAATTAGAAGATACCCAGGCTTTCACTAACCTCTTTTCTAATGAAATCAACTCATATTCTTTTTCGTCTACTTTTACCTTTTTACTGGGAATTTACTAGCCCCTAGAAACATTGTATATATTCAGCACTAGACAGCTTGGTCCCTGACAAAACTATATCATCTTCAAGATATTTCAATTTTGGTCCCACACCCCCATTCCTGACTGACTTTTCCTAGGAATTAGTGAACTTATGTTGTCCACATAAGAGGTGACACCTGTGGAAAAGTCACTTCTGACTAACTCTGTGTAAGGTCTTCCCTCAGATCTTTGTTGGGCTAGTTTTTTGTCATTCACAGTGTGCAAATGTCATTCTCTGACAGACCTCGCTAACAATCTAAGAGTCCACTACATCCTAGACAAACCGTATTCCATTACTTTGTGTTTTTCTCCCCTAATCATTTTGCAGTTTCATCTTCTCTTGTTATGATAAAAGCAAAAACAAAAAAAAGTTCACAAAGTCTCTCCAACAACTAGAGTAGTGTCAACCCAGCAAAAACTTGCTAAAATAATCAATGTATTTAAACAATTTAAACAATGTATCAGTGTTTTTGCATTTTTCCCGGTTCTTTTCATTCACAAGAAACCGCGAGGGTCGCTATCCTGGCAGGAAAGCCCTAGAACCCGCCTGGCGATCCCAAAGAGCGTGCTCTCTCGCAAGTTGGGCGAGGCGCAGACAGCCTGGAGGCTAACCGGGTCTCAGAGACCGACAGATGCACCACACGCTTCCAAGAAGCGCCAAGGAGCAGCGGCCAGTAGGGGCCCTCCTCGCCTGCCCTCGGCCCTGTCGCTTTGCCCACTGCTCAACCTGCCACCCACACGTCTCTCCAGCTACCCAGCTCAACCTGGGCTCAGGGTTACCTGGCTGCCATCCGGCCCGGCCACTCAGCCATCGCCCGGCCACTCGCACCCATAGCTGCCCACTCCGGGCCACCGTACTCCACGGAAGGCCTCTCCGGCCCCTCCCTCAGCAGGCGTAGAAGCCCCACTCGTAGTACAGTGTCTCTTAGCAACCGCTTCGAGTCTCCAGGCTGGGGGTGGAGCCTCGAAAACCGCCGCGGGGAAGCGGAGGGACGAAGTGAGAGCGACCAATCGGAGACGAGTCCTAGCCTCTACCAGCCCGCCTCCTCTAACTGTCGCGAATCCGCGGGCAGCTTTACGACAGCCAGGGGGTGGGGGCCCCTGGGTGAGGAGAAGGAAGCAACCAACCAACCAAGTCGCCCCCACCCCCTACCCCAACCCCCACCCACCGCGGATCTGGTTTACGGCTTGGAGCGCAGGCTCCAGTGCGGCAGCTGATTGGTTGTCGAAGGCTTGGTCCCATCCCAGTGACCCCAAAGTGCTGGAAGGAGGGGGCGGGGGTGGCCCAGTGCAAAGTGCATCCCGAAAGCCCCCTGTCGGGACACCCCGCTGCTGACACTTCGGACCTGGTACGATTGGTGTCTCTCTGTCCCCAGACCTCTTGAGTCCCTCGGTAGCTGAAAGCCTCCGGCCCGGCGCGCAGCAGACCCTTGGTCTGAGCCCCTGGACCGGGACTGCCCCCCCACCCCTCCGAGCCGGCACTTCCTCCCAGCACCCCTTCCCGGAGGCTGCTCCGAGGCCAAGACCGCCACCCCCAGCCTGATCGACTATCTGGATGCTCACCGGGCTGGGGCCGTGAAGCACTGAGGAGGATCAGGAACACGGTGTCCGGCCCTGCCTGGGGTGTTTCTTCAATGGAGAAGTTGGTGAATGTGGAGGAGGCTGAAAGGAGAGAGAGGAGCTGCAGCTGAGGACACAGGTAAAGTCAGTTTCTTCCTCCTTCGAGGGGAAGGGGCTGGCTGGGTGGGTGGGGGTTGGGGGGGAGAAGCCCTGCTCCAGCCTGCCTGCCCTTGCTTCCCTCCAGCCCTTTCTTAGCTCCCCCATCCTCAGAGCCCTCTCCTCAATCCTGGATCACTGCACCACTGATTGGTTTCTGTTTTCCAGGTTTGAGCTGGTTGGAAGACACTCCCGAGCAGAAGGGGTCTGGCCACCCACCAGAGGAGCAATAAGCAGAGTGCTTTGGACAAGCATCCTCTCCAAAGGTAAAGAGCCAGACCTCCCTTCCCCCATTGTTTACTCCTGGCCCCTACCTCATTAAGTAATGCTTTATTTTCAGGGTGGTTGCCTGGGAATGTAAGCTTTCTTAGATCCTAGTTTCCTAGCAAAAACAGAAGCATTGCCCGTGCCTGATCCTTAACACCTCAATAACTTCCGTACTCCAGAAATGTCTTCTGGAACCCGGTCAGAGTGTTTCCGTGTTTTGCATTATCTTTTGGTATACTGTGTCACTTACTCTGCTCTGAGGCTTGGAGACCTTTTTGTAGTTCCTTGCCTTCCTTACTCTCATAGGAATTCTTCAATTCCATGTTAATTGCTTGTTAATTCTGAATGATGCTGCTTTTAATTAAACCACAATTTACTGGTTTGTCCATGTACATTTTTTTTTTTTCTCTATTCCTCCATCAGGAAAGCTTCAAGAGTTACCTAACTGATAATGGCTTAGTAGCAGAAGGTGAACTGGAGGACTGAAACTAATTGGGTTTGGTTTTCCTGGAAAAAGTGACTGGGAACAGTGCAGAAACTGTATAAAAGCAATATTAGCCCCTGAAACAAAGTATATAGTTTCCTATGGGGTTTTGTGTGTGTGTGTTTGTGACAAAATGGATGGACACTGGAGTTGTTATAAAGTGATACATAGTATTTGCTATGTCTCTGGTGTTCTAGGTGAACTTATAAAAATGTACAATGTATCGCCTTGACAATAGTGGCACAGTCAGGAATTTTAGAACAAAGTATTGCTTGGGTATGTTTAGCTATCTGCTGCTTGGTTTTTGGCAGTGGTCATTCTTGTTTTCTCATTTTAAAACCCTTACAGAGAATTTACTAGATTGAAATGTAAGCACCTAGGTCATGTGCTCAGATTTCTGCTGCCTATTTTGTTGCTGCCTCCGAAAATGCCCTAAAGGTAAGTTTAGAACATTAATATGAAGAGAACATGTATACAAATAAACGAGAGGGAGAGATTATAAAGGACAACCGAGAGACTGCCTAATGGGCAAATCTATAACGTTTGTTATCACATAAAATGTTACTAATTTATTTTAGTATCTCAGATGGTTTTTGGAACTTTAGTACAAAGAATATTCAAAATGGTAGGCTTTTTATTCCTTTATATTTCCTGTCTTTTGCATGTTTGTGTACACACACACACACACACACACACACACACACACACACACACACAAGTCCCTTTGATTCTACTGGTCCTTAAGACATAAAGATAATTTTTAAAGGGCTCTGAGGGCTTGCACATTTTTAAGACTTGAAACTACACACCAAAGAAGGAGTATGCTATGAATGGAACTTTAAAATAGTACGTATTAGCTCTTCTTTCTTCTTCTTTTTTAAATTTCTGGTGCTTTAAGACAGGGTTTCTCTGTGTACAGAAACTCTTTGTAGACCAGGATAGCCTTGAACTCAGATCTGCCTGCCTCTGCCTCCTCAGTGCTGGGATCAAAGGCCTGCGCCACTATGCCTTACTGTATGTAATTGCTATACTTTCTAGCCTGAGGAATGGGGACCCTGAGGCAGGAAGATGGAGAATTTGAAGCCAACCTGGGCTGGCTACAGAGGAAGACACAGTTTTAAAAAACAAAATGAAAAGAAAAAAAAAAAAACTCCTAATATTCACCAGTGACAGTACTATGGAGGAAAAAAAAAATATATATATATATAATTTTATATATCAAGGCAAAATCTCAAGTTGAAGAGTGGTTGTTATTATTTAAATACAGAACTCAGGGCTAGAGAGGTGACTCAGTGGTTAAATATGGAACTCAGCAATATGATGCCTTCTGGTTACTGTATAACTTTTTAAAAATTGGTAATAAAATATTTGGATTGTATTTCAGAGATAGAATGCAGTATATATCTTGTATCTTCTTGGTGGGGTAGAGAGTATTTTTCTGCTTTAGAGTGAACCTAATTTGCTAGTGTTCCTAAGTGAGGGCTCTTTTTACCTGAGGTTGTAAATGAGGATCGCTAGTCAGACTTGTAAAGACAGAACATTGCTCTGTCTTCGTTCCCAGCCAGGTTATTGTTGCCGTTTAAGTCAGAGCACATGGATCTGCTCAGCTGACAGTGGGTTTCCTAAGATAGCGAGAGATGTATGCCCACCCTCCACCCCCCCACCCCCAGAGAGAGGCGGAGTGGGGAAGTTGTAATAATTAACATAGTTGAGAATGTTATTTAACATTTAACGTTTTCTTTAGTTTTTACATTTACTTAATCAGGACCAGCTCAATAGTTTGTATTTCTATATCTGGGAGGGCGTTTACCTGATTATTTAGTAACCAAAACCAAATTCATATCACAAAGGGAGAATAATTGGTGCTAGTATGTGCTAGCTAGGTCTTTAGTATATTATGACTACTTCTGTCCTTTATACTGAAAATGATGTGTGATTCAGTTAATTCTGTTAGTTATATGTGTACATTGTATATAAGCTAAATATATAATGTCTTATTTTGTTCCTGTGTGTTTATACACGTGCACAGACTTGAGTATGTATGTGCAGTCTTTAGTGTGTCAACATCTAGCCTTAGTAATACCATTCTTGAGATGGGTAAATAGAGTCAGATACAGTTTGCCTATCTGAAACCTGACCTTCTGTCTTTTCATTTTCACCTCAATACATTCCCTCAATGTAATGTTCTTGGAAACTTCTGAGGCACTAGCCTGAGGCTGCTAACTTTGACTTGGCATGCCTGCGTTAACAGGACATTATTGACAAAGCTTTTCTAATACCTGTGGTTTAAGCTTGGAGTTGGGGCTACATAAATGATTCTAAACTTTTCTTGGTCACTTCACCTCACCTCAACTCATCTCACCTCATCCACATTTTGGGAAAATCACTAGGTTTTCTGCTAGAATTTATGTGATTCATAGTTTTACATGATAATAAATTTTTGTGTCACATAGAGGTCCAGTCATTTGGAGGAAATATGATATCCTTCCTTAGGGACATGGACACTATGGTATGTTGGGTGATACTAAAATAATACCCTCCTTATTTAGGGTGTAAGGCTCTTGATTGTGTAAGTGGAGCCCAGCAGGCCTGTTGGCCATGTTATATATTGTGATTGGGCACTGTATTTTTCTGTATCTGGGTTCGCTCTGGGGGCTTGTGAGCCATTGGTAAATTTTTAGTTTTTTTTTTTTTTCTTCGGAGGAAATGTCTTCAAAGTTGCGATTTTCTTTTCCTTTCCTGGTCTCCTCTGCAAACAAATGCTCTTGTCTTGAGCCAGGAATCGTTTCCTTGTTTCTTGTGGAACCGTTACCTTGTTTCTTGTGGAACCGTTACCTTTTTTCTTGTTGGTTTGAGACCAGGAAACAATTCTCCTTTGTGTTACTTGGGGAAAGTTGCAGAATTAGGCAGCAAGCCTGCAATCTTAACACTTGGGAGGCTGAGGCAGGAGGATCTCTGGTTGCCCGCCAGTTTGCACTGCTTCAAAGGCCCAATGAAACAAAACCTACAGGGAAGAAAATAATATACAGAAGTCAATAATAGCTAGTCTTGTGCTAAAGGAAATTGAAAAGAGGTCAGACTTGTTGAAGGTTATGTATTCTTGGGCAAATTTTAAGCATACCTTCATTTATGGGTACCTTCAGTCTATTATCTCAATGTAGTTTTTTTTTAAAACTATATTAAGGAAATTTGGGGCTTAACTGAATAGATTTCATTTGAAAAGAAATTAGGCAATGCTATCCAATGTGGTCAAGTGTATTTTGGAGACCTCGGTTGTTATCTTTTGACTTTAGTACAGTGGAGAAAATAATTTGGCAAAATGTAAGCATTGTATTAAGAACTAAGACCACTTAAGAAAACGAGACACATTTGGGAAATGAGTCATTTTTACACCTCTAAAGTCTTCCATCTTTGTTTATTATTTACTTTTTTTCTGACTAAAACCCAGAATGTAATTTCTAGTGGGTCTGGTATCAGTAATTGCTAGATTCTCCACCCATCATTAATTTAAGAGAACTTTCCATCGATTGTGTATTGTTTAGGACATTTCTCCTTTGTCAAGAGTCCTGGTTTTTGAACTTGCATTCCCTGCAGGAAACCAGGCTCTTTCTTTCCCATCAGTGGCTTTTCTTGTTTTTTTCTTAATAGGTATCTTGGCTGCTGAGGTTGTGTTTGTCCTTAAGGACCATGGTGCCTTTTTTCCTCTTTATTTTATATGTCTCTAAGTGACACCAAGAGGAAAGTCACTTCTAGTCTGATACCTTGGACTTTGGGGCATTTTAATCATTGCCCTGTATAATTTACAATGGTGCAGACAACAGAGATTAAGTGTATAGGGCATACACATGTGTGTTTCCTCAATGATGCTGTTGTAGCACATGCATGCAAGGAGTGACTGTGCACTTAAAAAAAATCTATGATTATCTATAAGTCCTTGGTATTATCAGAAGAGGAAAAAAAATCCTAAAATATCTCATATCCTTAAAAGTGTCATTTTAAGAAGCTGTCAGAGAAATGTCTTTCTCTTGCAGAGGACCTAGTTCAGTTCTCAGCACCCACAGGGTTACACACAACTGTCTGTAACTCCAGTACCAGAGGATCCGAAACCTTCTTCTGGTGTCCTCTAGCACCACACTCATGTGTGCACCTACTTAAAATGTAGGCACTCAGATATAAACAAAATTTTTTTTTTAAAAATTAGAAATATTTTTAAATGTTATTTTAAATGTACAAGACTGCCTTCTAGGAAGCTGTGAGCTGTGCTGCGCACACATTAGGCACTTAGGGGCTATCTCCTTGTTCTATTAAAGTCACTTACGGGGGAACTGTTACATTATTACCTTTCTTGCATTGGAGAATTAATTTGATCCTTTTATCTCTTAACACACTGCCTAGTACAAGTATTAGTACATACTGTTTCATGCTTCCTTCAGTCCCACCTCTTGTGTCTCCTCTCTGTCATGCCCAGCAGTCTCTGTGGAAGTGGTGATAGGCATTTGGAGACCACTGGAAGTCTGCAAGGACTCTTAATGGCTTGAAGCCACATTGGGACATTTTCATGACCCTAGGGAGGCAGAGAATACTGAAGACACACTTAGAAGTAAGGTGTTTGATTTGGTTTTCATTTTTAGAAACTAAATTTGTTTTTGACAACTTCATACCTGTATATTTTGTCTTCTGTTTAACTCTTACTGCCCTCCCTGCTCCTGCCTGCCAGGTTCTTCCCCACAATGGTTTTACCCAGGATGGTCTGTGTGACCCCAGCCAGGAACCTGGTGGGCTTAGTGCTGGGTACCACATGATGCTGTTTACTCTTGCATGTAGACGCATGCCATTATGGAGAGAAGTGATCAGTGGTCTCTGGTCCTTGAGAGCTCTGAAGTTGGCTCCTTTGTGCCTGTGGCTGTGGCTTTCTTTGAGCACTTCCTTGCCTTCAGGCACTATAAGATGCTCCAGGTTCATGCTGTAGACTTCCTGCCTCAGTCTTAGTTTCTGCAAGGTTTCTTCTGTGGTATTTATACTTGGCTTTGAAGGAGTTGTTCTGACCGTGTCTACTCCATTTATTTGAAAATAATAGGCACAGTTTGCACTCAGACTTCAGTTCTGTGTGCAGGCCAACATCTTTGCCTATCTTAAAGGCTTCAGAAAGGGGAAAATAAAACATCAAGTGCAGAAAAGGCAGATGGGAACCATTCTAATGTCCCCTTGCACAGCCATCAGCCCCTGTTGCCCCTCTTGCCCTGCACAGGTCAGCTCATCAGATGGCCTGTCCATTTCCATGTCTGAACCTTTAACTTCTAAAGGCTCGGCCCCCCACCTCCAGAAAGGGTGTCGGATCTCCCAGTAGGTTAATTGCTAGAGTGATTTCCTTGTGATATTGTGGGGTTTTTATTGTTTTGTTCTTTAAGAATTCAGTAGAGAAGGTAGTAAAACCTCTGGCTAGTTAATGTTTTAACTAGCTTGTTGTGTGTAAGTAAATGTTTTTACTGGGTGCCTGGAAGGCATAGGAAGAGCCACCATTCAAAGGCATAAGCCCCATTTACTCACCTACTTTACACTTGGCCCCTGGCAGCTGCTGTGTTGAATGCACACATTTTTTTCCCCTTTTAGTTCTCTTTAAAAAGAGCAGGTGACTGATGGTATCCTTAAAAAGTAAAGGAAGCAGGCCTGAGAGATATTCTCAGCAGAAAAGACAAGATTCTTAGCTTGTAGCCAAATTCCAAATGTGGGATTTGTTATTTTCTTTATTTACTGTTTTTTAAGAAGCTTGGGGTGGGGGCAGCACAGACTCTCAAATAAATCATACTTGATTGTGTCTAGAGATTGTTGTAAGCAACAAGATCATGTGCTCCAAAACCTTCTCTGAGTTCTTCTGTCAGTTTGTTGTAAACTCCTGAAACATAAAGTCATCAGAAAGTATAATCAGAGAGTAGACTGCAGACAGCGGTGCTTTCTCTCTTACTTTAGGAAAGCCCATGATTGTGATTGGTTTGTTTGTAGGTGAAGAAGACTACTCCCTGAGGCCGGGGTACACTGGGAACCCTTCCTACCATGCTGCATGCACGCCATGGTTATTAGACAACCTGTCCACCGAGAGAAGAGACATTCTTCTATAAGGTAAGATGACCCAGGATCATCAGCCTCCTAGGCTATTTTGAGGAAAATCCTGTTTAACTTTTATTTTTCTTCTTGAAATCTGTTAATGAGTTGGTTGGGGCTATAGCTTAGTAATAGAGTGCATTTAGCAGGCTTCAGGCTCTGAGTTCAGTCCCTAGTCTAATAGAATAGACTTGCACAGAAAAGAATGGGCAAAATAGTGATTTAAAGAATAAACTAATGTAGCAGGCACTGAAAGAAAAACCTAGGTTTCTTTTGATGTTGTTTCAGTCTTTTTCCTATAGAGGAGACCTCTCTAGGTGCCAAGATAATTTTCTATTAAACACACCTGTGGGGCCTGGGAAAGGCTTAGTGGGTAAAGTGCTTTAGCACAGGCATGAAGATTGAGTTTAGATCCCCATCTACTCAGGGAAAAGTCAGGGATGAAAACTTCCATGGGATTCCATGGGATATACACTTGTCACCCCAGCACCAGAGTGCAGTGACAAGGAGGATCATAACGGCTTATCTAGCCTGTCTAGCAGAAATGGTAAAGCCGAGGTTCAGTGAGGGACTCTCTCTAAAAGAGTAAGGGAGAGCTATAGAGGAGGGCGCCTTAGTGTATCTCCACACTTACACTATCCACAGAACTCACTCTGAGCCAACATGGCGACATGTACCTGTGACTCAACACTTGGTAGCTAGAGATGGGAGGATCAAGAGCTCAAGGCCAACCTAGGCTACATAGGAAGTTGGGAGGCCAGGCAGAGCTAAATAAGACTGACTCAAAAAGAATAGTAAAATAAATCAGAGCTTCAGAAGCGTTCTGCTAAAGATGATGGTCTGAGTGGACAGGAAGGGGTTCCATTAATGTGTGCTGGTAAGTTTTGTTATAGTCTCTTATAGCACTGAAACTAACATGAAACCCATTCTGAAAGGTATTTTTTTTATGTTAAATTTCTAAGCCAAGAGACTGAATTTCAAGGAAGTAATTAAGTGAAGAATCAAAAGGAAACTTGCTTATTAAGAGAACAAATTATCAAGAAATTTCTCATTTTCCAATTTTCTCTGAGGAAACAGCTATTTGAGGTAATAGCTTGATATTTTTAAATTATATCACTGGGCGATATCGCTGAGACTATAGTGATGTCATTATTATATGTAAAAGCACATCAGATGTTTGTGTTCCCAGCCTGTTTTGGCTCCACCAAGCTAGGCTTACTTTTCTTGTGTTCTCTAGTTCATGATGAGAAATTTTGTAAGAAAAAGTATTAGTTGCAAAATTATCCTTGGATGTCTAACCTACATATGAGAACAGAATATCTTCAAAGGACTTTATCACTTTTTTTTTCTTTCAAGCAAATTTACTTATAGAAATGGAGGTTACCAACCAGGAGATTCGTCTAATTGCTTCTGACAAAGCAGCCCATTTGGAATGTCTTCCTAAGATCTTGTCAGTCTGGCTTTCTCTGTCTATCTCAAATGCTTCAAAGTATGCAGACAGGCTTGTACCCCCACATGAGAAGTAGCCATGTTACTTTGGGCTTCCCTGTGTGCATGGACAAGCTTCTTGTCTGCTGGGTTTGAGGACACACTTCTCCATGACCTGCAGAAGATGTGGGGTCCTTAGCATTAGTGTTCATTGACGTAATTTCATCATGTGGTCAATCCACAGGTTGCTTAGCATGCTATTTTGAGTATTTATGAAATAAAACTTCTGGTACTGAAATTAGAAAAAAATGTTTTAAAAGAATATGACAGGGAAGAGAAGACAAACATCGTGATCAGGTAGCCGAGGTAGGAAAACTGAGAAACACACGCACATGTGTGAATATAATCTATTTTATCCAGTTCCTTCGCTCAGCTGCTACCCCCCAGGCTTTGTTACCTTGTATTAAAAATAAGATGCTGATGTGGATTGGGTCAGAGACTTGGCCTAGAGACAGCCCCTCCTTTTCAGTTCCTCCTCCAGGCTTTAATGGGCTGTTTTTTGCTATTCCATATTTATTGACTCAGACTGTGATAAAATCCTTGAGTAGTTTGTAACTTCCGTCGGGGTGGTGCATCGTGTAAGTCAGACTTCCTAAGACTGGTCCTACTGCAGCCATCTTAGCGTCCTGAGACCACCGTCCACTTTACCAGGAGAGAGCTGTCGTGACCAATGGAGTTTCAAGTTTTCAAAAAGACTGCAGAAAAGATTTTTCTGTTAAGTGGGTGTTTTCTGCCCCGCTTTCTCTTTCAATTAATTTATAGCCTTAATGCAGCTATGGGAAATTTAGGTCTAAGCAGATGCCTGCTAGCCAGTCTTGTTGAGCTGCTCTCCATGTCTATACTGATTTAGGGAGCGAATAGTTGTGTGGTGGTCAGTGAGCACAGTGTGAAGAGAGACAGATTCTAAATTGCATGTGCTCTCCCTTCCCGAAAGGCTGCCTCCCGTGACCTAATGTCTGGTTGGTGAAAAGCAGACTCTGCTAGGATGTTACACCACCACTGCCGGAGGAACCCTGAGCTCCAGGAAGAATTGCAGATTCAGGCTGCAGTGGCGGCCGGGGATGTTCACACAGTACGAAAGATGTTGGAACAAGGCTATTCCCCAAATGGCCGAGATGCCAATGGCTGGACCTTGCTCCATTTCTCTGCAGCAAGAGGAAAGGAGAGGTGTGTTCGAGTGTTTCTGGAACACGGAGGTGAGTTCACTGGATGCGAGGAGAAAATTGTAATGGCGTTTGTGGAAAACGCACTTGTGCACGTTTGTTTGCACGTGGATTTTAATGGTTCGCTTGCATTGCTGTTCAGTGTCTTATCTGCTCCTCTTTGCAAAGATGTTTGACAACAAAACACTAAGTTTTTTGAGTTGTTGAGTGGGTTTTACTCTGGCACATGTAGTTTCTGCAGATTGTCAGGCAACCCCAGGTTACTTCAACTGAGAGCCCTTATTGGGGCCAGTTGCCCTTGGGTGTCAGAAGCAGAAGTAGTTGTGGTGTCTGCCGTGGGGGAGCTGCCCAGGTTTCCCTTTTTGGAAATTGCTTAAGCAGAGGAGCCTAGCATAGGTCCCTTTAAACATTTTTGACTTTTCCTATCCTTCATACCTTCCTTAACCTTTCCTTCTTACTTCCTTTTCTTCTTGTTGTTCTTTTGGATATCCTGACTTTTCTAGAACTTACAGTGTGTCTACATATGCAAAAAGGCTGCTCTTATCTGAGCTCTGATTCTGTAGACAGACTTGGTTGGTGACCGCATTTGCCATTTTATGTGTCTGCTTCAGAAAACTAGACATTTCTATAAGACTTTGACACTAATCTTCTCAATTGACTCCTCTCGCCAGTGAATTTCAATTTCATTCTTGCCCTGAAGATGGGAGGGGGATTGTGCGTGTTCCTATGAGGTGTGTGTGTGTGTGTGTGTGTGTGTGTGTGTGTGTAGATATCACTTCTGTCTACATTATAGTAGGGTGTAGAACAGCTTGTCTGGGCCACTCTAGGCCCTGGATTGCTCATCAGCAGTTATTTGTTTCATTCTAGGAGTGTACTTTGCTACAAGACTTGCTTGCCTTCTAAAGTACAGAAGGCGTTAGCAGTTCCACAGCCCTCAGAAAGGCTGTGTGAGTTATGGGACTGTATGAATGCTAAGGCTACCATCAGAGTCTGACTCCAAGATAAGGCTAAATCCAAGCCCAAGAGTAATCATGTGTCCCAGTGGCCTCAAATAGGACTAATGTGCCCTAAGACATTGGCTATAGACAGAGTCCAGACACATGAGTATTATCTCCTTAAAACAAAGCACATCTTTAGATAAGTTTCCGACCGACATCAAATCCCATTGGACCTGCACAGGTCTTGCCTGCCCCTACTCAGAAGGGTCCCTGGGCCTGAGTGACCCTGGGTGCTTAGTCCTCTGGATACTTCTAGCACACTTGTAGAAATTGTGCTTCATGTAGTTTTTAGTCTACATATGACACAACTGTTCTGCCACAGCTGTTTTTCACTCAACTTTATGACGTATTTTTGTCCTATCAGTTGTAGTGTGTGAGCAGTCATAGAAAACATGTCACAGCTGTGGCTATGCTCCAGTCTGACGTCTATGTATATGTTAGTGAGTGATAAGGGAGAGGGACAGTCCACGGCAGGGTCACAGTTGACTTACGGGCTACAGGTCCTAAGCAGCGCTCTCTCCCCCACCCCGTGATGATCATTTACATCCTAAAGGGCAGAAGGCGGCTGTGTGGCAGACTGTGTATCTAGCCTGCGTGAAGCCTAAGGTTCAAGCCTTAAAACTTTTAAGAAAAGTGTGTGCGTGCCTGTGTGTGTGTGTGTGTGTGTGTGTGTGTGTGTGTGTGCGTGTGTGTGTGTGTCTGTATGTCTATGTGTGTGTGTGTGTCTGTATGTCTATGTGTGTGTGTATGTGTGTGTGTGTGTCTGTGTGTGTGTGTGTGTGTGTGTGTATGTGTGTGTGTGTATGCGTACATGCACTCAGTGAACTCTGCCATTCCTGAGTCCACACTGCACAATTTCGTGCATTTGTAGAGTTGGGTGCCCAGTCCCACAGTTAGTATCTAAAGTAATCGTTACTACTACAGAAAGCAACCTCAGTGAGTTTTGTTAGAAATACGTTCAGTCTTACCCTGTTATCTTCAGTAGAGTAGCTGCTCAAATAAATATGTTACCATTTGGATATTCTTTCAACTTTGTTCATTTTAGTATTTTAGAAAGCATAAAATTTTCTCAGCAGACTTTTGAGAAGGTGGTGCATAATCTACCTGCTTAAAACCCAGAGTAAATATTCTATTGTCAGTGCCTGGAGGTGGCCACTAGCTGTTCTTCAGTACCAGATTCTCCTTCCAGAAACTGGCTTTTGTTGACTTTTGTGCACCGAGGCCTAAGTGGTTTCTAGCCCTTCTTTCTAGCCGGCCCACTACTCTGTTTAATGTTATGTCAGTGTCCTGACTTCTGTCACCTAACAGCTTCCTTGAGATAATTCCTTATCAGGACATAGTTAAGCCTGAGATTCTACTTGTTGGGTGCAATTGATTTGCACTTAGCTTCCATTGTGAGGCATTTGAAATTGTTGGCATTTTTTTGCTAGGGCCAGTATAGCAGGGAGAGTCCTTGACTGGTCTTTCTTAAAAAAAAAAAAAAAAAAAAAGCAACAACAAAAGCCCACCCTTGTCAGAGTTTCTCCCTTAACCCCTAGAAGCACTGCCAAGTCAGACCGCACTTATGGATGCCTATACATTGTCCTCCAAGACCTACAGTTCCTTCTTGTGCCCTCCTGGGACTGGGTGGGACAATGCCCCCCCCCCCTTCTCAGCAGGGTATTGCTAGCTGGCTGGCTCGTCCTTGTGTGATGTGCTTGCCCCTCCCAAGATGACATCCGAATATCAAACTGTGGCAAGTCTGAGCCTGTCCTTGTCTTCCTCCCTTGTTCAGGTGAGGCTTGCTCCGGTGCCTACCTTTGTTAGCTCCGGGTGGAAACCTTTCTTCTAGCTTGTAGCGTTCCCACGTTCCTCCTATTGCTCTCACCATACACTGGACACATTCTATCTTGCTTTTGCCTTCTGGTTTGTGTCTGTTGGATCTCGGTTAGTAAACACTTCATGGTGTAGGGTCATTACTCACCTGCATCTTCTTCTCAAGATTTTGTGGTACTTGAATCATCGGTCTGTCCAGAATTGGTGTTCGTGCATGAGAATGTACAATATCATTGCTCTTCCCCACAAAGGTTGCCCAAACTTCCCTTCTTTCCTCATGGCTGGGCACTGCTGGGTCACATACACAGCTTTTACATTGTGCTTCCACCTCCGAGTTCTCATTCAGTGCTGCAGGACCAGTGTGGTGCTGTTTGTGTTGTTCTGTGAGAACATTACCCTACTGAAACAAGATTCGGAGAATGCGCCTCCTCATCCCTCTCACGGCAAATTGTAAAGCAAGTTTGGAAAGGTTAAGTAAGAAGGAAACTCCTGCCATGGTCGTCACTGTCAGGCTGAGGCGTCAGTGCATAGCACATCCTCCACGTAATATCCAGGCACATCTGCCAGTGGCCCTGCAGTCTACGAGTGCCGCGCAGGAGTCTCCGGACGGTGTACCCACTTTTGTCCTCTCCTGAGATGTGGCCTATTGCTTGAGCTTCTGCATTCTTCCTCTCTTGGTAGCTTTCTGTCTCTTCTCTTCTTCTTTTTCCCACTCCTTGGGGGGAAACCTCTTTCCTCACCAAGTCTGGATTGATCTTCTTCACATTATATTGCCCTGTCCCCACCTGGTCTCTAAATAATGTGACACTTCTAAGTAGAAATGGAAATTAAATCCAGTAGGGACTTCTTATTTCTCTGCAAAGAATATTCTCAGTCTGTCACATACTCAGCACAGCAGCTGGTCCTTTGAGCCCTGCAGCCACAACTCTATGCAGCAGCCCCTCTCCCTTCTTGGTTGGGCTGTCTGAGCTTAGAAGCTTAACCCCAGAGGTCATCGTAAAGCCCCTTCCGTCGTGGTCCACTTTTCCTTGCATATGACTGCTTCCCCTTTAAGTCTTTGGCACTTTCTCAGAGAAACCACCTGCTTCCGCTAGAGCAGGTCAGGTGAGAACTTTATTTTCGTTCCTGTTAGATGCTGCTGCTGGGTCCTGTATGATGCTCTCCCCCCGTGTAATATTGTTCCCTGGACCTTAGTGCAGTGCCAGCCATAAGCATGGGGAGGGATTTTAGCATCCTGTTCAGCGTCAGTAGCTCCTGTTCACATGAAGTTCCCCGAAGGAAGAACCATGGCCATGATTGCTCCTAGTGAGGAAGAGAACAAATAGCAGGAAAATGGTTTTTCCTGACCTCATGAGACAAGACTCACCGTTTCCTTAAAAGCAATTTAAAAGCTGAGTTAGGATTAGAAGCTGCCTAAATTAGTGATAGCTGCTTTTCCAAATCATCCAATAGGGAGATGAGGAAAAGAATTGGAAGAAGTGGATTTGCTCACTGTGCACTCTGTACTCTCTCCCTCTGTGTGTTCTTTCTCCGTGTGTGACAGGACGCCAAGGTGTGTAAGGTGGCCATTTGGCTCCTGGTAAAACATTCACTCATACTCAGAAGATGCTGCTAAGCACTGAATGTATGCCAGGCCCTGCTTTCAGCACAGCCACAGTAGTAAAAGGCTTCAGCAAGTCACAGCCTAGCAGGTGGCTAGGTGGGTAGCAGTGCCCCCTGATGACTGAGAGTGTACCTTGCGTCATAGCTCTTAAGAGGGCAACACTGTGTTTTTCCCTTGGAAAACAAACCATAGAAGCAAATGTAACTCATACCCCATCGTCTTCCACCTTGATGAGTGTGGAGCTGGGCTCCAAACCATCATCCAAACTATGGTTCTCTAGTGCCTAAAAAAGAAGAAAGGCATTCCTGGCAGAGCTAAGTGCTGTGGGCAGCAAGGCCTCCTTTGTGTGAGGTGTGGTGAGTGTGTCCACGAGCTTTCCAGAATGCAGGGCTGGAGTGGAGTCCTTGAAAGTTGTGAAGCATGAAGGAGGGCTGGAAACATGATGGTGTGGGATATTCTACTTGTGTGGGACAATGACAGTGTCAGTGATGAGAGCTTGTCCAGCAGCCTATTCTAGGGATGTTGGGGCGTGGTGGGGAAGAAAGAAGAGCGGACTGGGCTATAGGATGCTCTGGTTACAGAGCTCATCAGAAGGGCCCAAGACCTAAGGCAAGAATGGCAGGTGAGGTATGCTGCAAACAAAATCAAAAGCAACTAAAGGTTTAGGTCTGACAATAAGGGAGAACTGTCACCACTTACTGAAAAGGCAAAGCTATACCAGGAAGCCAGCAAGGAGTAGAAACCTAAGCCACTGGCAAAACCAGAAATTGTTTATCTAAATATTCATACATGAAAGGACACAGTTAAAAGAAAATACAGTTTTATCTATCAAATCCACATAGCCACATGGTAATACCAACCAACACTGATCACCCAGACCTAGTAAACTCAGGACCAAGAGGCTGCTCATGTATGACAGAATCAGGGGAGTGATGTAACCCTGGGAGGAACCTGCTGGGAAACAGCTATCTAAGGAGGAATCCAAGTTTGCTTAAAATAACAAAACTGTGTTTGAGTTGTAGAACACAAAAGCGGGGTGGGGGTGAGACCCACTGGCTAGTTTAACTAAGCTGTGTGATCTGTAGTGTGAGAGGCTATTCCCTTTTGGTGAACTAGACAGATTCCATCCCTAGTTTAAGAAGTGACCACGCCTTAGATGCTTAGCAGTCACATGCAGTGTCACTGCATGCTAAGTGACATTGTGTTCCCTTGTGTACTGTTTCAAAATAATGAAAATTGGGTTTTCAAAAGTCTAAAAACTTGAGAATGTCAACACAAATGGCCGTATATTACTATCATACCTCTGGACAAATCTGCTAGTTGACCTAGCTCAGCAGTCAAGGCACTGGCTGTGCAAACCTGCCAGCCTAAGCTTATCCTTCAGAACCTGTGTAAATGTGGGAGGAGAGCAGTAACTCCACACAGTTGTCCTCTCACCCTGTGTGTCAGGGATGTGTACATAGCCACCACATTAATAATCAAAAATCGTGGTACTCTTTCTGATATCGGGGGCCACTCAGGGATTAAGAGCGTCTTGAAAAGGCAGAAGTTAAAAGAAATGCCTTATTACATTTTTTATATCCTATCAAATGCTTCTAAAAGTTCCAAGACCATGTTGCACATTTCAAAACAGTACGATGAAGAGCCTGCCATTGTGTGTTTGCTCATCGTTGCCTTCAGTGAGCTTGTGAACTGATCTGGAAGCCTTTGACTGATGTAACAGAAGTTAAGTATATAGAGGACACTGCCAGGTCCCCTTAGGAAAGCAAGCAGCTCCCCTTGATAAACACATGGAAATAAGAAAGAGGCAGCATTCCAAGATACCCAGGGTACAATGGGGAGAGCTGTCTGTAGCCGTAGTGTAGCTGTAGAATGCAAAGGTTGGAAACAGTTCCAGGCGTAGTCAAAGTAACTGTGATTGGAATCAAGGGGAACAATTGTAGAAAGCAACTTGGTAATATGTACTAAGGCCTCAAAAGTGGGAGATGCTTTTGCCCAGTTAATCTTTTAGTTTAAACTTGATTGTATAATAACTAACTTTTATTAATTTATTCAAAGGATAGAGTCTTAAAAGCAAGAAATATTTTCTACATAAAAATGCTATACCTCTCTCTGTAGGATGTGTGTGTGTGTGTGTGTGTGTGTGTGTGTGTGTGTGTGTGTGTGTGTCCCGGTCTGTGTCCATCTGTCCATCCATCTGTCTGTGTGTGTCTGTGTCTGACAGCACAGCACATGGGAAGGAGTTTATATTAAAATAGTTTTTAAGCTATTAGAATTAAACTCAGAGTGACAGTAGGATGAAAAAAACAAAACAAAAAACCCAGAATCTCTCCACCCAGCCATATCCTTCTCCAGGGACTAGACTATTAAATCTCCCTGAACTTCCCACCATGCCACCTTCCCATCAGACCATCTTTTATCCATGCCACCTTCCCATCAGACCATCTTTTATCCATGCCACCTTCCCATCAGACCATCTTTTATCCATGCCACCTTCCCATCAGACCATCTTTTATCCATGCCACCTTCCCATCAGACCATCTTTTATCCATGCCACCTTCCCATCAGACCATCTTTTATCCATGCCACCTTCCCATCAGGCCATCTTTTATCCATGCCACCTTCCCATCAGGCCATCTTTTATCCATGCCACCTTCCCATCAGGCCATCTTTTATCCATGCCACCTTCCCATCATGCCATCTTTTATCCATGCCACCTTCCCATCAGGCCATCTTTTATCCATGCCACCTTCCCATCATGCCATCATGTCCCCAACCTGTCAGATCTAGCTTGTGTTCTTCATCTAGTGCCACAGCCTAGTCTGGCCACCCTTGTCTATGCCATATGCAGTCTCTAGTCATCTCCAGGACTTACCTAACCCCCAGATCACAGGCTCCTCCCACACCATGTCCGACCTCTCCACTCATCATGATCTACTTCCGTATGACAGGCTGGACTAGGATGTCCATCCTGAACACCACCTCATGGACCAGGAGATCCATCCTGAACACCATCTCAGTGCCTTCTGTTCTACACTTTTCACCTAAGCCATTTCCAGCCTCTAGGCCCAACCTGCCTGTCCATCCTCACGTCTTCCCTAGCCTGTTGTATCAAACTTAGAAGTCTATGTGCCCAGACTCATCTCAAAAATACCAACATTGAAAAATGAAGCCAGTATTTTCTCTCCTAAACCCAACAGTACTGTAGAAATGTTTGCCAGTGAGAACACCAAGACACAGAACTTAAGAGTTGTACACTTCATCAGGGAATTCAAGGATTTTAAGAACCACAAACAACACAGAAGACAAGAACAGCTCAAGGAAAATAAATATCTGAGTGATACCCAAGAAACCACAGTAGAAGGCTGATAGGATGGCAAGTGCAACCCAGGGATTGGGAATACACTAAGGAGACAGAGAAAACTAAGGCTGAAACTGATGATGGGATTAAATAACCTAAGCCTTTGAAATATAGGCATAGGTGAGGGGGAAAAACGTTCAACAAGATCATAAAAGAAAACCTCCCCAAACTAAGGAGAAGACACAGCTATACCAATACAAGAAGCAAACAGAAGACCAAATAGACAAAACCAGAGAAGAAAATTCCACAACTTATCACAGTTAATACACCAGCTAAGCACACACAACCCAGGACGTGCACTGAAAGCTTCAAGAGGAAATTCAAGTCACATAAAGGAAAGCTCAAAATAACAGCTGATTTCTCAATGGAAATTTTTCAAGCCCAAAGAGCCAAGAGAGCATTAAGCATTCTAAATCCTTAAAGACTTTGTCTGCCAGTCTAGAGGGATAGACAGCAGATATCCACCACAAATGAGGGAGGAAGAAAAACGTTCCACAGTATAAAAAGCCTAAAAACAATTTATATCCAACAAACCAAACCTAAAGAAAGCACAGGAAACAATATTTAGACCAAAGAGAGGAATGAGCACTAATAGCGAGACTGTAGAAAGAAATGCAAAACCCCACAAACTACCACTGAGAACACAATGCCAAAAAAGCAACAACATCGTGGCCACAATTAACACACATTTTAATAATAGCTTTAAATATGAATGGCCTCAAATCTCCAATCAAAAGACACAGACTTAGTAAATGCATCAAAAAACAAAACCCATCAATTTATTCTCTACAAAACCACACCTTAGCTTTGAAGAAAGGCATCACCTTACAGTAAAAGGATAGACAAAAGGACTCCAGTCAGTTGGGACCAGGAAGTGAACAGTGTTATCCTAATATCTGACAAAGTAGACTTCAAACCAAAACGAAGAGATAAAGAGGCATGCTTCATTCTGATCAAGGGAACAGTTAACCAAGATGACAGTATTATCCTAAACATACATGCATCAAACTCTGGTGCACACAATTGGATTTTTAAAGTTGTACTACTAGATTCAAAGACAAACATTTTCAAAAGTTAGCATCAACCTACTAATAGTAAGTGATTTTAATGTCATTTTCTCCAATAAATGGGAGGGTCATCTGAACTAAAAATAAACAGAAACATCAGACTTAATTGACATACCTCAAGAGAGCTTAGCAGATACCACAGGACAGTCCACCTAAACACCAGAGAATGACTACACACTCTGCTCAGCAGCCCGTGGGAGCTTTCCTGAAGTAGACCCATCCTGGAACACAAAACAAATCTTAACAAATTCAAAAAGACTGAAGTACCTCCTTGTATTCTGATTGCATTGCAATAGAACTTGAAGTTGACAGCAAACAATCTCTTGTAAGTACACAAACTCATGGAGATCAAACCACTTATTGTGGAATGATTATTGTGCCAAAGAAGAATCTAGAAGAACAATTGAAAAGTATCTGGAACTAAGTGAAAGCACAACACAGCCAAACTTCTATAAAGCTGCCCTCCGAGGGAAGAGGGAAGTGTATACCATTGTGTGCCCACCTCAAAATAGTCTGAGCACAAATAAACGATTAATGATCCAAATCAAAAGTTTGGGTAAACAATAAACCAAATCCAAACCCAGTTAATGGCAAGAAGTAATAGAAATCAGTGAAAGAGAAATAACAAACTAATCTAAGAGTTGGTTCTTAGAGAAGATAAATGATAGAAGATAGAAGATAAACAGACCTTTGGTCCAATTCACCCATATTAACAGAATCAGAAATGAACAGGGAAACAAACATAACACTTAACCAAAAGAAATTAAAAATATTACCAGAGAGTATTTTTTAAAACTTATACTCCATTGAGCTGGAAAGTCTGTAAGAAATGGATGGATTTCTAGATTCAACCTAACCACCATGAAGCCATGAAGACAACCTATAAAAGCCAGTAAATAAGGAGATTGAATGTAATAAAAAGCCTTCCAGCTCTAAGTCGTCGTCGTCACCGTCTTCTGGGGCCAGATGGATTCACAGCAGAATTCTACCAGAGATTCAAAGGTCTACAGCCAATCCTTTTAAAACTATTTAAAATAATAGGAGCCTTCTCTGAAGCCAGAATCATAGTAACAACAAAATAGAACTAGAGACCCCATCCCTGACAACAGAGACTTGATGAAACTCAATCAAGTACTTGAAAACAGTACAGACACACATCAAAGATTATCTGCCATGAGCAGGCTGGCTTTATTCTGAAATGCGGTATGGCTCTTCATAAGCTGATTTCATAGGAAATGGCTCATCCTAAGCCAGGTCAATATAATAAATGACATAAACAGACTTAAAGACAATTCACATGAGCATCTTAATAGACACAGAAATGTCTTTGACAAAATCTAACATGTTTTTTGGATTAAAGTTCTAGAGACTGCAGGGCTAGAGGGAACACCCCTTCAACATAACAGATCTGTATATGAGAAACCCAGAGAAAACCATCCTAAATTGAGAAGAGCTTGAAGCAATTGAGACATGGAGGTTCCCTACCCACACTCCTTTTCAACATCATGCTTTAAGTTCTAGCTGGAGCACCAAGGCAAGCAAAGAAAATTAAAGGGATACAAGAAGGGAGAGAAAGTCAAACTATCACTATTTGCACTTGACATGATAGTCTACATTAGAGATCCCCAAAATTCTCCCAGAAAACTTCCAGAAAAGATGAACAAATTTAGCAGTGTGGCAGGATACAGAATCAAATTGCACAAATTAATAGCTTTCCACAGACCACCAGCAAATATAACGAGATTGTGGACATACTTCCATTCACAACAATCAAAGAAAATAAAATATCTAGGAATAAACTTATACAAGGACATGAAGGACCTCTAACATTGAAAACTGTACACCTCTGAAGAAATAGACTAGAAAATGACAGATATCCCATGTTCATGGATTAGTAAAATTAATATTGTGAAAATGAGTTTTATGAAAAGCCATTTTCAGATTCAAGCAACCCCAATCAAAATACCCATTTCATTCTTCACAGAAAGTGAAAAAACTAGCCTAAAATTTATATGGAACCATATAGCCAAAACAATCCTGGGGGCGGGGGTATAAGTCATTACCATGCCAGATCTTAAGGCTATATTACAGAGCCATAGTAATAAAAACAGTGTGGTACTAGCTCACCACACTGAACAAACAGAACAAAATCATCATAACTTCAGCCATTTAATGTTTGAAAAAGATGTCAAAAACAAACTGAAGAAGGAATCTTCAACAAACAGCATTGAAGAAACTGGACGTCCACATGCAGAATTCAGTTTAGACCCTCAACAAATAGTAACTCCAAATGGAACAAAGATCCAGAAACTGAACAACTAGAAGAAAACAGGTAGTACCCTGCGTGATAAAGGTGTGGGAAAGGGTTTTCCGAATAGGAGTCCATTTCCCAAGAGTGACTGCCAACAAAAACAAATAAAACAAAAAAGCTCTGTATAGCTGAAGAAACAAGTGTCCAGATGGTGCTGGTACATGTCTTCAGTTCCGGGACCAGGAAGTAGAGGCAGGCAGATTTCTGTTTGAGGCCAACCTGGTCTACAGAACCAGTTCTAGGACTGGTATACTGACAAACCCTGTCTTGAAAACCCAAAATAAAGGTGAGCAGGAAGCCGGCAGAGTGGGAAAGAATCTCATCCAGCTATACATCTGACCGAGGGTTACTACCCAGAATATACAATGAATTTGCAAAAAAATCAAATGACCTATTTAAAAAATGTTCCCGAGGCTAGAACAGAGAGTTGTCAAGGAAAATAACTAAGAACTATCTCCAAAAAGTGTTGAGTGTCCCTAGCAGTTAGGGAAGTGCTAAGCAAATGACCTAGAAGTTCCGTCATAGCCCAGTCAGAGTGGCAAAAATCAACAGAACAGTAGACAGCAGTGCTGGAGGGGATAAGGGAAGAGAGTCCTCCTGCACCACTGGTGGGACTGCAAACTAGGCTGGCCATTATGGAAATCAGTATGGACAATTCTTTAAAAGCTAAAAAGAAACTTACCTTATGACCCAGCCATTCCATTCCTAGGCATATGCCCCAAAGACGTGACTATATCTAGAAAGACTTGTGTAGTCATATTCACTGCTGTTTTATTCAGAAAGCCAGGAAATGTGTCCGTGAATGGAGAATGAGAGTATGGTAATAAAGATGCCCTACCTAGCATCAGTCATATGTAAGAAATGCAGTCATGAACACTGCAAGTAAATGAAACTATAAAAGATAACCCATACTCAGACATACAAATGTTACATGTTCTCTCTTATTGGAGGCTCCTCCCTCCAAATCCTCATATGTGAATATGGATCCTGTAGTAAATGCAGAAACCAAGAAGTAAGACCATTCCTGGGGAGTTGGGGGTGGACGAGAATTAGAGAGGTGATTAGTAGGGTGCAATGATTTGAATAGGTGAAGGTGAGGCTCTAATTAAGAGCAGGGTACAAATGGTTTCAATATTGAGGGAGGCTGTAATTAGCAGGGTACGGATGGTTTAAATAGGGAAGGGGGCTATAATTAGGAAGGGGGGAGAGAAATATAGAAGGAGGAGAGAGGAGATTATAATGACAGATGTCCATAAAAGACATGATGAATCATGCTATTAATTGTCTACCTAAAACTATAATACTATAAAACTATAATGTCTGTATTAATATGCATAGATATTTTAAATGACATTTTCTCTTCCAAACTAACCGTACTCCTTCCAAGAGCTAATCTAACAAAGAGCCTGACACCAGGCATGAGAAATGTCTTCAGTTGTTTTTCAGGGCTGTCTGAGATTCCCAAACACCATAAGCTATCGCTCTTCCTCAGGGGTAAGGTAAGTCTAACTGCTGAAGACACCAGGGCCCAAAAGCCCCATCTGGAACTGACCCAACAGCCTTCCTTCCTCCAACTAGCTCTCTCTCTCGTGGTACCATGTGTCATACAAGCCTCTAAAGAAAGGAAGCAACCCACAGTCCTACCCAGCTATGATGCCTGTGCACCCCAGTGCCCAGCATGGATTGATAACCATAAGGCTGCAGTAATGGCACACACACCTTGGTGGTAACCAGCAGCTCTCCAATTGGACTTAAGGCTCACTCAACAAGAGGGAAACCATGCCTGGTACTGGAAACCTAGCCAACTACCAAGACCTAGTGAAGTTATGGATCTCAGAGGAGAGCATGCAACTGCCACTTTACTAGGCCAGCATAGTCCTTATGCCCACAGATAAGTATAGTCCTCACCCTCATTGAGGAACCTTCCCTTTGCAACAGAGAAGTTGTAGGTCCCACTCCCACTGGATAGATCTCCAGGATGACTTCCCCCACCGAAGGGTCTGTGAATCTCGAGGAAGAGGATCTGAAAAGATTGTAGAAGCCAGAGGATCAGGAATTGGCTCTAAGATTGTGTCTCCTGGTATTAGCAGAAGTCACATCCTTAAGACCCTCACTAACATGACTCTAAGCATGAGCTTAATAACAGACATGCCAAAGCAGACAGAAACCACGAGGCCTCAACCCAACACCAGAGCTACAGGCAACCAAGGAAGGCTAAGGTCAGGAGAACCGTCTTCCCCAGGAGGAACATACCAACTTATCTAATGCCAAGTGGACAGCCTGAGTACAGACATACAAGTAACATACTGACAGGTTAGATATAGGAATATACATGTGCACACATGCCTGTAATAACCATTAATAAACAGAGCTCATAAATTTGAAAAAGACTGAGGAGGGTGTATGGGAGAGTTTAGAGGAACCATAAGGAAAGGGGAAATAATGTAATTGTGATGACATTAAAAATATAAGAAAGTATTTTTAAAAAGGGAAAAAACAAAACCCAGTCTAATAGAAAGGGAGCAAAATTGATGGGAGATAAAAGAAAAAAGTAATTCTTTGAAAAGGTCAATAAAATTGAAAACTGTAGCTAGACTGAAAATGAGGAAAGCCATAACCAATTTCGGGGCTGGGAACAGACTCTGGCCCAGATGCTATAGATGTTAAACAAAATCTAGGAATGTGGTGAGCTTCATGTCATAGAGAATTCCATTCCTTGGAAAATACAAATTGCCAAAATTTTATGTGACCCACAGAAAAAGAATGACTTAGTCATTGTTTATACAGTTGAAAATTTGATTTCCTCTTAAAACGTCTACTAAGAAAGCTCCAGGCCCAGTCGCTTTGCTTGCTCTGTATATTGCTGGCACAAACAGTAATCCCGCATACGTTCTTTAGAGGAAGGGGCGCTACCTAATTCACTGTGCAGTGTGATGTCCTGCTGTAAAACCAAAGCTACAGGCAGAAAACAAGCCGCAGAGCAGCAGCCTTAGGGCAGCAAACACAGGTTCCCAGTAGACACTAGCTAAGGGGCCTTACAGCGTGGCTAGGTAGCATCTATCTGGTAGCAAGGCCAGTAACATTCCAAAGGGTATTACAACATGGCTAGGTAGCATTTATCAGAAATTCAAGGTTTGTTTAATATCCACAACCCTTGAGCCATTTGCTAAATCAAAGATAAGTGCCAAAGGGTCACTTAACAGCCTGTGACAACACTACCTGTTCAAGATGCAAGCAAGACTGCAGCTCAGAAGGGACCCAGGAGAAGCTGCAGCTGGCTTCACACTTAGTGTTGAACAGTTTGTGTGCTTTCATTATTTGTATGCAACATGTTCTTAGTAAAAGACCAATACACCAATTACAGAGGAACAAGTGAAAGCATTACTGGCCAGCGAGATGGCTCAAAAGCACTTGCTGTACAAACCTGATGCTCTGAATTTGATCCCTGGAAGGAAAGAACTGACTCCTGGAAGTTGACCTTCATAAGCAGTTCTTGGCATGTGTCTCCGCAGTATCATACACTAGTAATAGCAAATCAAAAGTGTAAGTAAAACTGTCTTGATGTGTATATGTGTGTACATTTGTATGTATATATGTATACACATCTATCTGTCTATCTATCTATACACACACACACACACACACACACACACACACACACACACACACATAATGTATGAAAACTAAAAGTATGTATGGAACTAGATTGTAGACCAGTATTACAAAACTCAAGTTCTGCCATCAGTTAACATCTGGAGGATGAAGTAGCAGCCCATAATAGCAACAATTTAAGGTTTTTAATAGTAATTTTAATTAAATATATTGTCTATATGAAACATTGCTGGGGTGGATTAAAGAAGTTGTAAAAAAGTAGAGAAGTCTTTGTGTTCATTACATGGAAAATTAGTATTATTTAGATCATTTGGGGAAGTTTGCCATCTGTAAAGTTGGTGGAATTAGAACAGTAAAAATTAGGCCAGGCTTGTATGAAGAAACTAAAAATGTACCTTGAAAATGTATTAGCTGAAATAAGTTTTAGAACAGTTGGAGGAATTAACACTACCCGATATCAGACATGCTGCAAAGCTACAATAGTTAGCAGTCTGGAATTGGCATGGTCAAAACTCTTGTTCAATTGCATCTTTTTCTGTATACTGGGGTTGGACGAAGGGCCGTGTGTATGCTGGGTAAGCCTGATGCCACTGAGCTTCATCCCTGGAGTGCCATTGACATGGGCTTTGATACTTAGCTTATTCTGACCTTGAACCTGTTCCCAGGCTGGCCTCAAACTCACCGTCCTTCTGCCACCATCTTTGAGTTTGTGCTACCATACCCAACTAGGAAGTATTTTTAGATAAATGGAATAATTCAGAAATATGATAAAATGAGTTTCAGCAAAGGCAGGGTAAATCATTGAAAAAATATTTCTTTGTGTTTGTCTAAGCAGAGGGGATAGTGTGTGTGTGTGTGTGTGTGTGTGTGTGTGTGTGTGTGTGTGTGTACACGTAGTGATCTGCAGACACCTTAGTTCCTTAGGTGTCCATTTTCTTCTTTCTCACTGAAATCTAGGACTAGAACTCAGGTTATCGTATTCTCTTGTTAAGCACGTTTACCTGTCCATTGTCCCCATGCTCCCTAATTTGTAAAGAAAGTATTTTAGCAAACAGGTAGATAGCCATATGGCAAATGATGAACCTTGATCTTACTTTATACCATATACAAGTATTAACTACTAGTAGATCATTGACCTATGTTTATGGGTTTAAAGTACAGAATATCTAGATAAAGTACAGAATATCTAGAATATCTAGAAGAAATGAAAACTTGTAGTGTTGTGTTGGGCAAAGTTTTCTTTAGCAAAGCAGAAATCTAGGAAATGCTTAAAAAAAGAAAGTGAATTTGATGAAATCAAGGAGAGCCAAGTGTAGATCAGTGGTAGGGTGCTTGTCTGTGTTCAGTCTCCAGCATTGCAAAGATAAATCCATGAATAAGCATCCTTTACTTGGCCCATGTGCAGAATATGCAAACCTTTATAACTCCATAGAAGGACGTCCCAGCGGAAATGAGTAGACACTGACAGATAATCCACAGGAAAGCGTACAAGTAGGCCAGCTCTCTAGATCCCTGAAATGTGAATTGACGGCACACAGCTCATCATTTACCCTTTTAATGGGCAAACTTAAAAGTGGTCCTGATGCCATGGAGCCTCGCTGGCAAGGACAGTGGCAGGGTAGCCACCGACAGCAGGCTGCACAGCGGCTTCTTGACATCAGAGTCCACCATTCCCTTCTGTTATGAAGAAGAGACATGGCTGATAGCATTGCTCCCAGAGCCTCCCATCGCAAATAAGGCAGTCCTGCTCAGAAGCATGTGCTAAGTGGATTAGCCAGTCTCACTTCCGCAGGTGACCCCTTTCTAGAGAAAGCCTACAAACCCAAAGTTTTGTCCTTGATCTGCCTTGTTCCCAGAATCTAGGTAGGAAGTTGGTTGTAAAAGGCATGGGGAAAGATCTGCCTTGTTCCCAGAATCTAGGTAGGAAGTTGGTTGTAAAAGGCATGGGGAAAATTTGAGAGGACAAAAGTGTTGTGAATGTTGAGTGCTTTTAGTTAATGTGGCCGTGTGAATTCTTGGAGCTCATCAACCTGTGCCCTTGATACACAAATCTCACTTCCAGTTGCTAAAGCTTTTAGAGAACATCTCGGGCAGCTCAGTGATGTGTCTCTGTTTTTTAAACACAGTCTGTTTCCATGTTTACATTACAATGTTACCTACCATTTGTTAAAATGGGTCTCTTTGGTGGGCGGAGTATCTGGCAAGGAGGAGGAGAAGCTTGTTGGGGTTGATTATTTTAGGCAGAGCACTCAGAAATCTCACTGATAAAGACAAATTGCAATAAACTTCAGGAAATGCAGTTAAGCGGTTTTTGTACGTGCGTTAAGCATTTCTCACAAACCACTGTCCTGCAGACTTTGTTGGTGCTGCAAGTGAGCTCTCACTGCATCGCACTGACTGATCTGAAGTGCATTTTCTTTGCACCCTCACATGCCCTGTTTCATGTTGTCACCTTTTCCTGGGGACAGCGGCTATAGTTTTTATGCATTATTACCCTCTAGTTCTTGCTTCTGTCCTTTGTTCACAGGATGCAGTTGGTTGGTTCATTTGAGTGATTTGTGCAGAGATGAGTCAGGCTACTGTTCTGTGTGAGAATCTGTGTCTTCTTACTTCAGTGTAGCACTAGAATGTGAGCGGAGCCTTACACATGCAGTGAACATTAAATGTGCAACACTTCGTTACAGCTCTGCAGCTTGACTTGTCCACTAGAATGACTGCAGTGTGTGGGTGAGGGTATTGCACCTTCAAAGGTGGGAGGGAGGGGTTCCCAAGATCGCTGAAGGATCAAGAGGGATTATCTGGAAATATGTGGCCAGATACAGCTTAAAGACAGCGTTTTTTCATTGTGGGGTGTGTGTGGGGGGGCCGGGGGGGGGATATGGATTTATGTATATGCATGCAATCCCTGCTGAGACCAGAAGAGGGCGTTGCTTCCCCTGAAGCTGAAGAAGCTAGTGGTTATGAGATGTCTGATATGAGTGCTGGGAACTGGGTCCAGGTTCTCCGATAGAGCAGCAACAGCTCTTGACCACTGAGCCATCTCTCCAGCAGTCACTTCATCTAGATAACAGCAGGGTCTATCTAAAAGACCCATCAGTTTGGTCTGAGATCTCTGGCTTGTAGTGAAAGATGACTAGTGCATGACCACACTCTTCCAGTAGATGGCAGCAGAGTGCTTTGCATCAGGGTTCTAGCTTGCCTGTTGCATAGCCCTAGGTACTGAATATCCTTTAGTTAAAGCCATGCATTGCTGGGGCCTTCTTTTTTGTTGTTGTTGGGTGGTTGTTATCTGTCACTTTGTGTCAGATATTACGAGGAGCTAAAGTAATAGTTTACTTGTACAGGTTCTGTTTGCTAACAACTCTTTAACTGTAGTTTTCATCCACTGCGGTGTTATTAATATTTCAGCATATCATTTTCTGCCTCACAGCCTCTTGTAAGAGAATCCAGCTGTTGTAGTCTGGAACTAAATAATACGATCTTATTAAATAGTACATAAATATTTAACCACATAGCTTTGGAGTCGTTTCGTGCCTGTGAGAAACATCCACGGATATGTGAATAAGAGCTGAGTTGCGTAAGGAGCATTTTAATGCTTGTCACTGGGCCCACCTGGGTGTTCTCCCTCAACTGCTTTATGCGCTTCCAGAACACGGATCCACTATGTGGGGGAGGCAGTTCTTGTCTCTGCTCCACCTACAGCGCAGGGATATCAGTGGGATGTGAGCCACAAAGTGCTGACCTTTGGCACCGTGGAAAAGCCAGAGTAGGTGGCAAAGGTCTGTAGCTCAAAGAGTCACTGAGCAGATGATTCCTATGAAGTTTTCTTCCAAGGGATCTGTTAATTTAGGAGTCTTTAAAACTTACTTTTTAAAGCAATGTTTATATTGTACTGAGGTTTCTTCCATTTTTTTTCAAATAAAGTTCTTGCTGTTACGCCGCAGGACCACCTGTAACTGAGCTCAGTCCCGTGGTACTCACAAGCATGCTGTATCATGCCGTGCCACTCAGCATGGGTCTCACCTGCTGCTTTCATGGAGCATAGGGCGCCTTCATTCTTTGCCTTCACCCACCCCAACCCCTATGAAATTTTAGAACAAGTCCAGCTGAACACAGGGTACTGCAATTCAGAGCAGCAGTGTTGCTGCACACGCTCCCTTTAGGGCAAGAAGTAGCACAAGGGAAAGGCATGAAAATAGCTGGAGACAAAGGGGCCGTGAATCAGGCCCCAATCAGAGGCTGAACAGTCGCAGGCTGGCCAGCAGGAGGGTGAGGTGCTGCAGGGTCTATCTTTAAACAGTGTTGGTCATCTCCCTCCTCCTCCCGTTGACTTAGGCCTGATAGTTTCTACTAGAGTGTGCTTTCCACCGGAGCCTGGGGAGGCCTTAGCATCACTCATTGCACTTAACCCTTCACAGTCTGTGATAACTGGCTCAGCCTGAGAACTCTGTCCTCATAGAGTTGCTCTGTCTCCACAGCCACTGATGTTTTCATTTTGATTTAACTCTAGCTGATCCCACGGTTAAGGATTTAATCGGAGGCTTCACCGCTCTGCACTACGCAGCCATGCACGGCCGGGCCCGGATCGCACGCCTGATGCTGGAGTCTGAATACAGGAGTGACATTATTAATGCAAAAAGCAATGATGGCTGGACTCCCCTCCATGTGGCTGCCCACTACGGTAGGGACTCATTTGTCCGGCTCCTCCTGGAGTTCAAGGCCGAGGTCGACCCGCTCAGTGATAAAGGAACAACGCCACTTCAGCTTGCTATCATCCGAGAGAGGTCGAGCTGTGTGAGAATCCTTCTGGACCACAGTGCCAACATCGACATCCAGAATGGGTTCCTGCTGCGCTACGCTGTGATCAAAAGCAACCATTCTTACTGCCGCATGTTTCTTCAGAGAGGAGCAGACACAAACTTGGGGCGCCTAGAAGACGGACAGACTCCTTTACACTTGTCTGCCCTCCGTGATGACGTGCTCTGCGCACGGATGCTGTATAACTATGGAGCGGACACGAACACAAGGAACTATGAAGGTCAGACCCCACTGGCCGTTTCCATAAGTATTTCAGGAAGTAGTCGGCCGTGTTTGGATTTCTTACAAGACGTCACAAGTATGTAACACCTACTGCTATTATTGCATCTTTCCCCTTAACCCGCGCCTTCTGAGTTGCTTGACATACTTTTGTAATATGAGATGACTAGAAGCTAGCCATTCTTATCAGTCCTGCTTGGTAAGTAAGACTCACCTATCCAAAACCCTGTTGGTTTACTAAAAGTGGACGGTAAAGTTCAGGGTCAAGACAGACACTGTTTTCAGAGTGAATGGAGCTGAATGTTAGAATAAGGTGGTTCCCTCTGGTCTGAGTGATATCCTGGCTGAGACAGCAGGCTCAGATGGAGAATTAGAAGGGTGGGGTCTCAGATTGCTTAGCTATGGGGACAATTTTGCACTTCCTTACTAAGTTCTACATGAAAGCAGGGCCACTCTGGATTGTTTAGAGGCCCCAGTAAGAGAGGCGAAGGAAGATGTGTGAAAACACTAGGACCTAGGCCACAGGTCCCCAGGCCACACGGCTTACATCAGCGTCTGCCCAGCTTCTGAGAGACCCTTCATTTACACCTTCAAGTGTCTAACTCGTCTAACTCAGCAGCAGCTGGTGGCCACATCGTTTTCTGAGGGAGGTGTTAGCTTGCGTGGGCTTTGCTGCCTTCTCTTATCTGGCTTCCCTGCGAGCTCAGTGTATGTATCACAGGTAAATGTGTGAGGCAGAGGTGACGTCTGTAAGCACCTTTGATTAACTCTGCTGTGCTGGTCAGAGTCTCAATGCCTTTCCCCATATGATCTTGATTACAGAAGGAAGGCTGGCCTCTAATTATCATTTATAAGAGGCCAGTTTTAGTTTTAAGTTTTTAAAAAGCCACGGAGTGGAGCAAGTAAGCATGTCCCAGAAGACATGGAGGTGTGTGAAGTGACCGGGCAGTATGGCAGTGAGGACACACAGCCCTAGGCCCTGAAGAGAGGAACTGCCCCTCCCCTAGGCCAGGCTAGAGCAAGGGAGAGTGGGACAATTTGTCTATGTGCCCACATGGACATAATTACAGAGCCGGGAGGGAGGGTCTGGGGTGCTTGGGTTTTTGGGGTTGCATTATAGCTGATGGGGAAAGCAAATTCTGAAAATGCTTTCCTAAACCAAAAGAGGAACTTATTTATACAGATGGAAGGGAGCAGAAGAAATATTGTTGAAAGAGTACAATTATATAACTGTAAATATTCAAAGTGTAGCGCAACCTGAGGTTAGGGTTAACTGATAAAGGAGCCCACGAGAGGAGCTAGTTATGATTTAGCTGAGGGTTTCGTTCTCAGTCTTCCTTCACCACAGTATAAAGCTGTGTAGGTGACCTAAGTACAGACCAAAGAGTTATTAGAATATGGGGTGTTTTTAGAATGTATTTATTTTACTCAGTGTGTTTGGGTATTTTGCCTGCCTATACGTCTGTGTACCATGTGTGTATAGAATCCAACAAGGCCAGAAGGCACTGGGTCCTCTGGAACTAGAGCTCCTGGGGTTGTTAGCTGTCTCCTGGATGTCAGGAGAACCCAGGTCTTCTGTGAGAGCGGTGCTGCTGAGCCGGCCCTCGGAATGCAAAATCTTCCCAAAAGACAGAAATTCTACGAGAGAGCATAACCTCAGGTAGTGACTGACAAGAACTTTGATATTAAAAAGATGAGATTTTTATGACTTCATGCCTGGGATTTTATTACAGAGAAATTGTAGTTTGGGACAATGGCCCATCTAGAAATCCACCAGCTTGGAGTATAGACTAGATGACTGGGTCAGGCGGCCCCTCTGATGCCCCAGCCACTTCTTGGAAAGGGCCGTTAGCTAAGTGTGGTGGTACACACCTCACTGAGACAAGAGGATTTGGGGTTCAAAGCCAGGCAGGCTGTGTAGGAATGGGCCACAGTCACAAGTCCCTGTCTCTAAAATACAAAATAAATAGAGTTGGTGACCTGCAGTTGCTTGTGCTTACAGTATGGAAACCAGCTAGAGTACAGCACCTGAAAGGGACGGCCTCTGCGTGTGGTTGGTGAGGCTGCTTTATGGAAGAGCCTGGGACCTGGAGGGTTCCCTCCTTGTAAATGTTTCCCCTTAGGTCAGAGAGGGCCTTGCTCAGAAAACAGAGTCAGTCAAAGCTGGGTCCAGGCTAGTAGAGTCAGGGCTTTTCTTGGTTGTCTGGTCCTCACCTGGCCATCTCTGCACGGTGTGTGGGAGGGAACCTTACCTCCTCAGAACCGCTGCTTCATTAGGGCAGCAGTTGGAACTTCCTTCAGTCACAGTTACTCTAGGTTCTCTGGCTTACAGTAATTGCAACATCCATTTCATGCCTCAGTCTGGTTGGCTCTTTTTCTTTGTATCTTGCCTTGTGTGGTGTGGTAGTTTTGTTGTTTTTTTTTAAGCTAAGCATGATGTAAAGAGCAGCAAGAATTCAGGTTAATAGTGTGTGCATGTACACACCCTTACTTAATTTAATGTTTTCTATTTTGGTCCTTTTGAGATGGTCCTGGCTATCTAGCCTGGCTTGTGCCTTGCTATCTGCAGACCTACAGCAGATCCCTGCCTCTGCTTCCCTAGTGCTGGGATTATAGGTTTGAGCCACCATACCCTCACCTCTAATAGTCTTATGGGAGGCTTCCTCTTCATCTGGATGGGCATGGGGCTGTGTTCTACGTGACTGCAGGTAGCCCAGTGTGCTAAGTTCTCCCAAGTCTGTGTTTCTTCCCCTCCTCCGCTCTCACCCTCACCCCCTTGACTCCTCCTCAGGCTTGCCCTCTGCTATTACACCGGAGGGCAGCTGCTACAGTTACTGATGTCCAGTATTGTAGGTGGCCCGTGTCCCAGGCCCGTGTCCCAGGCTGCAGCCCTCACAGTGCTTTCACCTACCGTCTGGTAGCTCTGCCTTCAGTCCTGTCAGGTGAGCTAGGAAGCTGAGGAGGCTGAGCTGGAGACATGTTCGTTCTCTGGGGGTCTTTGCCTTACTTATGGAGAGGATTGGGAGGCTGGTTGCACACACCCTCTTCTGTCATATAGTCACCAGGTGCTTTATTGGTCTCACTTATGACCTGGCAGGGCTTCCTTTGACTGGCTCTTGACTTCCTGTCCGTTCATAGCCTCCAGTGTTGCTGTCTATGAGCCTTTGCTCAGGTAAGCACACTGGGCTGATCCTAATCTCCAGAGCTTCGGATGAAGGTGCTCCACCTACAGCTTCAGTCTTTTTGCTTGCTCCAAAATCAGTCTTAGTTTTTAAGGTTGAGCAATTTCTCTGCCTTATGGACTCAGGAATGATGGCGTCTAAGCTCGATGCCTGTGAGAGTTGGAATGGGTCGTCCGTCTGGGTTTACCTTTTTTTTTTAATTTGAAGTGTGCGAGCTTCCTAGCTTCAGTTCTGTGAGCTGCTGAGGATTCCTGTCTCTCCTTCATCACAGGCTCCCAGCTGTGCCCGTTATCAGAGATGCCATCAAACCAGCAGAATGGGGTGCTACAAAGTGCCACAAGTAGCTTGCCTGTGACCCTAGGCAAGCTCTTCAGCCCCTAGACTCACCCCACAGTGATTGGTGCCCTCCTTGAAAAAATGGGAGAACTGAACCAAATTCTTGCCATTAGCCACTTTTATAGGCAGTGGTTTTCTATTACTAGAAAGGAAAGGAAGGGAGGGAGGGATGAAGGAGAGAAGAGAGAAGGTGTGTGTGTGGGAGGCATTGAGAACTGGGTTTTGTTTATTTGTTGTGTTTTTCCAAAGGATGAGCTTCTAGGAGGCTTTAGGGGCATACGGTCCAGATCTTGGAGGGCAACTGCTTCCAGGTTGGCATGACAGTCTGGCTGGTGTGGCACTGATAATAATCACTGTTTTCATCACTGCCAGGCAACCTCAGTCATGAGTATTGCAGCCATCTACAAACGTCCTGGACAAAGTGGTAAACATAACTGAACTGAGTCTTGTCCCTTTGTGCACATACCTTAGCAATGCTCTGTGGAGGAAGGCAGCTTAGTAGGAAAGTGGCAGGTCTGTCTGGGTGGGACTAGCAGCTTTTGCATGGAGAACCATTTCTCTTTGAAAGATTGACTGACAGCCAAACTATACCGTTTAATCGTGGGCACTTAGCAGGACTTTTCTTAGAAACGAACAAAGTTCACTTGTCACATTAAGGAAAATGACCACAGTATTGATGACCAGTCAGACGTGAGCTTTGAAAAGAGGGGTTTTAAAACTTTTTATTTACGTTCTGAGAGTCTGCCTGTGTAATGATTGTCTGAGACCAGTGGGAATATTAAGAAAAGTGATTTCTTTTGCTATTATATAATGAAATTGGCTAACAATGTGAAAACCTAGTGTGTCATGTGTTTCTGATGACTAATTTATGTTACTGTGTGCATGGGCAAAAGGCCCACTAAAAGTTTAAGATATACCAATGGACTATAATCTAAACGTACAAAAAGTTCATCAATGTATTTCAGATTCTGTATCACCGTTGGGACTGGGGAGACGGCTCAGCTGTAGTGTTTGCCCAGCAAGCATGGAGACATCCATCAGTTTGGATAAGCAGCACCCAGATAAAGCTGGGCACGGTAGCGTGCTCTTGTAGCCCAGCGCCAGGCCAGTGAAGACAGGAGGCTCCCTGGGGCTTCCTGGCCAGCTCCCAGCCAGCTGCTGCTGCTCTCCAGCTTTAGTGAGAGACCCCGCCTCAAAAACTAAGGTGAAGGAGCAGTGAGGAAGACAGTATTTACTGCTGGCCTCTACACACATGAACTTACATATGTGTGCAATACACACATGTGCACATGCGTGTACACACGCACACACACACACACAACACACACATACACAAACACACACACACAACACACACACACACAACACACACACACACACAACACACACACACACACACACACACACACACACACACACACACACACCAGACTGAAAAAGAAAAAAGCTCACTGTCTCAAGGTTATCTGGAAAAGGCTGTTCTAAGTATTTCTTGCTTTCCTAGCAACATATCTGAATGAAGCTAGCACACTGCATCAGGCTAGCACACTGAAGTTCAGAGCAGATGGAAGGCAAACATTTGTAGGAAAGGAGAAACAGCACTCTCTTCGAAGCCATCTTGTTCTGGAAAGAGACTCTGGTTTTTGCTTGTTTTCATAAAAATTATGTCAGCTGATGAACTGATCACTATTATGGTAAATATAGACCAATATAACCAACTCAAGCACGAGTTCCTTGAAAGATTCCTATTGTAAAGGTACAGAGGCATCTTTCAGCTAAGCAGTATGAATGGAGCACTGTGGAATTTCCACATTTTCAGTGCTGAGGATCAAAGCCTGGGCTATGGACATAGTCAGTAATCAGTCCATGGCCACCATCACCAGGCTACATGCCCAGCAATACATTCAGGTTTTTTCAAGGTATCTTCTCAGCCTCGTGTTTTAGAATTTGAAGAATCCTTAATGTAGTTTTGATTAAAGTTAAAATCTGGATGAGCTGCAAGCTTGCCTTACACTTGCATGCTGTGGCTTAGGCTCTGGAGAGACCCCTCCTTCCTGGCTGGCATTTATTAAAATTGTGGCTTTGCTGACTCAGGATAAGTGGTTTCTATCCGTTGGGAATTTTAGTACCTTGGATCCTGGAGGAAGTTTGCAGACACAAGTATGCACAGAACATGGCAGACATTGCCAGGTCCCAGGTAACTAAACTGTCCATCCACCTTGCTGGTATGGCCTGCTTCTACTGTACAGCATCCTCCTGTTCCATGGCTGGGCTAGACTGTCCTTGGCTTCACTGAGTTGATCGAGTCTATGCTCTACGTCCTAAGACACTGAGCTGAGGCGCTTGCCTGTGTATCAGAAGCATCATGCACAGACTTGACTCACCAGCACATGCTTTCAGTGCCGTGTGAAGGTAGACCTTGGGTGGATTTTGATTTGTGTGTTTTAAGGAATTAAATAGCTCATAATGCTAAAAGGAAAAAGTGAAGTGGTTGGGAATTGAGTTGTGTAAACTGTTTCACAGGAGACTTAATCTGTCAAGTACTTAAGATAGTCACTTGTTGGAACATTAATCACAGATGTTTAAAAATACTGTTTTATAAATATTGGAGTAACCAGAAATATGTTTTTGTTTAGATTTCAGTAATAGTCAAGTACTATATTATTAAAACACACAGACACACACAAAGTACTATGTTTACAGAAATACGATTTGAGACTAAAAGTAAAAATGAAGAAAAAAAAGAGAAAAAACTTTTGAGGCCTGGGTGTAGAGGGTGGGGATGGGGGCTTGGAATGGTGTCTCTGTAGTAGAATATATGCTTACTATGCAAGAGGCCCTGGGTTCAATCCCTAGCACCAACACGCTAACAAAAAGGACTTCTCAGTTTTTTAAATTTTAAGGAAGTCAAACGGGCTGTGGCTTTCTGAGCTAAATCCAGCCCAGAGTAGTGTGTGAGTAGATTCACCCCACAGCCTGGGTGACAGCTGCCCTGACCTACTATGCTCATCCCTAGTGCTTCTGTTGTCATTTTATGGGATGACCTTTTATAAGTTTACTTTCCCTGTGGAGAAATTTCTGTGACACATCTTAACTAAGGGTCTTTAATTTCTTTTTTCCTAGTGAATTGGAAATTTTGCCAGACCATCTACATTAGAGCCTTTACAAGAGTTTCTACTGTTAACATATTAAAAACCATTTTCAGACATGAACACTGTCATCATTCAGATAATACCACATTTTAGGTTCTTCTATTCTGACTGAGTAGAAAGGCTCTTCTCCCACACCACCTTGAGGTGTTTATAATCCCCACCATTACTGCTGCTATGGGTGCCTTGTCTCAAATGTAAACTGTGGGTCATTTTGGCTTGACTCTGTTACTTTTCTACCACTGTGATAAAACACCATGACCAAGGCAATTTATAGAAGAAAGAGTTGATTTGGTTCCAGAGGATTAGAGGCTGTGATGACAAAGGCATGGCAGCAGAAGCAGGAAGCACAAGCCACAAGCAGTAGGCAGAGAGTAGACTAGCGAAAGGAATGGCTTTAAACTCGCAAAGCCCACCTCCGGTGACGTGCTTCCTCCATCAAGGTCACACCTCCCAAGCTACCCCAAAGAGTACCACCAACTGGAGACCAAGCATTTCTATGCCCGAGATTATAGAGGACATCTCATACAGACCGCCAGTGCTCAGTCACCTGAGGAAAAATATAACTGATAGATTTCTGTCAGAAAGCTGATACTGTATGCTTGAACTGTGAGTGGATGCTGCTATTTTTATTCTAAGGGAGCTAGAACCTGCAAAGCAAGAGTTGTTTACCCCACTTTATACTTAGTTCCAGTGAGAGGACTTTAGAAGCAAGAACAAAAGGAATAATGTGTCATTGGCCAGACATGGCAGTCCATGCCTTTAATCCTATCATACAGAAGGCAAAGGCAAGTGGTCTCTGTGAATCGTAGGCCAACCCGGTGTGTATAGTAAGTTTCAGGCCAGCTGGGGCTATATAAGGATAGCTGTCTCCAAAAGCAGTATGCCTACGGTCGGACTGTAGAATGCCACCAGGTAAACAGGAGTACTAGGAGATCATCCCGGATGCTGGCGGAGATGGAGGCTCTTTAGGGAATGGCAGGCCCTGAAGCAGTCCAGAGGAGGGAGGTCTTCTCTCTTCCCAATCACTGTGTCCACCTCTACAGTGAAGCCTGGGACTTCACCTTCTGTGTGGTTACCCTCGACTGTTTGAAACGTTCGGGCTTTGTCTACTTTTATGAGTAATTAGTATTCTTTAAAGATTTATTTTAATTATGTATGGTGTCTATATACACGAGTACAGGTGTCCACATAGCCTGGAGGCATTAGGTCCTCTGGAGCCGCAGAGTGACCAGTGGTTGTGAGCAGCCGACACAGATGCTGGGAAATGAGCCTCTGGAAGGGCCGTTCACACCCTTTTCACAGCTGAGTCATCATTCCCGTCCCCATGTCCAGATATCTTTATCCCAAAAAATAAATTAGGCCTCCCTTATAAAAGCTACAAAGTGTGTGTGTATAGAGTAGGGAGGCCTTGGGGACAGTTAGTTTTCTAAGTTATGCTCTTGCCCAGGCGTTGTATTTATTCTGAACTGGGCCCGTCAGAAGCAGATTTCCTATTTTGTGCCAACCTGGTTATTAGTAATGATAGGCTTCTCCATACTTGGAAAGATTAACCCTTTGAACTGTTGTGTAATCCCATCGGCGTTCATTAGTCTGAACACCTTGTAGTTCCTGCTGTATCCTCCAGTGTTTATGATTCCGTAAATTACAGTCTGTAGGGAGCTGGCCTCGAGCCTCCCTGCTACAGCCCCACTTACTCATTTCCTACGGTGCCTAGTGGGTGGTGTGCATTTCTGCCGGTTGTCCCTCCTCTCATCCTTTGCTTCCTTGTCCCTCTGCTGCTCCTTCCTTCTCCTCTTTGTCCCTCTACATTCATTGCCAAGCATGCAGTAGGTGCAGGAAATGCTTTTGTATGGTCTGTAGACAAGAAATAAATATTCATCCTGTAGTCATCATCTTCCTGTCCCTGAAGAAAGACTCCCAAGATGTCTGTGGAGGAGCAGTAGCCCTGAGCCACCCTTACTGCCCTTAGCCTGCTGTTGACACTGCACGCTGACCAGCCCAGTTCGTTCCTTGGTGTGAGCAGGGAGGAATGGTTACACCTGCTCTCTGATGTATGTCTTTTTACCCAGGAAAAGTCTTCATAGTCAGCTCTTGGAAGTCACAGCAGTGGCTGCCCTCTGCTAGTGGGTACCGCTTACCTCTCCCAGCCATCTTGCTTTCCTGGTGTCCATCTTTACACCAGAAGACAGAGACCGCGTTCCAAAGATGGCCTTCTAGTTTTCGAAAACCAAGAAGAAGCATTATCCCTACTTAAGTGTTTGGCAACTAATGTTTTTAGAATTTGCTTTTTGGTTATTTCCGGTTTGCTTCACACTGCTCTAAACACTTTGCCACAGTGAATGTTTTTACTTCTCATACAACCTTTGAGGTGGGTGCCGTTATGGAGAAACTAGGGCAGCAGGCTAAATACCTTGGCGTGGACCGTGTGGGTTGTGAGTGGCCAGGAGCCAAGCGTGTGCGTTCTGCCTCCAGGATTGTTGAGTTTAACCACTACAGTGTGCCCTTATCACTCAAGGCCGTTCTGTGTTAAGAGTTATATGTGATTAAAAAGAGCTTTAAAAGAGCACATTCTCCCAAAATATTAGAGGATGCCATTCGTGTCATTTTGTTTAAAGAAGAAGAAAACGAAAAATTGCAAACTGAGAAAAGCATTCCTATATGCTTAGGCCTAGGACTTCTACTGAACAAAGCATTCCAGAACATGTAGGCCTGGACAGTCCTAACTGGGCTCCCAGTGGCCACAGCGCTAACTCACCAGCCCCAGGGTGAGTGAGTTATTTTGCAGAAGAATCCCCAGTCAAGCCTCTCCTGAAACACTGCAAACAAATAACATCATGGAATGTTGTCTGAAGTGGTTCCATGCTAGGGGAACTCAGCTGAGCACTAGTGGTGCGGTCTCTGATAGTACGTGACAGAGGGTCTGGGCCCTCCTGCACTGCGGCTGCTAGGAGACCACATGTGAGGTACTGTGGAAAGCCGTGTGCTTGCTCACCCAGGCCTTCCAGAGTCTTATTTTTCCTTCCTACTTTGGAGCGCTAGGAATCGAATCTGATGAGGCCTTGTGCTCACTAGGGAAGTGCCTCTCTGCGGAGCACCATCGCTGGATCAGGAAAGTCTTGTGGAGTTCTTTCCATTTAGGAAACATTACTTAGTTTTGCAGTACCACCATCAAAACAATGCAAGCAAGAGATAAGGTCAGAAGAGTAGTGCTTCTCTGGATGGCCTGGGGCCCTCCTGGGAGGCTATGAGGTTGGAGTGATCTCATAGCAGCAGTATGGTGTTATCTGCCCGTCTGTCTTCATGTTCCTTCCCTCTGGAATACAAATGTACACAAGAAAGCTTAACTTTTCTCTAGAAAGTCATGCATTCCAAAGACTGGGGGTGCTGCTACACCCCTTTGACCATTTTGTAAAACATTTTATCATGTTGTTCATTTAAATATGCAATTGGTTTGTTTTAATTACCTTTAAATGAATTTACAGGTATTTATAAAATTTCTGTTGTAATTTGTGATGTGGTCATCACCGTAGATATGACTCACATTAAAGTTCTTTCATATCCTCTAGTAATTTTTAAAAACATAATGGGATTTGAGACTAAATGGTTGCTGGCCACTAAACTATGCTATCTCCTTGAGTTTTGAAGCATGTTACTTAATTTCTCTGAGACTACCAGTAAAATGGAGTGGAGCTCCATTACCTCCCTTGTGAGATGGTTAAAGGACTCCAGACATAGTGCACACTTGTGGTGTACAAGGAGCAGCAAGTATTCAGTATGGGATACACCTTTTCATACCGTTATGTCCTGTGTGACTCCAGACGCCTACTGAACCGTTGTTGAAGACGGTTTCCTTGTGTTGGTAATATTCAGTACTGTTGAGAGAAAAGAATTTGGATTTTATCGCTTCTTGTTTGGATTCAGTGACAGCGGTGGTTACTGGCCGATGATCAGGGTGTGGATTATGAAGTGAGCTAGTGATTCAGACTGGCTTAAGGTGGCTCTCAAGCTCCCTTGCCGCTGGGCCCCTGTGACCATGAACAGGCAAGCAGACATCATTTGCAAAGGGCTCCATAGAGGTGCTGCAAAGTCTCAGGGCTCCAGTGTCCCAGCCTCCGCATCTCTCATCCAGGCCACGCATTTCTTGTGGAGAGACTGAGGCCTACAGCTGGTTGTCTGTCAGCCACCAGTATCCCTAAATCTCTCCTCCTCAGGACCTTATATACAAAGCAGAGATGGAGGCTTCCTACTAGTGGCTTGTCTGTCATGGTGACCCACTTACCCAGCACAGACTACTTCAAGGAAGAAACATTCTTTGGGCCCAAGGTTTCAGAAGTTTACATTGAAGGCTGACTGGCACCATGTGTTTGGACAGAAGGTCATGACTGTCCTTGCCATAGTAGATAGAAAGAGGAGACAGAAAATGACTTGGGGATAATAAATGCTCCTGTTGATTTCCATTCTCTAGCTATGTCCTACCTCCTGCCTTCCACCGCACTCACCAGGACAGTACTATCATCCAGGCACGAAGCATTCTAGCCATCACGTACCTGACAGGGCCATGACATACTCAGGCCATCCATAACATCACTGACTTGTAAAGAGTTCTGGAAGAGACCCAGTGAGCGAGACACCACAGGAAGGCAAGGTGACACTCAAGTCTCAGTCAGCCCTTTGCCTGTAAGGCCCACAGCAGCCCCTTCCTCAGACCATGCTGTCCCTGACATCAGAGGCCCTCCCTCTCCAATGCTTTGTACCATTGTAACATTTTCTTTTCTCTGTCATTTTAGGACAGCCCAGAACCCTGCAGGACCTGTGCCGAATTAAAATTCGACAGTGTATAGGCCTTCAAAACCTGAAGCTGCTTGATGAACTACCAATTGCCAAGGTCATGAAAGACTACTTAAAACACAAATTTGATGATATCTGATATATCCGGACTGTGAGCGAGAGTAAGAGTTATTCCAGACACTTAAAAGGCCTCGGGCCTCGCACAGAGTATATCCTATGCAATTTCTGATTTGTGCTCAAGTCAGAAAGCAGGTATACACTTTTAGGTTTTTGTTTGTTTGGATTTCATTTTGGGGAGGGATCTTTATATATATATGTGTGTGTGTGCACATGTGTGTGTGTGTGTGCATGTGTGTGTGTATGTGTGTGTGCACATACACACGCACACACACCTCATGCTTGAAGGTCTTAATTTGGTTTCTTGGTCCAAGTCGATGAGGTTCAAGCCTTTCTATACAATGCTGCATTTAGAAAACTTTTCTCCTAAATGCACAACATAGACAGGTTTGAAGCAGAGAATTTTCCCTTTCGATGCTCTGGTTTCACTGCAAACAAGGTACTAGGAACCAGTAGACAGAACACCTCTTAAAGTTTGGAGGTCTCAGGCTCACCTCTGGTGATCCTGGGTGACGCTGGAAAATTCTCTGTGAAGAAACTAGCAGTGATGCTGTCGCCTCATTCATTTTTAATGAGTACAGATGAGCTGTTTAAAAATCCTTTTCCCTTCTAATTAATGTAGCTTTCTGATGAAAAAGCAAACCCAGTACCTCTGCTTCCTTTGCTGTGCGCTTATTTGTAAATTATTTTTTTAACAACTGTAAGACACTACCCTGAGACATTGTGTTTCAACCTCTCTCCCCCTCTCCTCCCCTCCCCCCCTTTCCCTTATTGAATTGTGCTTTTAAAAAAAATCAATGGGAAAAGAAATTAACTTTTTAAAGCCAGTGTATTGTTTTTTGTTTTTGTTTTTTATTTTGTTTTTAAAAAAAAAAATGGTGCCTCTTGTGCAACTCTCTCGGTGTAGTCTCTGGATGGTTTTGCTCTTCCCATTCCTCAGCTGTCTTCTCATGCCCCTCAGAGCCGTAACCACCATCTCCATCCCACAGCAGGCCACCAGTGTCACCACCTCCATCCCACAGCGGGCCACCAGTGTCACCTCAGTTTCCATTTTAAGCTTGGTGTTTTATTTCACCCTAAGGAACAAATTTCATATCTTGGTAATAAGTGTTCTCTAGAAATAGCCCACATTCTTGCTAAGCCATTCTATTTTAATGATTAAATAATTTGGGGTGGTTTCATGGTGGATTTTTTCGCCTTTCTAGTAATATGTATACGTATATATTTTAAGGGGAAAGTCTCTAATGGGCACCCTTTTATAAGACTGGCAAATTGCTGATATGCTAATGAGATATTTCCTGTCTATTTTGAAGGTGAGTACAGTAAAGCTCTTCAAGACAAATATTTTACTTTCTGGGTTGATTGGCCAAGTATGTGCAAGAAAGACCCAGATGCAGTAAAATGTTAGTAGCAAGGGGGAAGGTCCCGTAGGCAGTAGGCACCAGGGATGTTCCTATGGACCCATGCTCACTGCTTCATTTGACATTATGTTAGTTTGAGGAGAGCCTTTTTAAGTCCCCCACGCCATTCTTAGTGCTGTGACAAAATTTTTAAATATTTATAAACTGTTAATAAATTTGCTATCAAAAGGTTGCAAGATAAGGGCTTCTCCTTTCTTGTCAGAATTGCTAGTTTGAGGGCATAGAGGGTAAAGTCTTAGTGTAATTAAGCAGAATTAGGTTTCTCCAAGTTCAGGCCAGCAATGCTCTGCACTCATGCCCAGAGTTTTCCTCTTAGCCACAGAGTAACTGTGACATCAGAACATAGGATCTGCATGTGCCTCAGTGGCACAAGGATTCCTGAAAGTCGGCAGGATGATTCAGGGACTCGCTGATGTGGCCCGTAGCCTCCTTCAGCAGGGAGTGTGTGGGACCCAGAGGATAGGGACGGGTGTTGTGACCCTGTCTGAAAGGTTATCTCCATGGAGATTTCCCTTCTAAGACAGCTACAGAGCTGTGTTCTCATTCTTTATTCAGGGCTCAGGTCAAGGCTGGAGACTTACTAACAGCCTTAGGGACACAGAATGACCAGAAATTACTTGAGTGTAACTTCTGTTAGAACCCCAGCCCAGCATGGGAAGTGGTGGGAGGGAGCCTGCAGTCTGGACTCTGAGCTGCCATGTTAGTGTCCAATTGCACAGGACCCGTACATGTAAATTAATGTATTTAGTAAGTTAAAAATGACATTCACTTTCCAGCTATTCAGAGGGTTCTGAACTAAGCCACTGAAATTGAATCAGGGAATCCCAAGTAAAAAGATCATATTAAGGCAAATTCTTTGTGCTTTTTGCTGCTGTGACTTCAAAAAAAAAAAAAAATCCTGAGTGCTCTTCCTGGAATTGAAAATTCTATTTAATGAAGAAGTGTATAATTCCATTATTTATTGTTTGTGGTTTGATTTATCTGGAAGCTTAAGAGAATGTCCTTTGTTTGTCACTAGAACCCCAGTCATGTACTGTATCTGACGGTAACTGAAGTGCGTGCAGTTGCTATTGTGGTTGTGATGACATGGGTCTGCACTTGGATTTGGTTATCCAAGGAGCAGTCTGTGGCCTCGAGGAGAGAAAACAGCTCTTTCAAAAGCTCAGCCTGTTGGCTTTTCCAGAATCTTGACTCAAAATTCACCACTGGTTCTTTTGCGCTTGTTTTGAAATTTATTATTTAGCCTATTACTAAAACTTTATAAAATGCATTTGGCAAATACACCAAAGAAACCAGCTCATAAAATATGATCATTAATGAACTGCAAACCTCATCTTTTGAAAACAAGGGTGTTTCTTTGTAAATATTTGTGTTTATAAATGTACAGCAGAGTTAAGAGTGGTTTTTTAGATTATTTAATTCCCATATTTCTAAACTATTTACTACAGAATAACCCTGCTCATTAGTTTGGATGACTTGATTGTTTGGTTTTGTTTTGTTTTTAATTCATTATCAGTCATGCTTGGACCGACGTTTCTGCTGGAGAAGTCAGCATTCCGGCAGTGGCAGGAGTCACTTCTGGAGCATGGGGGAGGCTAGCATGACCTGTCAGACTCCCCCCTCGTAAGACACCAGAAAAGCGTAGCTTAATCACCAGAGTGGACCGTGCGAAAGAGTTTCTAACTTCCCCCTGAATCACCCATTAGCCCAGGATGGGGTTGGGACAAGACCGTTTGCCCACAAATTTAGCTTCCATGTAACTCCCAGTGTGTTGTATCATAATATATTCTGTTCTTTCTTTGTAATGTAAGTTTTGCTTTGGGTCGATTTGAATTAAAAAAAAAAAATCTTAAATCTGGTTTAAAAAAAATAGTGAATTTGTGTTTTCTTTCTCCTCTGCCTTAACTTCTTAACAACTCCAGGTGTTTGGTAAAATGGAATAAAGTTGTATTTTTCATCAGCACATTAGGTCACTGGTAACTTGGTGAGAAAATGATTTAAAAAACAATTGCACATTTCAAGCCATTTCTTTCTTTTTTTTTTTTTTTTTTCTTTTTTTCGGAGCTGGGGACCAAACCCAGGGCCTTGCGCTTGCTAGGCAAGCACTCTACCACTGAGCTAAATCCCCAACCCCTCAAGCCATTTCTTTAACTCCTTTTTATTTATTTTCTTTTTTAGTATTACATTTGTTTATTTTCCTACCTACTTTTGATCAGAGGAACCTGCAGGAGTCTGTTCTCTCCTGCTATACATCCCACACAGGGCTCAAGCCTAGGCGGTGAGGCAGAGCCCTTAATCTGCCCTGCCTCCCACTGCACCTACCCCCTTTAGAGTACACGTTGTGAACACAGCCAGCAGAGAACTTGGTCTTCAGTGCATCGCTCCAGCACAGAGGCTTCATGAGTTGGATTCATTGTCTGCCACATCTTAGTGAAGAAGACAGGTCCTTAGCTGTGATGAAACTCTGTAGCCAGGATGACTTACAGAAGGAAGGGTTTATTTAGGCTTACAGTTCCACAGGGATAAAAGTCCACCATGGGGACGAACAGCAGGTATGGAGGCTAGAACAAGCTGACAACTCACATCTTCACCTACAAGCAAGAAGCTGAAGAAAACTGGGAGTAGGTCAAGTCCTTCAAGCTCTCGGAGCTCACCTTCAGTGACAATTCCTCCAACAAGGCCACACATCGCCTCCCAGGCTTCCCCAAATAGCACCACTATCTGGGAAGTAAGTATTGATGAACTATGGAGGAAGTCTTCATTTGAACCCCTGGCATGGGCATAGACCACAGCACATTAAGCAGAATAGCAAATGCAGGCACAGCAGAGCTGAGGTAGTGTGTCAGCCTGCAGGAGATAACGGCACTGCCTAGAGTCCGCACTCCCTCGGTAGCGTAAGTGCAGGTTGATCTGAGAGAGACCTCCGGTTCCTACGGATGATGGTGTCCTAAAGGGAAGGAAAGAAGGATAGTGTTGAGGTACCTCATATGGGACAGTGATATGCCAGAATTAACTGCTTTGCTGCATGCTTGTCCAGGCTTTGCTGCAAATCAAGGCCAAGAGTGGGACCGTTGGAATCCTTTATAAGAAAGGAACTTAGGTTCGTAAACTAGCTCCATTGCCTCGAAATCTTGGGGTCATTCCTTCTCCCATATGATGTAAGGTATGTATTGTTTTCCCAGCTGAAAGACAGAGAACAAAAGTGGCTTACTGGCTATCGGTAGACCATAGCATCTGCTCGATTAAAGAAGTATTTCCACACACCATGTAGTTGGGCGTCCAAGACGAAAGAAAGGCTCTGTGTCACACCCCCCTCTTTCTGTAGCTTAACTCGAGAAGGAATGACACTATACATGTTTGTGTTTTTGTGTCTTAGCCTGCTGAGTGTCTGATTAAAGAAGTGAGCTTCCATGTCTGGCTTCAGCATTGGTAATCGTCCTTAAAAACCCATGGAGATGTTAAGCATCCTCTGCCCGACCCTGGACTAACACAGCAACTGATGGAGAACTCCTGCGGTATACCCTGATGCCTCTTTATTCCTTACTGCTGCCACTCCCCGTCTGCCTGGTAGGTAGTAGTCAGTAGTTAAGTGTTAGGTAATCCAAGGGCAACAGAGGGTGCCAACCGGAGCAAACCATTTTCTGTATATCCCTGGTTCCATGTTGAAGGCCATAGTGTAGATGCTTCTGTCAAAGAGTCCTCACTCTCTAGGGACACCTTGTAGTCTTCATAGACCACAGCACATTTGGAAAAACTGAGGCTGGTCATGAGTGCCTTACAAGAAAGTGTCAGTGGGATGGTAAACCCCTGAACCCCAATACGTCGGAGGCATGTTTGCTCTCTAACTAAGTTCTTTCCCTAAGTGCCTGCACATCGTTTATTCAAGTGTCCCTACGTGTTTGGGGAGGAGTTTTTTTTCTCTATGCATCTTTAAGCAAAACCAGTTTTGAACCCTGAAGACATTTAATACATTAGAAGTAGGAAGTGTGATTAAAATTGGGGGCCGGAGAAAGGGCTCAGCAGTTAAGAGTACTTCTTGGTGTAGAGACCCTGGATTCAGTTTCCAGCACCCATATGGTGCCTCAGTCATCTGTCGCTCCAGTTCTAAAAAGATATGAAGCCCTCTTTTGACCTCACATACCAGGCATTCATTTGGTGCACATACATACATACGGGCATGCACTCATGAAATATTTCTTTTAATCCTTAAAGCTATAAAAGTTATTTTTCTATTGTAAGTTGTGACCTTTAAAAACAACTAATAGGCATCTGTGGTTGTTTTCCTTTTGTGGAAAGTTATTTTAAAAGGGTTTTTTTCTTTTTTGGTTTGGTTGCTTTTTTTGTTGTTGTTGTTTTGGGTTTGTTGTTATTTTTTGTTTTGTTTTTGTTTTTGTTTGGTTGTTTGTTTGAGACAAGGTTTCTCTGTTTAACCCTGGCTGTCCTGGGAACTTGCTCTGTAGATCTGGCTGGCCTCAAACTCAGGCTGCCCCTACCTCCAGAGTGCTGGTATTAAAGATGTATGCCACCATCGTAAAGCTATGATTTTTTTCTCATATTACCTCCTGATAATGGTTTCCTCTCCCTCTAATACTTCAGTTCCCCCCACCTCCCCTCCCATCTGAATCTACCCCCTTTCTGTCTCTCAGAAAACAAACAGACTCGTAAGGGATTGTGAAATATAATAACACTAAGCAAACTAGTACATTGCTAGTAGACAGAACGGAAGGAAAAGAGCCCTAGAGCAGTCATAAGAAGCAGAAATCCACACGTCCTCACCTAGAATCCCATACAACACAGCACTGGAAGCCTGGTGCAGCCCCCGCACCTGCTGCCTCGGTCTCAGTGACTTCACTTGCGCTTTGTTGATTTAGAAAGCCTTGCTTTCTTCGTGCCCTTGATCCCTCCAGGCTTTCCCTTCTTTCTGCAGAGTTCCCTGAGGGGAAGGATTTAATGGAGACATCTCTTAGGGCTGACTGTTCACAGGTCTCTCATTCTCTGAGTGATGTCTGGCTGTGGATCTCTCTGTGTCTCTCTGTCTCTTTTCCTTCTGCTGTAGGAGGAAGCCTCTTTGATGATGGCTGAGCAAGGCACTGGTCAGTGAGTATAGAAGAATGCTATTCAGAGTCATTTTATTGCTATGTGGGTTTTTTTTTAATCCATCAGGGAAATGCAAATCAAAGATATGCTGAGATTTTTTTTCTTACACCAACCAATCAATAAAACAAGTGTCAGCTCATGCTGACAAGGATGTGAAGTAAACACTCATCCATTTCTGGTGGAAGTGCAGACTTGTACATCTATTGTAGAAATCAGTGTGGCAGTTCCTCAGGAAGGTGGGAATCGGATCTTCCTCAAGATCCTGTTATACCACTGCCGGGCATAAACCCAAAGGGTGCTTTGTGCTACCACGGAGGCACTTGCTCAACCACGATCATTGTTGCTGTATTCATAATAGCCAGAAACTGGAAACCACCTAGATGTCCCTCAACAAAAGAATGGATAGAGAGTATGTGGTGCATCTACACAATGGACTATTGCTAAACCACTTTTTTTAAAGTGAAATGATGAAATTTACAGGCGAATACATGGAACTAGAAAAAAAAAACATCCTGACTGAGGTATATTAGAAAGAGAGTTGTAGTATGCATTTGCTTATATGAGGAAGTTAGCTCTTAAGTCAGTGATAGAATAAGGGACTAGGGGATGCGGTCAGCTCTCCCTGGGAAAGGGAAATAGAATTTGGGGAGAAGGGGAGGGAAGATGGGGGCTGGAATGGGATCAAGTTGGGAGGGGAAGGGAAGGAAGGATGAAGGAAGGAATATAGGGAGAGACAGCTAAAATCAAGGGGCATTTTAGGGGTAGTATAATACAGTAGAACCTTCTTAAAATATATACATATATTGAAAGCTATTTAACTGAAACCACCAAATAATTCTGGAGACAGAGCTTCAACTGGGCCATCTTGTCACCAAAAAGCTTCCAGTCGCTGGGCTGGATTGCATCTAATTGAGTTGCTGGCTGACAGGGTCCCATAGGAAATTCCTAAAACAACCCAGGCTGCTGCCAAGACTGTAGGCTGCTCTCCACAAACGTTGACAGCGAGGCCCTGTTAGTGAAGACAGCACCTCCACAGCTGATTGGATGTGACGACGTTGAGCTGGAGCCTATGTAGACCCTCACTGCCACATTCTGGCATCTCTGTCACAGGAAAGCACTCTGCGTTCTACCGAAAGGTTAACATAAACACCAAGCTAGGCATAAATCCTTGGATCAGGAATGGTGCTCTGCCTGCAAGATCTGCCAGTGCGATGGTGGCACAAAGTGTGGGAGTATGAACCAACATCTGATCTGTCTTAAGGCCCTCTCCATAAGATGGAGCCCATCCCCAGCAGTGCGTGGGTGACTGAGAACCTGCGACTAGACAGCACAGGGACGCTGGTCAAACCAAATACTACCATTCAATTTAAAATGAAGAGGAGGAGGAGGAAGAGGAAGAGGAGGAGGAGGAGGAGGGAGAGGAGGAGGAGGAAGAGGAGGAGGAGGAAGAGGAAGAAGAGAAAATGTATAATCTTGGCTTGTTCTAGGATCTTTAAAATCTCATTGGGAGGGGTGTGTGTGTGTGTGTGTGTGTGTGTGTGTGTGTGTGTGTGTGTACAAGTGTCTGTGCAGACACGCTCACCCATGCAGGCCAGAATTGGCGCTGGGATGGCCTCTATCACTGTCCACCTTACTTATTGAGACAGGCTCTCTCATTAGACCTTGACTTGGAAGTTTTGGCTAGACTGGCTGGACAGCAAGGCCCTGGGGTCCACTGGTCTCTGCCTCTGCAGGGCTGGGGTTTAGATGCAAACCATCACCTCTGGGGATTTATGTGGGTTCTTTTTTTCCTTAGGGAACTTTTCAATTGGTAAAAAAATGTAGTTTAAGTCATGTTGAGAAGAGTGAAGTGATTACTTCTTGGTGGTCAGCTCTTATAGGTCAGGTGGAGTGGCTGCGTGTGGCTGTACATTGCGTTTAGGTAGAGAAACTAGGTTAGGTCATGAGTAGACTAAACCTCCAACTGACACAGTCTTGATCCGACTGGAGATTTCCTATTTTATCTGGCAAACCGAATGCTCTTTGCCCCGATGCTCATCTTGACCTGGTGTTGCCTTCTTTCCGCTGGTAGTTATGGGTCAAAGTTTTCTTGGTTTCCTTTTTCTTTCTCAGACTAAAGAGGGCTTGGAGACTGTGGACTTACTGTGCAAGACTCTTGCAACTTCCTCTAGAGCAGTGCTCATACTGCGGGTCTTGACCCCTTTGGCAAACTCTTATCACCCAAAATAATTACGTGAAGGTTCATAACAGTTGCAGAATTACAGCTATGAAGTAGCAACAAAAGTAATTTTATGGCTGGGGGTCACCACAACCTAATGAACTGTTAAAGGATCTACAGCCAGCTTCCACCTTAGATAGGACCGGAAAAGAACAGACACCATGTTTTCCTGGTTGACTACTGATGCTTATAAGAAACCATTTTCTTTGAGTCACTGATCAAAGAGCTTGTCACTTAGTGTCCTGGGCGGGTCTTTACCTGTTTTACTATTTTCCTGTATTGTGTTCAGCTGTGGTGGTCATTCACTGCTTCTTAGACTTCTTCAACAAAGAAAACAGGACCAGGTAGGTGACAGCATCCACATTCCTCACCAAATCTCAGGTGGATTTAGTCCTGACTCCTGTGAACGTTAGCCTTGTTCCTCCTGGCTCCTACCCTTTTGTTTGGCTTTTTCTCTGTCACGGTTCCAGGTAATAGGCCTCCTAGTGACTGTGAACTTCCATAGAGCCCACTGGCCCCGGCTGTCTCCCTCTCTGGGCTTTCCTAGCACTTTGGTCTCTGAAGCGTGCAGGGTACACGCTATGACTGCCAGTTCACAGGTCCCTCTGGGCTCTCAGGTTGGTGGAGATGTCCTTACAGGTTCCAGTGTACTCAGTTGTCAAGGAACTGGAGCGAGAACTTAGTGGAGCCTTCTCCGTCACCACCTCTTGAGTTCTTTCCATAGTTCTGTTGGCTTGTTATTGCATAGCTGGGCTGTGGGGCTGTGCATGGATGCGTGCGTGCATGTGTGTGCGTGTGCATGCGTGCATGTGTGTGTGTGTGCATGTGTGTGTGCACGTGTGTGTGTATGTGTGTGTGTGCGTGCGTGTGTGTGCGTGTGTGTGCGTGTGTGTGTGTGCGTGCGTGCATGTGTGTGCGTGTGCGTGCGTGCATGTGTGTGTGTGTGTGCGCGTGCATGTGTATGTGTGCGTGTGTGTGTGTGCGTGCGTGCATGTGTGTGCGTGTGCGTGCGTGCATGTGTGTGTGTGCGTGTGTGTGCGTGTGTGTGTGTGTATTAAACCCTGCATACAGTGGTGGCGAGATGAATAGCTGTCAGTTAAGGTCCTGTACCTCTGGCTCTTCACCTGCCGTACTCACCAGTAGAATGGGGCATCTGGAAGCCAGGCCTCCCAATCTTTTATTAATCGGTTTTCTACAAATTATTGAGCTCTGATTTTGCCTGTGCCAAGAATTTGCCATGGAATAGAGACCAAGCCACTGTCCAGAGAGGAATGATAGGATGGCATATGTATCGGGAAGTGTTCATAGAACATAAGGTCTCATCAGTACACTTCCTTGATTGAGGCCCATAAAAAATGCCTATTCTGACAGTCTTGTCCTTTGTCGTGGCTCTCTTTAATTATTTTAGATTTATTTTAGCCAGGTGTTGTGATACACACCTTTAACCCTAGTAACTGAGAGATAGAGGCAGACAGATCGCTGTGATGTCAAGGCCTTGTGTGTTTGTTTACATTGCAAGATGTAGGCCAGCTATAGCTACATAGTAAGACCTTATCTCAAATTTTTTTCTTTTAATTTAAAATTCTGAGATGGAGTCATATATATCCCCAGTGCTGCACTAAAAGTGCCAAAAGGAGAAACATCCCAGTTGCTGGGAGGAACCAACTGCGCATGCCCTTTGCGTGGGGATCACCGACTGTCATCGGATAGCCTCATGTACCTGGTTTTCAAGGTGGAGCTTGCACAAAAAGGCTGATGTAGTGCAGTCTGCACTTGTTTTTTTTTGTTTTGGTTTGTTTGGTTTGATTTGGCTTGGTTTGGTTTGGTTTCTGTTGGCCTTCTTGGCAGCTAAGAAGCTGATGTACCCCCAGCCTTCGTCATTTGCTGCCATCTGAAGGCAGGCAGGTTTGCAGCCATTTGGGCTCCGACATTTCTAGAAAAGGGAGACAGAGGAGATAGATGGTGGAGGGGACTGACACCTCATTCACGAGGAACCTGCTAGTTCTTATTCCCTGTCCTGCTAGACACCAGGCCTCTACCCAAGATGGGAGCCAGGGCTACCCTGGGCCATTTCTCCAAGTTCTTCTTGCTTTAATCAGACCACACTTGGCCTTCAGCGTCCCATGCCTTGGCCCAAGCTGTGGCTTTGGGAAAGTTCTGGCTGGAAGGATTGCTCTGAAGTTCTTTCCAAATAGGAAACTGATTTGTTTTGTCTCTATCTCTCATCCAGATGCTTCTGGAAGGCAAGATCTATCCAGCTGTGGGCCTTGCTGCCCAACAACTAAACAACCCTAATTATTGTCGCTGGCGAAAGGTATTTGGTGAATACCTTTTAGTATTATATCAGTAAGCATGGCTCTACTTACTGATACCAGTCCTGACGCCGGTCAGGAGCCAAAGGGAACCAGAGCTTGACTGGGCCCATGAATGTAAAACCATTTTGCATTCATTCTCTCTTGTTCTCTGGACTCCTTCCCTCCTCCCTGTAAAGGAGGCTTTACATTCTCTGGGCTTCTCACCTCCTCCCCTGTGAGATAGTTTTATCATCTCCACAGAAGAAGTGAGGCAAGACTCCTATCCCTTCTTGACAACTGCCGTCTTACCAGAAAGGCTTCAGTAAGTTTCTGAGCTATTCTTGCTCCCACAGAGATGCTCCACACCACATGGCCCCGCTCCCTGGTGCTTGTGTGTGCTTGTGCTCCTCAAGGACTCTGATGAAAGTGGGCTGCACACCATCATCTCCTGCCACAGGGGCCTCTATGTCCCTATCTCCCTGACACTCGGGCTTGGTGTTACACAGAGCATGCTTGCTTTCCATTTCCCCCTGTGTTAGCTTTCCCTGTGACAATGGACTCATAAATTTGAAAATACACTTATATTCATTGGGCTCAGATTGTAGAGGTTCCAGTCTCTGATTGGTTGATCCTGTTGTTATGAGTCTGTGGCAAAGTACCCCACAGTGGGAGCAAAACTCACCCATGCGTGGGAATCAGAATAGAGAACTAGAAACCAAGGGCTTTTGATTCCCTTTGAAGGTGCATTCCCCTTGTCTAGAGGACCTCCCACTAGGCTCCACCTCCTACAGGCACCCACCCTACCTCCCTAGAGCTCGCCATGCTGGGGGCGGATGGGAACTGCTTCAGACTTGAACTGTAACACTTGGCAAACTTTCTTCTCATCTCCCGAGTTAATTTTCCCCTCGAGTCCCATCTTAGACACAGAGGTCTTAGGGAACGGAAAGAGTATATAAATTCAAAGAGACCTCAAAGAATCTTGCAGTGCAGTCTAGTAGGGAGGAGACGACCTTGAGATTGGAAGAGGCTGGAGGGCTTTGTCCACATATACACCCTGCCAGGGTTTGGTGAGGACACCTGGCCAGATTCTGCTGTTCAACAGTACCACCTGTCTCCGGTACCCCATCCTTTCTCAGTCCTGTTTTCTTGCACTCCTGTGTGATAACAGTTGTCCTCTGCAGAGGGCTTTCAAGCTCTGAGGAAATGCAATAGCATGGCAGAGTATCCTGGATGATGAGCTGATGCTGCTATTTGAGAGGCTCACCAGGTCCCCTGGGTGGGGAAGGAGGGGGGAGGCGCATAGCTAGCCGGCTTGAGCTGCTGTGGCCCATGGATAGGCAAGGTGGGAATGTTAACACTGAGTTCACACGGTCAGCTGGTTGCCTCATCCCTGAGCCAGGCTGGCTCCCCTGGGTGATTAATTCCCCATTGCATCCTCTCCTGGATACCTTTATGCAGTAAGATAAAAGGGCTAGTATATGGGCTCTGGTATGATACTTCTAAACCCTATATTATACGAGGGTCCTCGTGATTCCTTTGAGAATTCATAGAAACACGCAGAGAGCCTATAATTAAGTAACTTTGGCTAGCTTCATGAAACTCTTGATGTTTAGGAAGCTATTAGGGTGCTTAAAGAGAGAGCGCTCTACCCTGAGATTAGCTGATACCATTGCTTCCTGCTCCATTTAATAATTGTTTTAAATTAAAAAGGGCTTTAATCGCCTTCTGTTTTAACGGGAAGTAATAAAAATGCCTGCCGAGCAGAATCCTGTCTTTGTGGGATTCATAGGTTCACACTTTACTCAAATCAGAATATATCCCTGGAAATGATAGAACCAGGACCCTCAGAGGAGTCCCTGGCACACTTAGAGGGAGATTCACCTCGTTTCTGAGCAACTGCCTTGAAAGGACAAAACAGGGATGAGTGGCATTTAGAGGGACTTAACTAATGAGCGAGGGAAGAACTGGGTTGGCTAAGTAGAATGGGAAGCAGCCGAGGAGTGTCTGTCTTCCAAGTTCCTAGTGGAGTGGGGATTGTACACGGGAGTGCAGGTGAGCCAGCTGTAGACCGTGGAGCCCTTGGCAAAATATTAAAATATTGCTGGTAGCAACCGCTAGACTTTCAGCAGACCCAGGGCAAAGTCCAATAGAGGTCTTTGTTGATTTGGGTTGTTTTGTTTTGTCGGTGCTGGGGATCAAACCTGGTGCCTTATGCTTGCTAGGCCAGTGTTCCAACACTGGGGTATGGCCCAGGACATGTTTCAGTTGGGCTCTCAGGGTGATGTAGGTATCAGTGACCAGACACCACACTTTGAATCCATGCATTAGAATACCTGTACTCTTGCATAGTAAAGAGGGGAGAAAAGAGTCAGGTCCAGCCATCTCTAAGAGACTTAGAGAAACTATCTACATGCTTGCTTGTGAGCTGTGGACAATGGGACTTCAGGGATCCCCAGAGCCCGCACGTAAGGTGGGCCAGGCTGGAATAGTTCTCTGTGTTAACAAAGATCTCTGCTGCCACATTGCAAGCTGACTCCACGTCTACACCTTTATGTCTCCAATTATTTTTTGTAACTACTTAATAAGTCAGACACAGACAAAACCAGTATCATGCAGTTCTGTTATCCTAATATTATTGTTCTTCAGCCTAGTTTAGTCATTTGTAAATAAATATGTGTGCCAAACAATAATGACAGCCCTAGTCTAGTTAGGGGGAGGAAACTCTTGCTGCTTCTACCAGTACAGGCCCTGGCTCCTCCTGGGAAGCAGACGGCCAAATGGCATGTTCCTAAGAGGCAAACATTGCCAGTGCTGTTCCCAGTGTTGGCAGCAGATGGAAAGCACCGTGCTGCAGTCACCTGACTAAAGCCAGTGCTGTCAGAGGGAACTATAGCATCTGACATCCTGGCCCAGCCCATAGATACAGCCTGGGCTTCTTGGGGACTAGATTGGTGTTTCCTGCTTCAAAACACAAGTCAGCTACATGTGGATAGCCTGGTGTACAGCCGCTGGTTCTTGAGGAAGCTCTTCCTGACAACCACCAACTCAGGAGAACCTTTGCATGAAATCTCCCTGTTAAAATGAAGAACCTTTCCTTATTTCCTTATTCAGCTGTAATTGCCATGCTTTGAAAAAAAAAAAATCCCACTCCATTCTCTTTCCTGGGCCATCTGTCTTATCCTCTCTGTGCTCCACACCTCTGGTCCACACCTCTACCTGCAATTCCAGAGGTCTGCAGCTATCAGGGATCACAGACAGGACAGCATAACCATCCCCTGAGAGGTTCCACCCAGCAGCCGACGGAAATGGATGCAGAGACCCACAGCCAAACGTTAGATAGAACTTGGGGAGTCATGTGGAAGAGTTGGGGGAAGGATTGAAGAACCCGAAGGGACTCCTCAAGAAGACTAACAGAATCAACTAACCTGGACCCTTGGGAGCTCCCAGAGACTGAACCACCAACCTGAGAGCAGGCAGAGGCTGGACCTAGCCCCCAACCCCTGCACATATGTAGTGACTGTTCATCTTGGTCCTCATGCAGGTCCCCCAACAACTGGAGCAAGGACTGCCCCTGACTCAGTTGCCTGCCTGAGGATTCCTGGAACTGGACTACCTTGTCTGGCCGTTTGGCCCAGTGGGAGAGGATGAGCCTAGTCCTGCAGCGACATGATGTGCCAGGGTGGGTTGATACTCGGAGTGAGAGGGGCTCCCCTTCTCGGAGGAGAAGGGGAGGTGGAGGTGGGGGAAGGGCTGGGGGGCTATGAGGAGGGGAGCTGTGATTAGGGTATACCGTGAATAAATAAATGAGAAAATCGTGTGTTTAATGTGTGCGAATTGATGAGTTGATCATTCTTACTTAAAATTTAAAAACCAGAACTTAGAATGAAAGATACCCAAAGATACCCAAGATACTTAGGGCCTAGACACAGCTAAACCCTTGTTGTTAGGGTGGGTGGCTTCTGGCCCACCAGATCCAGCTCCTCCCATACAGAAGGTACAGTTGGCAAAAAATATATATTTTTCCTATATATATATATATTATATATATATATATATATATATAGTGTGTGTGTGTGTGTGTGTGTGTGTGTGTGTGTGTATCTTGTCCATATGTATCCACTAACATGCACAATGAGACAATTTCCTAAAGAGAAATACAGGCAGATCCCTGCCCTGCTAGTTGAAGATCACAGACAGTTCCTGGCCCGTTGCACTGTTGAATGTATGTGGGAATTAAGGTCATAGCTGTGTGTGCTGTGCTGTAAGTTTCCATCTTTACATTACCCACTGGTCCCCTAGTTCACCTTCTGATGCTGGGATAAACATTGTGGTTGTAAAAATATAAAAAATATAAAAGGTATGGTTGTCTTTTACCTCGCTGGGTCCCCACCGCCGTGCCCCAAGATATCTGCTAGATATCTTGGCAGAAACACATCCCAACTCCTCGGTGGCCCAGTGTCTCCTGCCGCTGCACACTTTTCTACACTCAAAATTGTCACATGAAAGAACACACAACACAATAATCTTAGATCCAATTGATACGATATAATTGCCCACTTAAACATACAAAGCCTGATACCATCCATCCCTTAGGAACATTGATAACAACCTGTAAATACACAGAGGGAGATCTTTACTTCAACCTCCATTGTCCTGCCACGGCTTCTCAACCTCCCTATTGTCTCCCTTCCTCTCTGTTCTAGTCTCCTCCTCTTCCTTCAAACTTCTCTCCCACCCATCCTTCCTTCTCCTCCAATGACAGACCCCCTTCTATCCTGTACCTGCCCCTCACCTGTATTTTACAAAGTCAATGGGAAGAAGGTTCTGGTGAAGTCACCTGACTAGGCAGCCTTGGGGCAGTGGAATTAGCATCAAAATACAGATAACTCCAGGGCAAACCACAACAAAACATCAAGCCAAAGCAGCTCAAGAAGGAGAGGGCTTGTTTCAATTTACACAGTATTACAAATTACACTGAATGTCCATCTCTGAAGGATGTGCAGGTGGGAGCTTGAAGTAGAAACCACAGAGGCGTGCTGCTTTCTGCCTTGCTCTCCATGGCTTGCTCAGCCTGCTTTCTTGACCCCTTTTGCCCATTCATGACCACTTTTGCCCAGGGGTGGTGCCATCCACAGTGGGCTGGCCCCTCCCACATCAATCATTAATCAAGAAAATGGCCCACAAACATACCCACTGGCCAATCTGATAGAAAAAAAAATTCTTTAATTGGGGTCCCTCTTCCCAAGTAACTTTAGTTTGTGTCAAGCTGGGGAAAGAAAAAGAATCAGAATATCGTGAAATGAAAACTTATGTGGCTGTGATAAAATACCCAAAATCAACAGTAAAAAGGAGGAATTGTGTATTTTGCTCACGGTTTCTAACGTTTTGTTCTTTGTGATGAAGTGGGTGTGGCAGAGACAGCTGTTGATTTCATGACAGAGAGGAAGCAGAGACTGGAATATCCGACAAGGTGCAGACCCCAGAACACACCCTGAGCAGCCTACTTCCTCCAGTTAGGTCCCGCCTCCTATTCCTTCCAGAGGCTCTGTTATTTGGGAACCAGGCACTGAACACATTAGCCCTGGGGACATACTCTACACTCACCAGCATAGTCATCATACTTGTGTGGACAGGGTCTATTTTCCCTTCAGTTTTCAGTCCCGACACAGAGCCCAGCCTGTTGCAAACATCTAGGCCTTATTAAATGTCTCCTTGGCTGTGTGAAGAAAGAAGCTCGGATTTGTTTGTTAGGTTGCTTAACTACCTGAGAGACTCCTCCCTCTCCACACAGTGACAGCCCATGTGCTACAGCTGGTCCTGGAAGAGGACTGTGATCAGGAGCCAGCCTTCCGAGTGTCAGACCCTGAGAGCAAAGAAGAGAAATCGAAAGGACCAGTTCCAGGGAGGCTGCAACCACATTCACAGAACCACCCCGCTCTCTGGTTCCTTTGCTGAGGACAAAAAGGGTCCACAACACAGGTATCGAAGTCTTGGGGCTAAAATCCAGCTTTGCTGATGGCTGGTGTTCAGAAGGAGATGCGAGGGACTCTGCGATTGACCTTGTACCGTAGGATTCTAACATTTCAAGAAGTCAGAAGGGAAGCGGACAGGCCTCCAGGACAAGAACACAAGGGGCAAGCATCTGGTCAGCCACATCTGTTAACACACCCCAACCCCCACCCCCACGTGCTCACCCTATTACAATGGCTTATTAGAGGTGGTTTGTGCAAAGCCCGGAATGCATGCTCCCGGGCCCCTGTGGCTCGGACAGGGTTTAGCAGCAGAAGCCTCACTTTGTTGAAGTGCAGCAGCCGTGATAAATGAGCTTCAGCCTTGGAAATCACCTCTTCACTTTCACCAATTACCTGGGGCCGCTTTGTGACAGGAGTTAATGCCGAGTATGGATTTCCAAGGAGCCTCATTTTCCTTGTCTAATTAAATTAAATACTTAAGAGGTGATTCACACACTGATTCTCCCCTGCCCCCTTTTAGTCACCTGAAAATTACAGGGCCTTTTAGGAGTTCGAGTCACCTGACTTGCCCCGCTTGGCCTCTGGGGTCAGAGCCTTCATCCAGGACACTGGCCAGCATCCCATCCACAAGCACGTGTGTGTCACCTTCCTTAGAGGGGCTCCTTAGATGAACGCTGCCCAGGAACACTTAGGGATGCCACGCCTTGTTAGTTTTCTACAGACATAAAAGTCTATTTAGTGTGTCTTTGTTTCCAGCTTCAAAAAGCTTACAAATTTTGGATGCCCATGGACTTAACTTTTAAAAGTTGACATGAATTATATTTTGGAAGTTCCATGTTTTGATACATACCTGCATGCATGTATGATACATTTATTACCAGTCTGAACTGGATTAGCGTATTTATCTCCTCAGATACTTAGTATGTCTTTATGATGAAATCTTTCAAAGTTTTTCTAGCCGTTTTGAAATATACAGGGTGTCCTTGTTATCTCCACTCCCCTACATGCCTTCTCGTTCCTTTCTGGATACAGCCAAGTGCCCTTTTCCAGGGTTTTTAGTAGCCCCCACATGCAGCAGATGTGTGTCCCTAGTGAGAAGCCCAAAGGCCAGTCACATCCCATCCCATTATTTTTGTTGTATAGTGGTCACGGAATACACCAGGGTAGTATTCGCAAATCAGCATCAGTCATCCCCCTGAGGTACTGACCTGGCTTATTAAATGGCTGCACAATGCTATCAGATTCTTGCCATGATGCCGACAGGATGCCGAGGTTAGAAACTTGCAGATCTTTATTTTCTCTTCTGCCTTCTGCCTCGTGTTTCTTAAATAAACATGGATGCATTCGAATCTGCTGTGGCTGGCACGGCTGTTCCCTTGGAGGCAGGAGGCTTCAGGAACGTCTGGGAGCCTGAGTGATAGCCTTGTGTGTAATGAGTTGGCCCTCCCTGGACACTTGAGGTCTCATCTGCAAAGGGACTTTGTCTTGGGCAGCTTTTGTGCCCAGTGCTCCTGTTTCACTCCTAAGGATGGAAGGCTTTTCTTCTGTCTGGATGAAATCTGCCCGCTGTGCACTTGCTCACCATCCATCTGTATTAAAACGGAAACCTCAAGGATCTTACAAAACAAGGTCATTTCTCCAGCCAGCTATGGTGGCGCCCACCTAGAATCCCAGGACACTGGGGCTAAAGCAGGAAAATTGCAAGTTGCAAGCAGTTAAACAACAGAGCAAGATTGTGTCTTTTTAAAGAGAATAAACAAAAGCAAGACACTAAAAGGATTTTTAGAAAGTGAACAAAAATGTTTTGTAATGGGCTGCAGATGGCTCAGCCTTGAAGTGCATATGCCATTCTTGAAGAGAGGTTCAATTCCCAGCACCTATATGGCAGCTCACAGCCCTCTGGAACTCCAGCTCCAAGTGATCCCATATTCTCTTTTGACCTTGGCAGGCACCACGCATCCACGTGGGCAAAACCCTCATACATATAACATTTTTTAAAACTTTAAGTCACGCAATAATTCTGGTTTTTTTTTTGTTTTCTTTTTTGTTTGTTTGTGTTTTTTTTTTTTTATGCACAGATGAATCGACAGGTGGAATGGGTGAATGGAGAGGTGAATGAATAGATACCTTCCATGGATGAAAACAGTCGTGCAAGATGTAGAATTCCTCACTGATATCCTTGGCTGTGTTTCTTTAAACTTCCAGCTCAGCCTGAACTGCTTTGGACAATTCACTGGAAGCATGACTTACTCCTGTGGCCATTGTGTATTGACACAGGTGTATCTACCCTTCTATTCTGTTACAGGATTGACGCCTTCCACGAGGAAGTGTGTCATGTCCTGAGCCTTCCAGCATCCCTTGTCTCCTCTGCCCCAGCCTCCTGGCCTTTAGAGACCTTACTTAAACTGGGATTGGGCTCCTCTTTCACCATAGGCTGTCTTCCAGAACCAGCACCAGTTCTGTCTGGTCCAACCCTTGTCCCACAAATTGCTCAGTGTTTAGAATTGAGCCTGTCCTTCATGGGCATGATCATGTTCTGGTCCACTTTTCTAAAGAACCATTCAGCTTTGACTTTAAAAACACAACTCCACTCAAAATGCATCGAGTGTTTCTGACCCACCCAGTGTGTTGACATTGGTGTAAATACTCTGACCCGTAGCAGGTTACTAGAGTGCTCTGAGCTCTTGAATTCCTACAGACTTGGTGCACCCCTTCCTGAAACCTCTGCACATTCTGATTCTCTGCTAGAGAACATATCCCATGCATAATAATTCACCCTTGCCTGGTTGTTGAATCTCAGCCCTAAGGCCACCTTCCCAGAGAGCTTGTCCCCTGGCCCACTGTCCTAAAGTCAGCCAGACTCTGTGCTTCCAACTCTCTTATTCTTTACATATTTCCCCACAGTATTTGATTTAGGGTGCGTGTGTGTGTATGTGTATGTGTGTGTGTGTGTGTGTGTGTGTGTTACCTGGAGTATACTGTGCTGGCTACTTCTGTGTCAAACTGACACAAGGGTCATCTGGGAAGAAGGAACCTTAATCTTGAGAACACTTTTATCAGATTGCCTGTGGGCAAGTTCCTATGGCTTGTCTTTGATTCATGATTGATGTGGGAGGGCCCACCTCTCTGTAGGTACTCCTGTGTGCTATATGAGAGCTGGCTGAGCAAACCATGGGGAGCAATCCAGTCAGCAGCACTCCGTTTTGGTCTCTGCTTCAGTTCTTGCCTCCGGGTTCCTGCCTTGAGTTCCTGCCATGACTTCCTGTCATGAGGACTGTCATAGGAAGTTATAAACTTGAAGTACCTTTTCCTTCCTGAGTTGCTTTCAGTCATAATGTTGTATTGCAGAAATAGAAATACCAAGACAGAAGTTGGCACCAGGTTTGTGGGAGTGTAGATAGATGTGAAGGACATGACCATACGTTTTGGGAAGGACAGTGAAGGCATTTGAGTTCTGGGCTGGAAGTGCCCAGAGCTTAGTGAGCTGCTGTAGAAGCTAAGAAGATATCTCTGAGAGCAATGCAGGCGATGGGGGCCTGGCTTGTGACGTTTCTGAGGGAAATTCGAGCGTCCCTTAAAGACTCCATGTGGGCCATCCTATACTCTGAATTTTGAATCCATGGTTCTGGTCAGCTGGGGCTAAAGAGTCATCTGTGATGAAGAGGAGACCAGAACCACTATAGCAAAACATTTGTTTTCCTGGGAAAATCAATGCTGATCATCTAGAAGGACTGAGTGGAAGTCCTTCTGGCAAGTGTTTCTTCAGAGTCAGCACACAGAGCTGTCTGTGGTCCAGACAGGGCCGAGGCTGCATCTCATGCTGGCAGAAGAGCTTGATAATACACAAGAGTCATTACAGTGGTCCCGGTTTCGAAGGCACGAAGGGGTCACAGAGAGCAACTGATGCTTGGCCTTGTGAGAGGCCACAGGAGCACATTGGCAAATGTGCAGTCTCTGTTAAAGCTGAAGCCTCACAATTGATGGCTCACTGGGAGAAGTTGAAGCTTGACCCCATGGGACATGGTTAAAGTCTCTGAAGAGAGCCTGAGAAGGGTTATAGTGAAGGGGGAAAGCCAGTTGCAGCAGAGACGCCAGTACCATGTACAGTCACTGTGAACAGCAGCAGCTGTGGAATGATGCTGGTCTGAACCCATAATGTCCACCCTATGGTAAGCCCTGTGAAGCTTGGAAAATCGCAATCCCAGCAGTCTGACACTAAGCCGTATGGTGTTTTGCTCTGACGTGACTGTGCCTTAATTCTTTTCTATGGAGTAAGAACGCATCTAACTTGTTTTTAATTTTACAGAAACCCACAATTAAGAGACTTCGTAATCTTAGAGAAACCTTGTGTATTTTAAAGGGACTTTGGAGTATTTTAAAAAAAATGGCGTATTTGAGCTATTTTGGGATGTTTTAAAGAGGCTGAACTTCTAAAAGAATCTGAATTTTTAAAGACTGGAATTTTTAAAGTTCAGAATATGTTTTATATTGTGGTATTGATTTGAGTAGGACATCTTAGGGATAAGAAGATAAGAGAGGTTATAGTTTAACTGTGATGGGCTTGCATATCACCTGGGCTAGGAGTCAATTGTGCTGGCAACTTGACACAAGCTGGGGAAAGGGCATCTTACGTGAGGAAATGCTTCCATCAGAATGCCTGTAGCAAACATGTGTGGGTGTTTTCTTTATTGATGATTGCTGTAGGAGGGCTCAGCTCACTTTGGCACCATCCCTGAGCTGGTGGTTCTGGGTATAGTAAGAAAGGAGGATGGGCTAGCTGTAAAGACCCAAGCCAGTAAACATCTCAGCGCTCCTCCATGTCTCCTGCTCCACTTCTTGCCTCCAGGTTCCTGCCTTGAGCTACTGCCCTGACTTCCTTTGATGATGGACTGTGGTGTGGAACTATAAGCTTGAAATAAAAGTTTCCTCCCCAAGTTACTTTTGGTTTCATCACAGAAATAGAAACCCTAAGTAAAACAATGGCATGCATGTATGTTACATATGCATCTAAAGAGCAACCCATAGCCAGATAGCTATAAGTGCCCTTCTGTGTCCACCGTATATATTTATATGAAGATAAATATGTCTCTTTGTCATCTCTCTTCTACCTATCTATAACGACGTATACCTTTCATCTGTATCTACTCTCGGCCACCCATCAGTATCTACAATCTATTTTTTTCTGTCTGAATTTACTGGCTACCTGTTTAATCTATGTTGTTGTCTTAGTTGAGTTTCTATTGCTGTGATAAAATACCATGACCAAAACAAATTTGGGTAAGAAAGTGTTTACTTCATCTTTCTCTCAGGCCACGTTCTATTACTGAGGGAAGTCTGGGCATAAACGCCAATCAAGAACTGAATCAGAAGCCTTGGAGGAGAGCTGCTTAGTGGCTTGCTCCTCATAGCTTTCTTGGCTTGCTTTCTTATACCATCCAGGCCTTCTTGCCAGGGGTGGCAATGCTCTTGGTGAGCTGGACCCTCCCGCATTAATTATTAATGGAGATAATGTACCATGGAATTGTCTATAGGCTAAGCTTGGGGAGGCGTTTTCTCATTGAAATGTCCCCTTCCCAAATGGCTCCAGCTCATGTCAAGTTGACATAAAGCTAAGCACAAACAATTAATTGTCTATTCTTTTCCTGTGTGAGTCTACCACTTACTTCTCTGTGTGCGTCTGTTCATCTCTCTCCTTCCTATGCTAAACCGAAGCAGGCCCTCAGTGAATAGATGTGGACACGCAAACAACAGGGAATAGGCTGTGCCTTCTTTTACCTCACTTGTGAGTCCCCTCACCGGTCCACATGTGCCTCTCTTCCACTCTGCCTTCTCATTCACTAATTATACTTTGCACGCACGAAGCTTCCACCAACACCCAAGTTGGAACACAGAGAGAGCCTCCCAGTGACCCTCGCACTCCTCTCCTTCTCCATCCAAGGTGCCAGCCACACTGAGTATCTCTACCTTTACTGCACTCTTGCTCTCTTTTTCCTTCCCAGGTACATGGTGGTGGCCTTTTCTCCATTGTGTGATGAAGCAAGTGGCCTCTGCTTAAAACAAACTTTCCCCAGATTCAGATGTTACTTCTAGTTAAAAAAACAAAAACAAAAACAAAAACAAACCTTTCACTTTATTTTATTCTCTTTGTTTTTCTTTCCCCTGCTTTTAAATATGAGATCCACGCACGGTGAATATCTTCATGCAGTTCCAATAGCATAAGATTTTCACATCATTGCTCCATCTCCACATGTACACAAGTGTACCTTTCCTGAGCAACTGTATCTGTTGTTTCCAGTCCTGGGGATGTGGGGACTAAACTCAGGTCTTGCGTTTTCTAGGCAAGCACTCCACCACCAAATGGCATCCCCAGCTCTTCTGTGTTACTTTAAAAAGTCACAGATACTATGACACTTCAAAGAACGAAGACATCCTTTGACCTAGCAAACGCACCCCTATTAGTCCTGAGAAAATAATGATAATTTCATAATCAAATTTCTTCATATTCAAATTTCTCCAACTGGCTTAAAACTATTTCTTTTTTGTTTGGATGTTATTAATCAAACCAGGTTCTAGTTTTGATGTATGCATTGTGTGTAGTTTGTGTCCTAAAACAAGATCTCCTTATCCCTCCCCCACCACCAAAGAAAGAAAGGAAGGAAGGAAGGGAGGGAGGGAGGGAGGGAGGGAAGGAGAGAGAGAGGAGAGAGAGAGAGAGAGAGAGAGAGAGAGAGAGAGAGAGAGAGAGAGAGAGAGAAAGAGAGAGAGAAAAGGAAAGAAAGATAGAAAAAAGACTTAGGATGAGGGGATCTATTCAAGAGTCCAGAAGAGGGGCTGGGGATTTAGCTCAGTGGTAGAGCGCTTACCTAGGAAGCGCAAGGCCCTGGGTTCGGTCCCCAGCTCTGAAAAAAAGAACCAAAAAAAAAAAAAAAAAAAAGAGTCCAGAAGAGTTGTCTTGGAGAATGTCCCCCATGCTGGGTCTGTGTTTACTCTTGGGGTACTGCGCTTGCTTATCCTCCTTTGGTATTTCCTGTGAACCAGAGGTTAGTGGCAGCAAGGCTGGTTGGGTGAAACATTCTTGGCAAGTGTGCTTCCTAGCTGATGCATGGTCAAAGACCACATACTAAAAATTCTGTCTCTAAAGACAATTGAAATCAAACAGCTCCAGGCTTCCCAAATGATTCCTAGTGTAGTTGAGCACTACACAGTGAGAATCGGTTCTGCCCCAGGAAGGCCCTAATGGGGAAAACATCTGGCCCATTTGCAGCAGCTGGGAAATGCTCTGTCCTTTCCAGGAACTCAGGGTGGGACAAAGCACAGTGGCACTTTATCTGGCTCAGCTTTTTCTACTTTGATGTGGACTTCACTTGAAGTGAGGGGAAACCTTTGGCCTCTCCAGGAGAGGCCAAAGAGTGAAATATTTTATTCATTTCTTTTTTTCTTTCTCCCCCTCCCTCCCTCCTTCTCTCTCTCTCTTCTCCCTCCCCCCTCCCCTTAGTCCAACAAGTCAATAACAAAGTAAAGAGATGGCTCAAGTTGACTGGTTGACCAAATGGAAGCTCACAAGACATACTTGAAACTCCCCTCAGTTCACTCTCATTTGACTGTGACACAGCTTTGTTTATGCTAAGCAGATGCACATGTGCATGCACACACACACACACACACACACACACACACACACACACACACACACGAGCGCCTCACAAAGAAGTGGATGAGACACATGGAGGACTGATGATCAGTTTGGCACTGTGTTTTCCCCTTAACCTACATGGCCATTTCCAGATGCCATTTTAATGTTGTTTCCTTCCTGTAGAGCGGTGGTTCTCAACCTGTGTGGGTTACCACCCCTTTGGGGGTTTCATATCAGATATTTACATTGTAATTCATAACGGTAATCAATTGCAAAATTAAAGTTATGAAGTAGCAACGAAATAATTTTATGGTTGGGGGTCAGCACAACATGAGGACCTATATTAAAGGGTCGCGTCATTAGGAAGGCTGAGAACCACTGTTGTAGAGGCTCCAAGACTGAAGGAAAACTTTTTTCCCCCAAAGCTTGGAGTTGTTGGGATCTGAAAGAAAACGTTGGAGATGGGGCAGCCCAGAGCTCTTTTGGGAGTGGTGAGCCCTAAGGATGACTTTTGACCCTGCCTTTCTCTTAGCAGGGAGGCCATTGTTTCCTTGTCTGATTCTCACAACTGATTATGGGATAATGCAGTGCTGTGCAGCCCAGCTGGGCTCACCATGAACTTGCTCATTACATGCTTACTGTTATTTTGTTTCATCTAATCCTAAAAAGGAAACTGGGTGTCTTAGTTAGGTTTCATATGAAGGGACAACATAACCAAGGCAATTCTTATAAAGGACAAACCTTTCATTGGGGCTGCCTTACAGTTTCAGAGGTTCAGTCCGTTATCTTCTTAGCAGCCTGCAGGCAGACATGGTGCTGGAGAAGCCGAGGGTTCTTCATCTCGATCCTCAGGCAGCAGAAGGGGGCTATCTTCTACAGGCAGCCAGGAGGAGGCTGGAATTCCACACAGTTTTAGCACTAGGAGACTTCAAAGTCCACTCCCACAGTGACACACTTCCTCTAACGAGGCCACACCCACTCCAGTAAGGCCACACCTCCTAATAGTGCCACTCCCTATGGGCCAAACATTCAAACACACGCGTCTATGGAAGCCAACAATATTCAAACCACTGGACTTAGGCACACAGAGGCTCTGAGTCACGCTGGAAGCAGTAGAGCATTAGAGGTGAGATGGTGGCCCATGTCCGTCTGTCCCGGCTACTCTCAGGGACTCTTCTGCAGAAGGAGCACTGTTTAAGGTCTCTCAGCATCCCTAAACCATTCATCTGTGATCCAGGTGTGGGGTTCCAAGTGCCAACCATCCTGGTTTGGCTTTGAGGGAAGTAAGCCGTATTTGCCTCAGACCAGACTGCGTGGCTTCTGATCAACTCTGGCATTATTCCCGGTTTTGTGTGAGGTGTTTGGGTTACAGCCAGAGGTGCCAAGGAAGAGCCAGATAATGGCTGGCAAGACTAATGTGAGAGCTAACTCCCAGAAACTCGAGCCAAGGAAACAAACCAAGCTCTTCTTGATAGACCTGACTGAAGCTAGGCGGCCATGTCAAAGCGTCCTGGAGGGGACCCATCCACCTACTTTTGTCACCTCAGGAAAACCTAGTCCTTTGATCCAGTGGCATCCAACAGCATCCAACAGGGTGGAGACATGCCCAAGCAGCCATACATCCCCGGCCTGGGTAGTAGGATATTCAGGGCATGTTATAGTTTGAGTATTCCTTCCAGAATGCCTAAAGGTTACTATTGTGTTAATCCAAGGCCCGAGGCCCTTGAGAAATGCTCAGTACTGAGGGCTGCACGCTCATATATTGGTCAGTGCATTTCCTGTAGCACGGAAGTCGCCACAATGCGGCTACTTGAGTGTTCTCTCCCATGGGGTTCTCTGCCTGGGGGCCCAGCAGTCAGTGCCCAGTTACTGGGCCTCTCAGCCTTCATAACTGTGAGCAAGAAATCACCTTTTAAAACAAATTACCTACTCTGTGGAATTTTGTTAGAGTGGGAAAATGGACTAAATCTGACTGCATTCTGTATAGTGGCTCATCTGGGGTTTGGCACATGGGGCCCACATTGAAAGAAGGGGTGGTTTTTTTTTGTATTAGAAAGGGATCTCTGTTTGCAAGACATCTTGAGAGCCCCCAAGTGAGCAGGGCAGGAAAATGTCATGTCCATATGGACTGCACTATTTTAATATTGTTCCAGTGATAATTTTGGGAGCTCTATCAGAAACTGAGCCTACCAGCCAGTACTCTTAAAGGGGATATTTCCTAGAAGAGTTGGCTCCCAAATGGAAAGCCAGTTTCATGGTTCCTCCCCCTCATTTCCAATAATTTTTTTAAAGCAGAGTGAATCCCACACAATGACTTCTACTGGGAAGAACTTCCAGGAAAGCTGATGTGTTTGTTGGCCTGTGATCTGTGGGTGCTGTCCATGCTCTTCTCTGGGAGTCTCTGGGGATCTGTGCTTTTAAATGCAACTGCATTCAGTTCTGATGGTCATGCCATGTGGCTACACATGTGGCCTCTAACCTCCCAATTCTCAGTTTCCACAGTTAGACTATGGTCACAGGTCTCCTGTGATGATGACAGAAATGAGATGTGTCAACAGGCATCATCAAATGACAGCTGGTAAACCCAGTGAGTGACAGCTTTCAAAGTTTGAGCCTCTGCTCTTTGAGGCCTTCCTTGTCTTGCCTTCAGCATCTGTACTCTATTACATCACATGACAGAAAGTCTTCCTCACTCACACACTCCTTAATGGTTTCCCTTTTGACAGAAATTACCCAGTAGAAGCTCATGTTAGTTATTTGCACACATCTGTAAAAAGGGAGGGATATTTAAGAGATCAGTGTGTGTGTGTGTGTGTGTGTGTGTGTGTGTGTGTGTGTGTGTGTGTGTGTGTTTAAAATGAGTCACAGTCACAAGAGTATGTGGATTGCTGGATTACTGACCATCCAAGAGTATATGGTGAAATGGCAACATGGTATCAGGATACCATGATCCAATTCCTAGCTTTTCAAGAGGAAAATTTGCCACTATGTCAAATACATACACTGTGATGGCTAAACTTGGTTGTCAGCTTGACTACATCTGGAATTAACTAAAACCCAAGCCGCCAGGTAATCCTGTGAGAAAATTTCTTGATCAGATTCTTTAAATCAAGAAGAACCAAGCAAAACTGAGGCCACACCTTCTGGTGGCAGCCCACACAAAAGGACATGGACAAAGGAAGCTTTGTCCTCATGCTAGCTGGTAAGTCCATCTATCCTGTTTCTGTGTATGGTATTAAATCCACATTCTTCAGGATTCCATTGTAGACTGAAGACAAGCAGACCTCCTGGAGTCCTCCAGGACTCCATGGCAGATTTGGACTGCTAAACACACCAGCCTCATTGCCTAAAAACTACCAGATTCCCAACTTTTACACTGCGAGACAGCCATTGTAGGACTATCTGGACTACATCCTATAAGTCAGTCTAGTAAACCTCACATATCAATATACATATATGTGTATATATATATCATCTATCTATCTATTGATGGATAGGTAGATAGACAGACAGATAGATAGATAGATAGATAGATAGATAGATAGATAGATAGAGATAGATAGATAGATAGATGGAAATCCCATGTACATACATACAGATAGATATAGAAATGTATTCATTCTAACAATACTTTCTCTTCCTTTACAGAACTCTATTTGTACATCCACTGTCAGAGACATATTAGCATATCTCCGATAGTTTGGGGATTGTTGCTGAGTTGAAGGTTATAAAGTCAGCTGGGTGGGGGCAGGGGACTCATATTCATTAGATTAGCATCAGCTCAAGTATCCCTTGTCCCAGAGAAAACACAACTGCCCCTTTCAATCTCATGCTCTATTTAGAGAATGCATATCTGAATTTTTAAAGTCTGAATTTTAATTGTAAATTAAATTATAGCTGTGTATCATTATCGGTACAAAATAAATACACTAACACAATGTAGAATAATTAAATCAAACAAATTAACATCTCTCATCAAAGACAGAATTATTTATTTCATTGAAATAAAACTTTCAGTTTTTAAAAGTATTTTTCACTGGTTGAGATTATAATCACATCACTTTCCTCTTCCCTTTCCTCCCACCAAACCCTCCCATGTACCTCTTGTTCTCTTTCAAATTGTTCTAATTGTTACATGTATGTTTCCAAATACTATCAAGGTGAGAATGTGTGGCATCACCTTTCTTTGCCTGGCTTCCTTCATCCATAATAGTCTTTAGTTCCAAGCTTATTTTTGTGAATGGCAAAATTTCTCTTTAACAAGGATGAATACTAAGCCATTGTGTATACATATCTCCTTTATCCATTCCCCTGTTGATGGACACCTAGGCTAGCTCCGTAGCTTAGCTTTGTGAACAGCACTGCAGGAAACACTAATGGGTAGATATCTCTGCGGTGTGTCCATTGGAGTCCACTGAGTGAGTGTCACAGAGCAGTATAATTGCCTCATCTGGTACATCTAGTTTTTGTTTGTTTTTAAGATTCATTCACACTGATTTCCACCGTGTCTGGCCTACTTTACATCAGCAGTGAATAGGGGCTCATTCTGATCCGAGTTCTGACCACCTATTTATTGTCTTTATCAGTTCCACCCTGACTGGAATGAGGTGGGCCCTCAACGCATCTTTGAAATGTAATTAATTCTCCAGGGGCACGGGAGGTGGGGAATGCTTTCATATGTTTGTCGACTCTGTGTTTCACGTTTGAGAACTGTCTGTTTATTTCATGAGCCCGGCTGTTGCCTGGGTTGCTTTATTTAGTTTCTACATGTCTTTGTCTGATGTAGTGCTGTACAGGATTATCCTCTAAGCCAAACTGCTCCCCTCTTCATCACATCAGCTCAGATGCTTCCCAAGAGGTCATTATAGCTGAGCTTGTTGACATCCCCCCAGAGGAGAGTGGGAGGCCCACTGGACTCTTCCCTGAGTGTCCACATGCTGCTCCCAGCCAGCTATATACAATTCTTTCCCATTGTTCACAGGCCCAAGTGTCACCTGCAGGGGCTATATAGGCTGGTAAGACTAGAGTTCCATCCCCAAAGCCATGGAGAAGTAAAAAGGAAACTTAAGGGTTTTTTTGGAAAGTCGGTTGGATGATGTTTTACTAGGGCAAACACATGAAGGAACGTTTCACTGAAGCCAACGCAGGTGAAAGCAAGCATGTGAAAGAACACAGGATGAAGAATTCTGCCCTAATGACACTCATGTATTGGTCCGCCTTACATTGTGTAGTTGCTCTCCATTTCTCAAGACTCCATAGAGAGAAATGCACTGAAAAACTTCTGGTGGTGTGCTGCAGTTTCTTGCCGCTTCTGAGGGCTGGTTGGGAGAGTGATATCAACTGAGACAGCCTCATGTGCTAAGGCAAGACCCATGGAGGACATGTGATGTTTGGAGGGAGTATAAAAAGAACTCGACAGACAGTGATGGGGGCTGAGCTTAGCTTGCTTATAGAGCTAGCTGAATAACACTTGTTTATCTCCACTTTTCACTCATCTTCACTTCACTGAGAAAGGTGCAGCCAGGAACATTTCCTGGCAGTCCTCCTTTGTCCCTTCTTCTGATTCATGCTGAGGCGGAGGCCTGGCTGACTCTGCTAGGTCATGCTACCACTGCTGATTCACGTTTGCTATCCTGACTCTATGGCACTGGACTGTTGGTGTGCTTGCGAGTTGACCGAGCTGCTGCTATTGACCTGTGAACTGAGCTACCGATTTCCAGACAATGCAGATGGTAGTTGCTCCAAAGAACCCTTTCTAAACAGATTCACTTCCCCCTTATCCTTTCTTTTCCATTAGCTCTGGTGGGTGGTGGGCTAAAAGGGAGATTAAAGCATTTGAGAGCCATCTTTAAAAATAAATAGTGAAAAAATTAAAGTTACAGGGGAGTTATTGTCCTTGCTGGATACGGTCTTACCAGGGTGGCTTGCTTTAGATCCACCCGTGCTCCTGGCAGTCAGCCCTTATCTGAGCTCTGTACAGGAGACCAACAACCCATTGGCTCCCCAGACGGGAACTTGGTGGAATTGAACTTTGGTTTATCACTGGGACCTGGGCTGGGAGTGTAGGCTTAGATTTTTTTTAAAGCCTAGTTTTAATTAAGGATCCTCAAAGGCTTTGATCCTGCTTCTAGCCCACAGTTCTCAGATAGGAGAAAAATATGATAAATAAGACAAGGGAATGTGGACCTGTTTAGAAGTCCTTCTTTGGGGGTAGTTCCAATCTCTGTCAGGATACTAGCACCCAGTTTGGTAGTGTCAGGACAGCAACAACAAAACAGCAGTGGCTGCGTGATCCAGCAGAAACCACCAGGCTTCCACCAAATTGGCACCCATCAGCTGGGATGCCAGAAGTTCTCTGCCCTGCCTCTCTCAATGAAGCAAAGACACAAGATCAACAAAGCATTGCAAAGCTAGCTATGCAAGCATACTGTCACTGTCCGTTGAGTCCCATTTATACACTCTCCAAACATAACACATCCTCCCACGGGTCTTGGCCTCAGCAAAACAACATGTGAGTCTGTGTCACATGACATAACCAGAAACTTCCACTTCAGGGAGGGGTGGAGATGTTGTTTAGTTATCCTCCTTCCAAGACAAAAAATTTCACAACAGCTAGATATTAATCCCCTGTCAGATATGCAGCTAGCAAGGATTTTCTTCTACTCTATAGGCTGTCTCTTCATTTTGTTGCTACTTTTTTCTTCTGTACAGAAGCTTTTGAAGTTTATGGTGTCCCATTTGCCACCTGCGGGCTTATTTCCTGAGCCATTTTATAGTCCTATTCAGTCTCTGTCTATGTCTGTACCTTGAAGTGTTTGTCTTACTTTCTTCATTGTCAGCTTCAGAATTGCAGACCTTACACTAAGATCTTGATCCATTTAGAGTTGAGCATTGTGCAGGGCAAGAGACAGGGATTTGGTTCATTCTTCTACATAGGAATATTTGCATTCCCAGTGTCATGTTTTAAGAGTCTATCTTTTCTCCAGCATGTGTGTGTGTGTGTGTGTGTGTGTGTGTGTGTTATCTTTGAAAAAAGAATCAAGTGTCTGTGGTTGTGTGGGTTTATATCTGAGCCCTCTATTCTATTCCAATGATATAATGACTGCTCTTGTGCTGATAAGTTCTGGTTTTGTTACTATGGTTACTAAACCATCATATATGGTAATACCATTAGCAGTTTTCTTTTTGGTCATTCTAATTTGCCTACTCTGGGTCTTTTGTGCTTCTATATTAATTTTAAGATTGTCTTTTCCCTTGATGTGAAGAGTTGGCATTGACTTTTAGTGGATATTGCATTGAATCTATATATTGCATTTGGTAGTGTGGCATTTTGTAACATTAAGTCTTTAAATCTGTGAACATGGAAAGTCTTTCCATCTTCTCATGTCTTCAATTTCTTTACCAGTGGTTTTGTTTGTTTGTTTGTTTGTTTGTTTAAGAAATTGACACATTGATTTTAATGGTCAAGTTTCTCTAGAGGAACAAAACTGACATAGTAAAGGGGGATTTATTCAAGTGTCTTACAGGCTATAAGTAGTTCAACAATGGATGCTACCTGCTGGATGTTTCCTGGTAGAAAGGCCAAAGATCCAGTTGTTCAGTTCACAAGATTGAATATCTCAGCAGTCTCAGGGAAGTTCTAGAGGGCTGGTGGTGTCTTCAGTCTAGGTTCAAATACCTAAGAAATAGGTTATAATACCACCAATAGAATACCTCAGCAACAGTGTGGATGAACTTGCCAGTGAGAGTGAGGGCATTCAGGCAAAAAGCAAAAGTTTCCTTCTTCCATGTCCTTTTATGTGGGCTGCCACCAGAAGATGTGGCTCATATTTGGGTTGGGTGTTTTCCCTTCAAATGATCTAGATTTAGGAAGGGTCTTTCCTCCTCAAACAGCCCACTCATAGGAGTTCCCAGATGCTTGGGGTTTAGTTTAAGATTTCAAGATTAGCCATCACACATGTAACGTATTTTGATCAAATCCATCTTTCCATTCCCTTCTCTACAATGCTTCCCCCAGCACCATATTACCCTTCCAACTTCATGAGTTCTGTTTTTGAGTCCACCAGTCCACTTAATGCTGCACATCTGTGCATCGGTGTACAATCATCTACTGGAGTCTGGGTAGCCTCTCAGGGACCACATTCCTGTAGAGAACTGCCTCTCCACTCCACAGTGTCCATTGACCTCCATCTCCCAACCGCCATCAACCATCAGTAGTAACTCCTCAGCTAAGGATGGGACTTCATGAGCCCTTCCCTGCCTGCACTGGAATTTTGGCTGGCTTGATATTTTGCAGGTTTGGTGCACACAGTCCTAGTGCCATAGGATCATGTGTGTAATGGCTCTGTCATGTCCAGAAAGCAATTTTGCTACAGATGCCCTCTACCTCTGACTCTTACACCGCCCCCTTCTTGATGTTTCTAAGTTGAAGGAGGGAATATGATATAGATGTCTCATTTAGAGTTGAGCACTCCATCAACCTACAGATATAAGAAGGTTAGTGTTTAGAATATATAAAGAACTAGAAAATTAAATACCAAGAAAACAAATAGACCAATTAACAACCAGTGAAGAGAACTAAACAGAATTCTTGAAAGAAGAAATGCGCATGGCTGAGATATTTTTTAAGGTGTTCAACATCTGGACCAAAGAGTTGTCTTAGTGATTAAGAATGATTGCTGCTTTACGGGGGACCCAGGTTTGGTTCCCAGCACCCACATGGCAGCTTTCAGTCACCTATAACTCCAGTTCCAGGTAACCCAACACCCTTTTCTGGCCTTCATGGACACCAGGCATGCACACAATTCACTCAGATACATGCAAGAAAGACTCCTACACATAAACAATCTTTAGTAAGATGTTCATAACTTCTACTCATCAAGAAAATGTGACTTTGAAACTTCATCTTTCCCTAGTCAGAATGACAAAGGTCAAATGATGCTGTGCATGTGAAGAAAGGGGAACATTTATAACCGATGGTAGAGCAACAAACTGGTGTGGCTACTATGAACCTCCCTACGAAGTTTCCTTTAAAAGCTAAAAGTGGATCTTTCTGTCCCACTCTTGGACATATACCCAAATGATTCTATATTCTACTATGGAGAGACCTGCTCCTCCATGCTCATTGTTACTCTATCAACAATAAACAGGAAAAGGAAATAGCTTAGATGTTCATCAACTGATGATGGATAATGAAAATATGGTACATATACACAGTAGAATATTATTTTGCTCTAAAGAAAGCAGGAAAAGATTGAGCTAGAAACAGTAATTCTCAGTGAAGTAACCCAGACCTAGAAAGACAAACACTGCATGTTTTCGTGTGGATGCCAGCTTTGGATCTTAAAATGTGTATGCTTAAGTAGAACCACTCACAGAAGTCAGGGAGTGAGTGAGTCATAGGAAATTGGGGGATTTCTTTCTTCGGTATTTATTTGTTTCCATCACGAAGTCTGCTCACTTCTTTGGTTAGTTTATTCTCAGGTATTTTTCAGGCAATTACAAATGGGCTTGTTTTCCCACTTCTCCCTCAATGTTTTTGTCTTTGGCACATAAGAAGACTATTGGTTAAATTTTCACTTTGCCCTTTTGCCAAAGGTGTTCACCAGATTTGAAAGTTTTTGTGGTGAAGTCTTTAGGTTTTCCTGTGTTTAGAACCATATCACTTGTACATGGGGCACTTTGACTTCTCCTGTCTGTATCTCTTTCATTTTCTTTTCTTATTGTTTTAGCTAAAACTTTAACACTATTTGAATAAGACTGGAAAGTAGACACCCTTATTATGTTCATGGTTTTAGTGTTTTGAATCTCCTCCATTTTGTAAAATGCTGGCTATAGGTTTAGAATATCGAGACATGTTCTTTCTATGCTTTTTCAGCACTTTTATAATAAGGAGATGCTGGATTTTGTCAAAAGCCTTTTCTGCATCTGTTTAAGTGATCATTTAAATTCTATCCTCTATGCTATGCGTGTACGTGTTGACTTAAATTTGTTAAACCATCCCAGCATCTCTGCAATTAAATAATGGACAATCTTTTTGATGTTCTCTTAAATTCAGTTTACAAGTATTTTACTGAGAATTTTCACATCTATGTTCATCAGGAAGATTATTATATGCATATAAGGAAACTGCTGATTTTTATGTTAAAATTGTATCTTGACACTTTTCTGAAAGTATCAGATCTAAGAGTTTTCTGGTGGTGTTTTTACATTTCATACATAGATTTTTCTTTTCTCCTTTCATCATTTCTTCCTTCCTTTCTTCTTTCTTCCATTCCTCCCTCCCTTCCTTTTTTCTTCTTATTTTTGTGTTCTCAATGACTCTGATACCTGGATGGGTACCTCAATCTGAATTCAGGATATTTCTACCATGATTTTATTGAAAATGTTTTCTATGACTGTGTATGCTCATGATCCTTGGTTGTGTGTGTGTGTGTGTGTGTGCATGCGCACGCATGTGAGTGTGTGTGTATCCCCACATATCTCAAATGTTCTGTCGATATCCTCTTAAGAATTTACCTTTGCCATTGTCTGTTCCAATCTTTTATCTTTTGTTCTTGATATTCTATCCTCTCCACAGTTCATTCTTTGACAAGTCCTTCCACAAAAGTTTGTATTTGACTTGTTGAATTTTTCATTTCCAGTATTTCAGTTCATTTGTTTTAGTTTCTCTCTCTCTCTCTTTACTGAAGCCTGCTTCCATATCCCACGTTGGTGTCCCTGTTTCATTTAGCTTTTTGTATTCTTTTGTAATTCATTCACAATAATATTTGTGTGCCCTTTGATTTCTTTGTACATACTTAATAATTGCTCTTTTGAATTCTTTGTCTGGGATTTCATCCAGCTCGCTATCACTGGGAGACATTACTGTGGAGTTAGTAATTTGGGAGGAGTTGTCTTGCTCCTATGTTTTGTGTCACTTGTTTTTGCACTGGGATTTGTACATCTGTGGTCAGTTGTTAGTTGGGTTTTTAAATCCCCTTTATTCTTAAAGTGCAACCATATTCAGTGTTTAAGAAGGATGAGTTTGCAGTAAGGTTAAGCAGTAGTTTTACCTGCTGGACTGTGTTCAGGGTATCAGGCTCATTATGTCCCTGAAAGTAGAGATGACACACAGCCAACCTTAAACTCAACCATTTTAGTGGGTGAAATATATGATTGTAAATGTATGCTAAACTATTAGTTACTGTGAATATGAATGAAAAGGGAAAAATGGAGTAAGATAGGTAATTTGTATTGGGTTAACAGAGAATATCGGGGGAGGAAAGCAAATAGAAGGGGGGATAATAGGGACAAAGATGGGAATGAGGCATTTTGGATGGAAGTTGAATGAAAGGAGGGAGGTAAAGAAATGCAATCAGATACAGGCACAGCTTGCAGGAAGCGAGCCACAGAGACCCTATACACTATACAAACCTATTTTCTTTGAGAGAGCCTTCTAAAATAAAATGAAAAGGGAAGGAATAGAGAAAAATAAAAGAGAAAGAAAGAATGAGAACATAACAAGACCCTGACTATTCACTCAACTGACATTGAGTCTTACATAAAAGAGGAATGACTAGGAAAGGAGAGAGCTGGGTAGAGGTCTTGAATGGTCTTGCCTAGTCACTGGCTCCAGTCTCAACTCTCTGCATTGCTGTTCATGCCCACAAATGCCTATCCCACTCTGGAATCCTTTTACGAGGTCAGATCACAGACACTGCTCCTGTCAATGGGTAGTTTTTCATGGATTGGTTCACTGATTCTGGTGAGTCCTCTTGGTGGTTATGTAGAGGTTGGCCTGTGAATGCCCTTCATACCTCTGGGCTATCCTTTGCAAGGCTGAAGTCAGCTGGTTTGAACATTGAATAGTCCTTCTGAAATTCAGTCACACCTCTGGAGGATCCTCCAGAATCCTGTTTCAAATGATGCTCCTACCCATGGATGATCCTTTCAGATGATAGGCATGCCCCTTGGAACTTGTGTCTGTATTCTACCATTAATGCTGTCTGACCAGGTTTCCACTTGGCTGAATGCTATGGGGCTCTGATGCAAAGTGTCTTCTCTATAGACTAGAGGAACCCCAATGGTTAGGTTTTAGAGTATGGTGTTGTGACACTTGTTTTGGGTTCACCAAGGGTTTGGGGCCATCTCTCTGATGGCTCATCAGAGGTCTCTTTAAGATGACATGACACTGCTGCTCCAGACATCTTCCCAAAGGTGAGGGTTTCCCAGTGTCATTCCTGCCCTGATGCTATTTCATCTAACCTTTGTGTCTGTCCCACCACTTCCCTTCTTGAAATGTCTGCTACTAGAGGGCAACATGGGCTTTCTCGGGGTCTCTGTCTTGAGTGTGGCCTTAGTTGTTCACTCTCCTTGAGAGGAGAAACTCTCAAGATTACACCAATCCCTTTGGAGACTAACTATGTGGTTTTCTGTCCTGCCTTTAAAAGTTTTGTTATTTTTCTTTACAATCAAACTAGAGATTTTTGAGATGTATTTTTCATGAACACATCCTCCATACCTCACACTGGACTGCTTCATTTCTCTGGTGTGTATGATGCTTTCAATTGACCCCCACTTTGAATTCAGCAGGCTGAGGCTTCATCTTTCATATTCTGATATTTGATTTTTCACATTTTAACGTTTCTGAAGTGGGTAGTGTAGCTTACAACTGATAGTGTCTTTGAGTCTCTGATGTATGGTGACTGATCTACCCTGTTTTTCCATGTCAAGTTTGTATCCTGACATTGCTCCTGCTGTGAAGTTCACCTTTGTTGGCCCACCAACCCCAGTCATCTGTGGGTGTGGCCTGAGTCACCACTCTCCTAGTGGTTGATTCCTAGGCATCTTGTAGGTCTTAGCTGAGAAACTCATCTGTCATCAGAGAAACTTTCTCTGGCCACCCTACCTAGACAAAGCCGGCAAAGTCTTCATGCCCTGTGTGATCTTTTGTGGTGAACCTACTCCTATAGGACTACAAGTTTCTTAGTGTAGAACTCATTAATCACAGTGTGTGTGTGTGTGTGTGTGTGTGTGTGTGTGTGTGTGTGTGTGTGTGTGTGCTGGGGTATTGGATACATGTGGCTGTGTCTGACTTTTTAATATGAGTGCTAAGGATTCAAACTTGGGTCTTCATGCTTGCAGAAGGAGGGCTTCTCCCCATGTCCTCACCTGGTTCTTAATGCAGACATCATAGACAGATGGGTGAACATCATAATCCTGGTGCTAAGACACTTGGAGAAGATGTTCAATTGCCTAGAATCCCTCACATTACAGACTGGATAGTGGGGAAGAGAAGGGTAACCTAGAGGTAGGACTGAGGGAAAATGCCAGGCACAAAGAATCGTTTCCTACTTTTCTAGCTACCATTCCTTATGTAACACACATGCTCCTACCCCCAGTGCCAGTTTCTTTCACGAGCTGCATGTTGTATCCAGTCAGAATGTCCTCCACATGTTATTTTCAAATTGAGAAATTGGACACACATGTACAAAGCTTGTATATGGAAGAGACACTGGGAGCGTTTGTAAAGTGCAAATCTTATGTTTGACTCAAGGGCATTCAAACACCTGATTTGCCTTCAAGGGTGCTTCCTCATGGTGGGAGGTAGACCAGCAGCCTTGGGAGATTTCCAGCAGTGGGATACACCAGTTCTGTCTGTGCATTGTGTACTCTCCCCATACCTGTGACAAAATACCTGAGAAAAAGCAACCTTAGAAAGAAGCTAGGTTGGTTCATATTTGATCTACACTACGGTTTGAATGTAAAATGTCCTCCATTGGCTTGTTTAGGGGAGGTAATTAGACCTTGAGAAGATAGAATCTTGCTAGAGAAAATACGTCACTGGAGGTGTGTCTTGGGGGTTTGTGACTTGGCCCCACTCTAGTTCTCTGCTTCTACAATGCCAATGGTATGCAGCAAAGCGTAAAGCCGTGGAATGGCTCGACAGGCAGCTGCTTTTCTTGTGTCCCCTGAGGAACCTGGCTCTGCCACATTGCGTCTTTGCTATCCCATGGGTCCTTTGCCACATTCCTTCTTCAGCTGGTGAGCGGGATACGGACTACAGGCACATCGGTCACATCAGCTTCTTAAGATCCTGAGCCCAAGTGACAGAGTGTCTGCTTACTGACAAGAGATAGTCTTACTTAGCCAGACGTGAGGAAAATGGCAGATGTAGTCTATGGAGGGGGTGTCCTGTGGACTTCTTTCCAGGGAGCACACCACTTTAGATGGTGAGTAAGGGATAAAGAGGGAAGCACGTGACTGTGAGAAAAGCTGCTACCCAAGGTCATCTCTGGGGGATGAAGAGACCGCCACATTCTAGACTGGGATGTGTGTCAGCTGCAGCAGCAGTCTAGGGTGGACAAAACCATGGCTTCTTTAGCACTGTCTCCTGACTCCAGTCCTCTGGGATGGCACCTCTGTCCCAGGAACAGATTTATTCTATAGATCCCTGAGTAGAAATGTTGGCCTAAGGAGACACAGGCTGTCACAAAAGACTTAAGTATAATTTTACTTAGGAAGACCAGGGCTTGGAACATATTTTTTTCAGACCAGGGTACCCCAGAAGTCACAGGGTCCTCAAGAGAGGACCAGTTCTCTCCTGGAGACAGCTGGGCCTCTGATCCAGTGGGGCCTGGCTCTGGTGGGGGGTCCATCTTAGAGTCTTCCAGTGTGGCTGTCACTGTTGCTACATTGTCTGCCCTCGTTAGTAGCCCGAACACATCCTCTGAGAAAGATGGGGTGGGGGAAGACGGTTCTACACTTAGACTATGCAGCCAAGTGGAGCGATGAGAGTTTGGAAACCCAAATCTGTGACTTAGATTTCAATCCATCCACATTCTTTTAGGAGTAAAGCCAACGACTGACACTTTGAAGAACAGGGAGTTAATCTTTCTGAGGTCCATTCAGCTCCTTGGATGCAAAAAGACACATTGGATTCTTCATTAACGAAGAACTATCTAAGCCCAAGGAAGAAGTGATGGCGGCGTGGGAAAGATGATATGGCAGAAACAGGGGAAAAATTCCTTCAGAAAACTTGTTTTAAAACAGGATATTTACTTAATATTATGGATAGCCCTTAGATATTTATTCCAGCAAGAAAACTTCACATTTAAGCACACAGTATGACTTTTTAAACAGAAAAAAAGGCATTTTTGTCCTTCTTTATATCTTTACACACACAGAGAGAGAGAGAGAGAGAGAGAGAGAAAGAGAGAGAGAGAGAAAGAGAGAGAGAGAATGTAGTATGTAAGGCTGAAAATCAGAGTGGGAGGAAAACTTAATAATGATAGTTAAGTGGGCAAACATGTGCTCTGCCAAAAGTTTAGCAACGCTCTAATCATCCAGGGGAGTTTCTCAGGCAGACCCAGTGCAGAGTTCCAGTTCCGTAGTTCACAAGAAATAGAGAGGACACTTTGCTGGAGCCAGGGACCCAGACACCTTGGGTAGAGTGACAGGACGATGGGGAGGGAAAACTGGAAGTGACAGATGAGAAACTACTTCCATGGAGACAGCTAAAGAAATCGTGAGTGGGCACAATGGGCAGGGAGGCTCATACCAGGAGGTCTGGGTTTCGAGAGCAGGAAGAGGGAATTCTAGGAAAGGTGTTTACCCAACATGCTACCTCACTGTTCCCAGTAAAGAAAGTAGCCCAATTCCCAACAGAGATTTCCAGCTCTCCCCACAAGCGAGGATGCCCATCTACCAGTGTTGGCTCTGTCCAGCTGACTTCACACTAGCAGTGAGGAAGAATATATAGGAGAGATGGGGGTTATCAGAGAAGCTAGGACTACCCCTAGGGTCTGAGGGGCTGGGGACTTTTTAAGTTATTGTACCCCCAGAAAAATGGAGCAGATCATGTACAGAACAGAGGCAAAGAATATGACCCTCAGGATAGCCCTGACCCAAGCCCTTCCTAGTGACCCCCTAGTACTCTGGGGTCCCCTCAGGAGTTCAGGCCCTGACTCAGTTGTTGCTGTGGACACAAACTGTAGCTCATATAAAGAAAGGACAGACCTTCCTAGGCCCCCTGAACAGTTCCCACTTGGCTCTTTGGCTCAGAGTCTGAGGCCTGAACAGGCCTGAGCCCAACAGCCCCTAGCATTATCCAGCCAAGGAGCTGTGTCAGGATGTAAGTTCCCTGTCTGAAACCAGGAGACCTCAGCAAGTCTTCTCCACAGCTCCTGGCCAGCCTCTGTGGCCTTACTTCTCAACCTTGTCAATGCTGTGACCCTTTAACACAGGCCTAGTGTTGCGGGGACTCCCAACCCTAAAGTTATTTTGGTTACTATCTCATAAGTGTAATTTTGTCTACTGTTAGGAATTGTAATGTCAATATCTGATATGCAGGGTATCTCAGGATGACCCACAGGTTGAAAACCACTGCTTTCCCCCTTTGGGCTACAGAAAGGTGAATGGAAGCTCCTTGGACTCCCTGACTCCTGTGGGGAGAGGGGCCCTGCTGGGAGGAGACTGCAGCCGGAGCTGTTTGAGAGCAGCTGAAATGCCTTATTTTGTGTGCCCCGGTGATACTGGGGCCCTGGAAACCTGAGTAGATCAGGAGGCTGAGACTAATTACCTAGTCAGAGATTAGATGGAAATCCACCTGTCACTGTTAACATTAGATGAGGCTTTGTAGTGAATGTACAGCCCCCAGGAGTGAGATGGGACACAACTCCCTGGTGGAGGTGGTCCTCAGGATGCAGGCAGCACCGTTGGATCTCCAAATGTATGACAAGGGGGAGGAACGGACTCTTCTATTCTGACTGTGGCCTATAGAAAGATACCGAGTACCACAGACCCAGACTGGAGTCTCTACATAGCCCTTCCTAGTTCTGTGGCCTTCAGCCTAGCATTAAAGGGTCACAATCTCAGACCTACGTCAGTGGCATGTGGAGGAGAGTTCTCTCTACGTTAATTCTTTGCTCTTTTGCTCAAAGGCCAGGTTGCATTTTCCAGCCTTCTTCGTTAAGGCCCTAGAACTATTAAGAGGCACAGCACACGGATCTCCGCTGTGTGAAGTCATTGTACTGTTTGTTGGTTAGGATTTTGCCCATCTCCCCTCCAATTCATTTGAACAAACAGTGGAATCTGAGATTCGGTTCAGGCGAACCTAGAGATTCCCTGTCCCACAGCGCATGCTTGCAGACATAAGCAGCGGGTGTAGGATGGGACCTCTGTGGGACAGTACCTAAGCTCTACACTGCTGGGTTCTCCTAATTGGTCATGTCAGTGGATATGATAGAATGAGAGTGAGTGCAGGACACAATGTTTCAACATAGTACACAGGCTTGCCTTAAACCTGAAATTTTCCTGCCTCAACCTCCCAAACCCTGGAAGTATAGGTATGTTCCACCAATGCCTGAAAAGCTCCTGAGAGCCTTGGTCCTGAGAAGGCTGATTGGCTGTCTCCACAAAACAGATGTTTCACCTAGGAAAACCTAGGAGCCATGAAGGTGTCCTTTCCCTGTGATTAGACTATTCCTATCAGTCCTTCAGTGGATGGGCCCCTGGTATCAAGATGTGGACTTAAACTCACTCAGTTTATGAACCAAATGGAGCAAGCCTGCGTCATCACAGACCATCCCAAGCCAGGGTCTGTGGCTTGGCTTCAGTTCCTTTCAAATTCATTGTAAACTGTGTGCCTGCAGGAGTTTTCAGTGGGACGGGGTATAATGCTTTCTTAGCTCCAAAGCCTCCAGATTTTAAGAGCAAGTAGATGAGGAGTTAATGAATTCTGGGGAAGATGGAGTTTGGTTAACAGTGCTTAAAAACAGAAAGATAATTTTTGCCAATTGTCTCTGTGACAGCCTGTGGGAAACCAATTCTAGTCACTCAATTAACATTACCGTTACTTTCCTTGGAGTGCCTGGCCGCAAATCCTCATTACCGCTTTCCCTGGCCAACTGGTGTTTTCTTCCAAATGTCTTCAGGTGCCACTCAGATTTGGGAAGGTTGCCAGGGCCAGGATTCAGGACTATACATGCCAGCTCCAAGCCTCCAAAGGGTCATCCTGGAAAGGTAGCCACTGAGTCTATGTACTTCCCCCTCCCTGTGTCCTTTTATTTTGTCTGGTACCACAGTTCTAAAGAGTTTGAAATATCTGTTTTTCTTTCTTTCTTTCTTTTCTTTTCTTTGGCCAGGAAGCAGGGTCAGGAATACTTTGTGTAAGGGACAAATGTCACTTCACTAAAATACTTAAGCAAGGTCCAAGATGCTCAAGAACTGGTTAGCATTAAGTCATCTTATCTACTTGAGTGAATCCAGAGACTAACATGAGACATGTTCCCAGAAACTTCATCCACAGCAGCCCTCGGCAGGCAAGTGAGGCTCCTCTCCACAACTGACACTTTGGTTGGAAAATTCCTTTGTGAATTAGTGACCTTAGGGCTCCCATGCTAAGGCTGCTTTTTTGTCAATGGTGAGATCTAGGCCATATTGATTAGTGGTGGTTGGGGCTGTTGTATTACTGTGGTTCATTAAATTCCTCATGGTTACAGTCTTACAGAATGACTGGGTAATGCATTTCAATTTTTGACTGTTTTCCGGTTTGTTAAGATTTTCGTGCCTGAGTAAAACCTCTGAGGGAAGATACCAGAGATGCTTGCAGAGAGCGCCCAGCCGATCCCTGGCAGGGATGCTTGTCTACTTGGGTTGGATGCAGCTAGAGACGGCCATGCGGCTCTCCTCACCAAAGCCTGCCTTCTCTAGCTTCTAAGGACCTGAGTCGAGGTTGGTGTTGGGAGGGAAGTCCCTGTCATCCCTTTTCTCTAGATGCAAAAATGTTCATGAGCATCGTTCAGGGCGGGCCACCCGCCTCAGGCTCACATGTCCGTCTGCTTGAAACTGCCATCTTCTTCTGTGGCTCTTAGGCTCAAGGCCATCACAGCTACACCCACCTCACAAAAGAGAAACTCCAGGTGGTCCTGGTCAATCTCACCCTCCTTCTCCATCTGAACAGCAGGCATCCTCGACCAGCAGTTCTCAACCTTCAGCTGCTCCTAAGACCATCAGAACACACAGATATTTACATTATGACTCATAACTAGCAAAACCAGTTAGGAGGTAGCAACGAAAATAATTTTATGGTTGGGGGTTACTTCAACATGAAGAATTGTATTAAAGGGGTGCAGCATCAGAAAGGTTGAGGACCATTAACCTAGAGGAATAAGAGAAGCAAACAGCATCGTGGCTGCTTGATGCTGGCTTCTGGACACAAGCACCTCTGACTCACAGTTCTGATGGAGCTGCCCTGGGTTTGGGAGCCAAGCCAGAGGAGATGCCAAGGAGTCAGGAGGAGGGCCTAGAGCCTAGGGCCAGGGGCATAAGCAACATTTGAGCCAATAGAAGTTCTCGGTGGATCAGGGAAAGCCTGGAGTGCTGGCTATCCTCAAGAGGATGTGGATGGTGGATGAAAAATCTTCCACAGAAAGGGCTTGCAGAAAAAAACAACAGCATGAACATCTTAAATACCTATCAGTTCATTGAGTAAAACTATTGAGTTTCTAACCCATTGAATTAGCTCTTACAGACCAATAGTCAATGGATAAGTAAGAAGATGAATGACCATAGCAACTGGGTGAGAGACTCAGAATCTACTGGCCTCTCAGGGGCAGAACAAAAGCTGGACTCAAGGTGATTTCTCATGTTTATCTTTTGTTCCTTCAACAACGATGGTCCCAGCTACTCTGCCAGTTCATTGTCCTGGGTCTGGTTGTACCACTTCTTTATCTTCAAACACCAAAATTCTCTTTTGCTTCCATTAATTAACTAATTACTCTTACATCCTGATCAGGGCTTCTCCTCCCTCCTCTCCTTCCAACCCCTTCCTTTCACCTCCCCTCTCTCTATGCCCCTCCCTTTCTCCTCAGAGAAGGGAAGACCTCTGATAGATAACCCCCCCCCACACACACACATATCAAGCTGTAGTTGGAATGGACACATATTCTTCTATTGAGGCTAGACAAGGCCATCCAGTTAGGGAAAAGAGATCCAAGGGCAAACAACTGAGTCAGAGACAGTTCCTTGCTCCTGCTGTTAGAGGTTCCACTCTCTCTGAGGCCCTATGTGCCCAGATTAATTGATTCTGCAGGTTTTCTCGAAACACAGACAATTCAATATTTTGAATGTTTCTCTAGGGCATTTAGAATACCCTTGTCTTTGTTTTCTGTTGCTATAACAGAATACTACAGAGTGGGTGATTTATAAAGAAAATAAATTTGTTTCTGCATCCCTAGAAATTTGGAAGTCCAAGATCAAGGCACCAGCATCTGGTGAAGGATCTCTTGCTACCTCATCTCATGGCAGAAGGTACAATATAATGGAAAACAAAAATAACAGCTCACTCCCTAAGAACCAGCTCTGTTATGACAAGAGCTCTACTCTACCAGAAGGGCCTCAGGACCTGAACACTTCCGGAGGTGGTCATGGGGGCTTGTCCATTTGAACCTGAGTTTTAGAGGAGGAGGTCCTGGGGATCTCAGGATGTGTTGTTTACTGGGCCCTCTGCCTTACTGTACCATTCTTGTTCATCTCTTATAGGGGATTTCCTCAACTTTCATTATTAAAGATCTCTGAGAAAGTCACACCCTTAGCTTTCATCAGTCAGCCCTTCAATATGGGTGAAGATCCAGCTCAAAGAAAATAGAGGCCTAGGTTCAGGCCAGTGAGTCCAGGCCAGTCTATCCTACACACTCACATATAGCCCTCCATATCTATGACCTTGCACGGCCTTGACATACAGTGAAACCATTCCTCAGATAAGGAGACAACAGCCTTTCTGAAGACCATGGACAGAAGCCATGCGTCATTCCAGGGAAACGGAATTTCATTCGTGCTGAAGCAGAGCAGGAAGAGAACAGTTGAGAGAAAGAGGCTGGAAGCAACTCGACAGAAGTGTTCCATGTCAGTGGTGGCATCTCACGTTGTTCTTCAGTGACCCTTTCTCAGGGGGAGTCACTGCCCTCAAGAAGACGTAGAGAACCAACTTTCTCCTCTTTGGTCCTTGGAGCTGTGCACCTGGAGAGCGTAATCAAGCATGAGCCCCAGGTACTTTGAAAAGAAGGATTCCAGGGGCCACGTAAAAGACCACTTTTCTTTTGTAGTTTCTCTGTAGCTTATATCTGATGACAGTTTTTGTGGCTGAATTAAAAACAAAAAGCAAAAATAACAAGAACAACAAGAACAAGAACAAGAAAAACAACAGCAACAATAACAACAGAAATAACCCTTTGTACATTCCCTGTCTAGAATAAAGAGAAGTCTTAGTAGTGTCAACAGCAACTCCATGGGGGCTTATAGAATGCAAGCCTGAAAGGAGTCTTTTTTAATATTGGCTTCACTGGAGTTCTGACCTCATGCTAAGTAATGCTGAGTACTTCACCTGACCTTGTAACATTCAACTGGGGTAGATATTGTCACATGGCTATTTTAGACATGAGGATTGGCTAGAGGGAGTGGCTCTCTCTCTAGGTAACATGGTAGCGTGAGACTCAAAACACGGGTGTGTATGATTCCAGCATTCATACCCTTCATGTCTGCCCACTAGCCTCTCATATCAACAGTAGCTTGAGGCTTGAAGGAAATAGTGGTTTCAGATGGACATCCAGCAAGCAGGTCTTTACAACTGGTAGAACAAAGAGAAATGGGGGTGGGAAGAAGGAGCTCCCAGATGGGGTAGGTTGGCAACGAGAAGTGGATATAATGGATTTGATGGGTGGGAAGTGACCAAGACTGGCCAGTATCAAGCAGCATTCCTCAGCAGGACTTGGGCTGGCACTGGGATGGCAATCAGTGTGTGGGATTGTCTTGGGCCCCAGAGGGCAACTCTCACACCTGGACCCTGTCACCCAATACCAGTTGCCACCTCCACCCTTGTGTCAACTCAACGCTCACACACACTTCCAAACACCCTCTCGGGCACCCCAGGCTCAGAACCAGAAGAGAAAATGGGTGTTGAAAGTCCAGTTGGGCTGTTACTGGGATTAGATGAAGGAAGGCCTTGAAAACTAGACCAACAAGTCTGGCATTGAGACTGGAAATAATGAGAAGCCACTGAAGGTTGATGAGCAAGGAAGAGTGGGGGGTTGGGGGTGGAAGAAGAGGGGAGAGCCCAGACACTGTAGACAGCAGACTCTCAAGGTGGCTGAAAATCCCTGTGAGTCATCTACTGTTTATCTGCTGTGGTCAGTCTTGTGTTCATGGGAGAAATAACCCAGTGTCACCAGCAGCAAAACTGGTAATAACACAGAAGGGGATAGAACTCCCTTACCACACCCTAAAGGGACCAGAGGCTCTACTCAGGTCATAGAATTAGTCTGTTTTCTGTTGCTGTAGTAAAGACACTTGAGTCTGGATAGTATATAAAGAAAATAAGTTTATTTGGTTTGTTTTGAATGATGAATGTCCTAACAGCATAGGGTCAGCTCTGCCCAGGGCCTCTCTGGCTATATTACAACAGGACAGATGGCATCATGGTGGGAGCTCATAAGAGAGGAAGAAAAAACATGGCAAAATAAATGAATGGATAGATGATAGATGATTGATAGATAGATAGATAGATAGATAGATAGATAGATAGATAGATAGATAGATAAAAAGGAAGTCAGTTCCAGAGACTGAGAAGCAATTGAGAACACACAGTTACTACACTAACTCTTCCCCAAAGCATGCTTTCGAAGATCTAAGACCTTCCCACTAGGCCCCAAGTCTGAATTGTCCACTGATCTGTTAACATCCTCATGTTGAGGAGAAGCAAGCTCTCAGCATATGTGCCCCTGGGGAACACACCTAAACCATATGCCCACCTTAGCAGTGGGACATTGAGACCACCTATGGAAAAGGCCGAGTCCCCTGGCTATCACAAATAGGAAGGAAGGAGGTGGGGAAGCAGGGGTAAAGATGACTCAGAGCCTTGCCAACAATTATTTCTTTTGTTTTTCAGTCCTGTGTGTTTAAGCTGTCTCTGAGTCTCCGTCTCTTTATCCAAGAGGTCATTAAACTGTGTCTTGTAAACTTCATTGCAAGACTAACTTGCAAACAGGGAACAGACCGTACCAGCTATTGGTCCTTGAGCCAGACATCTCAAGGAGCTTTGTCCCCACTCATAGCTCTGTGAAGCCTTAGCTATGTTGTTGTGATATGTTGAGGCAGAGAAAAGTACAGTCCTGTGAGGATAGAGAAGGCGACCCTCCACTTGTCCCCTGTGAAATGTCCGGGATAGACGAGAGAAGGCTCTGTCCGTGTGGGTCTCAGATGAGGGTAGCTCTATTGGGGACAACTTAGGCATCACTCCTTGGTCTGAAAAAAGAAAATGCTGCAACTGCTTGCACCCCAGTGATCAGACAGCCTCCAGAATGATATGTAGCTTTGTTTATAAGGAAGAAAAGCCAACCCTTGAGAAAATTCCCAGAACAATGATTGTAATTCATGACAAGACAGAGTATGTGAGTTTTTTCTGGCGCCTTAGCTCGTGTTGTTGATATAGGACCGCGTGGGATTTTCTTTCTCATGCTCTGAGGAAATTACACATTTTTACCAAAATACTGACTTGAAAGGAAGAGAGGGAGAGAAACAAAGAAAGAAACAAAGGAAGGAAGGAAGGAAGGAAGAAAGGAAGGAAGGAAGGAAGGAAGGAAGAAAGAAAGAAAGAAAGAAAGAAAGAAAGAAAGAAAGAAAGAAAGAAAGAAGGAAGGAAAGAAAGTTAGTTCGTTCATGGCTCTTTGGGGAAGATTGGAAAGAATTCTAATTCAAGAACGCCCTCCACACCCTGTCAGCTGGGCTTCAGGTTATTGCCTCCCCCCTGCCCCGCACCCCTGGCCCGGAGTGGGAGCCAATCCTGAAGTGCCTTATCACATTGGCATTGGATTTACACTCCAGGGAGGGGTGGGGTAGATCTCGTTTAATATAATTTTTAAATTCGTCATGTCTTTCTAACACCCACAATGATATGACAGCAGAAGAAATCTTGTTAAGGATTTATTGAGGAGCGCTATTCCTGGATATATCCCAAGCTTTCGCCAGTTCTGAAAAGGTTTGACCAAAATTATTTGGTTCCTTCAAATATTGACATTGTCGAAGTCTGTTCCCCTCCTCTGACCCTCAGTAATGCATGCTGGACTTTTCCTTCTAAACTCTGACCATCCATAGCTCTTCAGTTCTTTAACACTGGATTATGTTTTAAGGACATTTATTTGCTTTGATGACAGATAAGGAGACTTCAAGGTTTTCATTCTCAGCCAACATCCCCCCGCCCCTTAAAAGATTTATTTATTTTATGAGTACACTGTTGCTGTCTTCAGACACACCAGAAGAGGGCACAGGATCCCATAACAGAGAGTTGTGAGCCACCATGTGGTTGCTGGGAATTGAACTTAGGACCTCTGGAAGAGCTGCCACTGCTCTTAACCACTGAGCCATCTCTCCAGTCCTGTTTTGTTTTGTTTTGTTTATCTCTGCTCCATTCTATATGACTTTTATGGACCCACCTTTCCATTCCCCAACTTCTTCAACTTCGTTTTGCCTTTTGTACAACTTGTTGACTGAGTTACAAAGTTGATCCTGATTTTTCTTTTCTTTTCTTTTCTTTTCTTTTCTTTTCTTTTCTTTTCTTTTCTTTTCTTTTCTTTTTTTTCCCAGAGCTGGGGACTGAACCCAGGGCCTTGTGCTTGCTAGGCAAGCACTCTACCACTGAGCTAAATCCACAACCCCTTGATCCTGATTTTTATTTCCTGACAATTCCATTTGATTCTATCAAGTTTTTCATGTTGCTTTAGTAGTTTACTATTCTCGAAAGCTCTCTCTCTCTCTCTCTCTCTCTCTCTCTCTCTCTCTCTCTCTCTCAGCTTCACACACCATTCCTATTTTGGGTGAGAGCACGTCCCAGTGGTCTGGCTCTTGCTCTGAGAGCTCTGTCCAGCAGCAGTTTCAGTTAAGTTCCTGATTTGGGTGGGAGGTGACTGACTACTCACTCACTCAGACTCTGAGGGCATAGCTTCCTAGGCCTGTGTTAGTCACTCGCTCATCGCTATATGGGATGAGAACATATGGGAATGAACAGCTGAAGAGAGGAAGGCTTTATTTGTGCTCATAGTTTCAGAGATTACAGTCTAGTTGGTTGGCTCCATTTATTTTTCTGGGACTTGGCCACTTCATGGCTGCCAACAGAGAGTAGAGGCAGAGGGAAAATGAATGACACACCCAATATTATCCAACAACCCATCGTGAATTAATCCGCATATTAGATCAGAGTTCTTATGTTCCATTTACCTCTCAAGTGTTGGAAGCCAAGGACCAAGTCTTCACAGCATAAACCTTCTTGGGGAGACTTTTAACAAGGCTCATGATGTGAGGTGGGTCAGTCACTCGGTGTTCATCTCACTTTCTGCCCACTCTCTTCCTATTAGAGACCAAAATGCAAATCTGTTGGATGATTAAGCACCCTCAAAAGCAACTCGAGCACTGATCTGGCCTCTCGGTTGAGGTGAATGGGTTCCCTCTTTCTCCTACATTTTTGGCCTACTGGATCCTTGTGTTGTTAAATTGTTATCGATGGGCTGGTTTTCTGTTTTCTGTTTTTGTTTCTGTTTTCTATCTAAAGACAAATCTAATCAATCCAACCTTTGGACAGCCTTGGGGTGTTTTCTGTCTTATCCGTCATTGTCAACTCTCTGTAAACCAAGAGTTGCCCCAAATGATGTAACTGTTAACTTCCAGAGGCGGAACCTGTCCTTAGCTCTCCCTGCTGCTCACCACTCGACCCTCCCCACATCATCTTGGGTGACCAGTCTCTCTCCTTTGCTCTCTGGGAATAATCATTCGTGTTTCTTTTTTCCCAGTGGAATACCTTTCTAATGAGTGTGGAGAATAACTTCTCACCGTTTTCTTTTACTGCAAAAGGAATAAACAAAGAAAGAGAAAAGGTAAGGAGGAATAGGAACTAAGTAAACAAGAAGACACAACCCAGGGGCCCAGGGATGTTTCTAATGATTCCCATGAACAGAAGCACAGGATAACTGCCCTGTTGCCTCCCAGAATAGTTGGTCTCATTTGGAGTGAGAAGATATATGGCTACAGGAAAGGGACTTCCAAAACCAAAACAAAACAAAACGACAACAACAACAACTACAACAACCAAAAACAACAAAAACAGAGTAGACTAATAGTTGATTACCTGTGCTTAAACTCTTTGAGCATGAACTATTCTCAGAGATACTGTTGAATAAGCAAACAAGACAACAAATAACATTGACATATATTTACACACAGACAGAACGACGCAAACAAAAAGATTACACACCATTCTCAATTCCAGCAAAAAGAAAATCTACATAGCAAATGAAAGACATTTAGTCATCATGTAGATGATTTGGCTACAGATACTGGTTACAACACAGGCATGACTAAGTGATTATAAAAATTGTTTTAACATGATAAAACCATGTTAAGGGAAATAGAATGTGCACAAGGGGGAGGGGCAGTATAAGAGAACTGCATTCTTATTGTGGGAGGTCAGTGCACAGTGTTTACACTTAAAATTAGAAAGAGTCAGTCTAAGCATATAACACAGGCACCGAGTGTTTGAGGGCTGGAGTGCTTAGAGTACTTGCTGCCCAACCCTGAGGATCTGAGATACAACAATGTGGGTGTGGTCTGCACACCTGTAAGCCTGGTGCTGCTGGGAGTGGGGACAGGAGGATGGCCAGGACTTGCTAGCACTGAAAAGCATGAGCTCTAAGATCAGGGACAGTGTACTTCAAAGGAATACGTTGGAGAGTCATAGAGAGGAACAGCTGTCATCCTCCTCTGGCCTCGGCATGTAGACATAGGAGCATACACATGCATACTTATACACATGTGCATACGACACACACATACACCGCACACTCTCTCACATGTAATAAGTATAACACTATGAAATAATTGATCAGAAGAAATAGTCAGCAGAGATCTAAGTGGCTGCAGCTGAGGATGCTTCATCAAAGGTGAATGTGGCAAAATTCAGGAGTGTCTGGCTGGAGTGTAGCTCAGAGATCAGTGGCAGAGTGCTTGCCTTGTAGGTGCAGGCTCTGGGCTCAATCCTTAATTAAAAACAAGGTTCCTGAGTTCAATTCCCAGCAACTACCTGGTGGCTTACAACCATCTGTAATTGGATCCAATGCCCTCTTCTGGAGTGTCTGAAGACAACCACAATGTATTCAAATGTATAAAAATAAACAAATCTTAAAGAAACACAAGTGACCATAGCAAAGATCTGCTGTTATCAATTATGTCTTTTGTATTGCTTGATTTTAAAGCTTTGTTTTTATTATTAAGATAAAAAATTAAACCTAAAAATAGAAAACACCTGAAACAAACACAAAATTATCTTGTTATTCAGTTGTCATGGTTGATTGCATATTTTAAAAGCTCCCAGAACTAAATACTAGTTGGTATTGATCAGGAAATTGTAGCAAGCTTTTTAGACACAAGGTAAGTATGCCAAAAAATGAAATGCTTTTCTTTATACTAACGGAACTAAAATGCTTTTCTTTATAATAACTTAGAAATGAAAACAGAAAGGTCCTACTCATGTCAATGAAGATAATTCCACAATATTTATGTGTGTAAACCCACCAAAAATTATATAGTACCCATTAAAGAAAATTAAATAAGCTCATTAAAAAACATCATCCTGAAGAAACACAAAAGCAAATCTGGGGACTTAAGAGATGGCTTAAGAGCATGGGCTGTCCTTGCAGAGGATCCCAGTAAGAGTCCCAGCACCCATATGGCAGCTCCACCAGCTGTGATTCTAGTTCTGGGGGATCTGACACTCTCTTCTGGTCTCTGAGGGCACCTGGTACATACATGGTACACAGGCATATAGACAGACAAAACACCCACACACATAAAACTTTACATATATATGTATATGTAAATATATATTGTATAAAGACAAAAGTAAAATTCTAAATGTAATTCCACATGGGGAAATAATGATGTTAGGGGAGTGGTTTGCCCCAGCCAATATTACAAACTTCTTTAAGGTTGTTTTAATAAGACATCTACACAGAAAAATGGTGTTGGCATAGAAACCTTCCCAGGTCAGAGCAGCAGTGAGGCCAAAAGTGCTAATGTTTCCTTCATCATCTCTGGCTTGTCTCACTTGTCGTGGGCATGTATTACTTCATAATTTAAAAAACCAATAAAAATAATTGACAGTCTAGTGAAATATTCTAATTTGTATGTATTTAAACATATTCTTAGAAAACCACTTATTGTTGTTCAATAATGTTCCCTTTCTTGTACATGATCTTTTTCTTCTTCTCCTTCTCCTTTCTCCTTCTCCCTCCTCCTGTTCCCCCTCTCTCCTCATCCCCTCTCCCCTCCCCCCCTCTGTCCTCCTCCCCCTCTCCCTTCCCTCCCCTCCCCCTCCTCCTCCTCCTCCTGCTCCTGCTCCCTCTTCTTCTCCTCCTTCTTCGCATAGAATAGAGTTTATTCAGAGCATGGCGAGGGGAGTCAAGAGGGTAGTAGAGGCAGAGAAAGGCAGAAAGAGAGAAGTAATGGCGGGCCACGAGCATGTGGTGGGTAGGGGGAGAATGGAGAGAGAGGGAGCGGGAAGGCAAGAGCAAGAGAGGAACCAGAGAGCAAGCGTTCCATTTTAATTAAAAAGGTGTGCTGTGAAGCATCCATAGCCATGTCTGCCTTCAGGGTTCAGTGCTCGCTCCCTCCCCAGAGAACATTCAGAACAGATCCTCCCACTGATTGTTCAACTTTCAGCCCGTGGCCTCAGATTACGGGATCCCTTTTATGATCTCGCACTTCAGGGCAAAGGAAAGAGTTCATGCATTTAAGAATTTGCCTTCAAAAAGGTTTTAAGTGGAGTCGTCTCTACCTATCGCTCTCCAGCTTGAACATTTTTAATATGAGTTTCTTAAAAACAAATAGCAAGGAGTTGAAAGTTCTTCCTTGAAGATCTTATCTCCCTGCTGCACCTGTGATCTCATTTCTCTTACGAGAACACTAGTTTGCTGAAGATCATGCTGATTTTTGTTTCGTGACGCGCGGTTTCGTTTCCGGCACCTGCAGGACTGACTTGTAATGGGTGCGTTGCTCTGAGGCTGTTTTCCTGCTCCCTAACCCCAACCCCGAGTCTGTTTCCAGCAGAGAGCCACACACTCACAGTAGGCGCACTTCATCGTCATTTATGTTGCCGATTTCTTCCTGACAAACACATTAGCCCGGCTGATCTCTGACTAGCAATGACAAAGTGAAGGTGCCGGAATGCAGAACCCAGGAGCGTGTGAGGGGATTTGGACCAGCCACACTGTGAACCGTGAGATTACCGAATCTGAAGGTGGACCCAGAACAGGCCTGTGTCCAGTGCTCCCGGCATTACCTTAGGAAGGGTCCATGACATTCTAGTCCACACGGGATCTTCTCAACTGTTTTTTAACTTTTCTCAATCTAACAGCTTTTAAAACGTCATTTTATTCCTGGAATGTGAGTGTCTATGTGTGACACTCAGTATTCTGTGAATGGTTTTAAAATACCCTTGCTTAGTAATTCTTTTTTTTTTTTTTTCCCGGAGCTGGGGACCGAACCCAGGGCCTTGCGATTGCTAGGCAAGTGCTCTACCACTGAGCCAAATCCCCAACCCCTTGCTTAGTAATTCTAAGTTGTCTTTTACTAATTTTTTATAATAAAATTATATTTGTAACTTGGAATTTCCCTTTCTACTCATTATTAATATTTTCCCCCTAAGTATTGCTCATTATAAAATTTTACAAATGATACCAAATGTGTCAAATCATCAAATATGATATCAAATCTGTGTTGTTTCATGCCTAATTCATTTGGCATCTTCCATAGAAGGACTCTGCATGTAAAGTGTGAAGGTATATCCTACATAGTTTATTGTATTTTCATAATTTTATTTGTCTAAATGTCGTTGTTTCATTTGCATGTTATTTCTTGCACATAGGGATGCCTTAGAGATCTAAGTCTGTTTTTAAAATACTTGTTAATAGTCCAACCCACGTTTATTGAACACCCGAGTCTATCTCTGAACTAATTGTCTGCCGTGCACTAGAGTCCTGAGTAATCATGACTCCATTTAAAACATTTGCTCGCTTTTCTTCCATTTGTCTGTTTTGGTGTCAATAACACCCTGTTTTGATTATCATATCTTTATAAAATATTCGATACTAAGTCAACGATCTTGCATTTTCAAGCATTTCTTGTATATGCCAGATACATTTTACAGAGAGTCCATGTCAAGTCCTGTAGGAAACCTTAAGAGCTTAGCCTGGCTTTCCATGAAATTGTGCATCGTTTGGGGAAGAGGAAGCCTCATTATAGTAATGGACGTTTCGGTTCGGAAGCACGGAGGTATTGGGGCTTTACAGAACAGCCTCCGCCCGGGGCTGGAGGGGTGGCTCACTGGTTAAGAACACTTGCTGCTCTCGCACAAGACCCAGGGTATGTCCCTAGCGGCTCACCACTGTCAGTGACTCCAGTCCAAGAGGTTTCCACAGCCGCTGCTGGCCTCCTTGGCCAGCGTGTCCACATGGCGTATAAACACAAATTCAGGGAAATAAAAATAGACATACACAGCAAGTAAAAATAAACATCTTTTTTATTTTGTTTTTTTTCAAGACAAGGTTTCTCTGTGTAGCCCTAGCTGCCCCAGAACTCACGCCGTAAACCAGGCTGGCCTTGAACTCTGCCTCTGAGATCCACCTGCCTCTGCCTCCTGAGTGCTGAGATTAAAAACACGCACCACCACTGCCCAGATTAAATAAAAAAAAAGACTCCAATACATTTTGTTTTTTTATCAAGAATTGAAATTTTTACTCCCATGTGAACTGTTGTGTTTATTACTTTATTGTTTCTTTGGACAGCATTTCTCCCTTATTATTACAGCTCTAGGGACATATTTTGTTTATTGTGTGTGTGCATGAATGCCTGCATGAGCTATGTGCACCACGCTCAGGTCACGGAGAGGCCAGAGAACGTCAGACCCCTGGACCTGGAGTGTAAACTGAACCCCAGTCTTCTACAAGAGCAGTCAGTGCTCTTAACTACTGAGCCGTCTCTCCGGCCCCCATTGAAGCTCTAAGTGGGAATTGCCAATTTAAAGGACGCCTGTGTCTCTCTGTTTGGTTGGGTAGGGAGATTGAGGAAATGATACAGTAAGAATTATTTCATCACTGTTTTATGTAAGTCTTAGACCTCATCTACATCACCATGCTTTTACAAAACAGGGTGAGTCATTTTAAAAGCCTTGGGCTTTCCTTATTGTTTCTTTGTTCATAGATTAATTCGGTGACTCATAACTGGGGATTGGATGAATATGCCTTCCTGGGAAGGATATCAACATACTTTAGAAACTTTAAACTTTAATGTAACGAGAGGTATTTCATGCATACAAAAATATGTACACTGTCTAGTGTATTGTTTATGTAGAATAAGCAAGAATACTGGAGATTCTTATCTACCCACAACTCAGCTTAATAAATTGAACATTATTAAACCTCTGAGACATTTAGAGGTAGCTTTTTCACCTTGTTTTCTTCTTTCTCTTGCAGAACTAAGTTACACGTAGACCTGCTTATCATCCTTTTTATAACAAGTTGACAATCTACCTACTTATGGGAGCACACACTCACACTCCTTAAATCTCCATTTCCATCTCAAGCCTTCTCAATGAGAATATTTACCGTCAGGAACTACTGATACTCTGGGAATATGTGGAGTTGCCCTCAAATAAATTTATGGGCTTGAAAATCACTGGCCCTTATGTTTAATACTTTTGAAATGATTCTGATATTGCAAAGAACTAGGGTCTGTGAAGAGTGTGTGTGTGTGTGTGTGTGTGTGTGTGTGTGTGTGTGCGTGTGTAGAAGACCACTTTCTTTATCCATACATCCACAGCTTGGTATCTAATCTGTGAATAAGGCAATAGCGAACATGGAAGTGCTAGTGTTTCTCACATTGGTTTTGAGAGCTTTTCTGAAGATCCCTGTCTGAAAATGTTCAGATAGACTGTGTGGTTAATGGAGTCAGGGAGGGTCAAATGGAAATAAGGCAAAAGATCTTTCAAACTGCAAAGTATCATAAAAATGTCACTCATTCTTCTTCATGATTCAAATCGATTCCAAAATCATGGACTATTTGTAATTGTCATTGATGTTTATGACTGGATGTAGTGGTATGAGCACGCTTAGTTTTGCTCACACAGGTCTAATGAGAGGTGGCTATAGTCCTCCTCTTCCTGGGACTTCATGGATCCAAGTTCAAACCATTTCACTACAGTGGGGAAAGAGGGATGAAGGAGGTTCACTTCCTTTTATTGCATGTTGTGGAAATGGATCCCTGACAGAATCCATTGGTCAAAATTGGTCATATGACCGGACATAATAGCAAAATGGGCCAGAAAACCTCAGTGGTTTCAAGAGGTGTGTCACTCAGTTTTTCATCTCTGTGACAAAATACCCAGTTGAAATCTTCTTGAAGAAAGAAAGATAGACTTGGGTTTCAGAGGATGTGCTCCAAGGTGTGCTGGCTCTATTACTTTTAGGTCTGTGGCAAGACAGAAATATTGTGGTGGAAAGGTTTAACCAAGAAGAGCTGCTTCCCTCTCATAGTGGCTAGGAGGGCTCCAGGGGAAAGATGTATGTTTCAGAGGAGTGTTTTCAGTGTCCATATGCTACCTCTCTACTTCTCCAATCAAGTTCTTCCTCTCAGTAGCCCATAGTGCTAAGAACTCCTTGAACAATGAATTAACCAATGATCAACAATTCTCAAAACGTGCCACTAGCTGGAGGCTGAGTCTTCAACACCTGGGCTCTTTTGGAGAGACATTTGTATTCCAACCTTAAGGAGTGTGTAGGTAGGTAAGCACTGTTGCCAACACACCTGTGCAGTCTTTCTGACTGATGCGTGTGGTCCGATGCTTTCCCTGAGAAGTTTCAGCCACAGAGGACCAGGCTTGCAGCTGCTAAGGATGTGTGGGAAAAGGCACTGAACCCGAACACGCTCCTGGGTCCATGATGGGTTTCCTGGGTTTCTCCTTCACACCCATTGTTCTTTCTGACTCTGGCTTCCGTGTGTAAACAGTCAACTCATTGGAACCTTTGACTTAGTCATCACTGCTGAATCCTCATGGGGCAGTGGTTTCTGAGGAAGAGCCTTACCAGGCCCTGGGTGCAGTGGAAAGTCAGGCCAGAAGAGGCCACTTTGAGCTGGGGAGAGCAAAGACCATGGTCAGGATGCTGTCAGCTGTAGGGGGTGGAAACTAACTTGATTTAACTTCTCTCTTGAGGTTTGTTGATTCTGCGTGTTGGTTTTTGAAGTGGATCTGGAGTTGCCTATCAGGACTATGTAAGAGTATCTGAGCTCAGTTCTTTATCTCTGGTTCCCAATCCATCTTAACCATAACCGGAAGGGACTATGGGTGAGCCTGTAGACAGTGAAATAAGGTAGACACAGAAAGCCAGATGTCTCAGGTCTATGTTCCCATAAAGAAATGCTTCTTCTGAGACTCAAGGAACTCTCTCAACTGTAATCTCTCTGTGAATGCTAGTTTTCTGTCAGCTTGTCATGAGTTAGCGTTATCTGAATGGAGGGAACCCCAATGGAAAAAATGCCTCCATAAGATCTAGCTGCAAGGTATTCTCTTAATTAGTGGTTAATTAGGGTTAGGGAGGGCCTGTCCTATTGTGGGTGATGCCATCTTTAGGCTGGTGGTCCTAGAATCTATAAGAAAGGAGGTTGAACAGGTCAGTAAGCAGCACCCCTCCATGCCTCTGCATTGGCTCCTGACTCTAGGTTTCTGCCTCTTTTGAGTTCCTGTCCTAGCTTCCTGCAGTGGGCTACAGTGTGGAAGTGTAAGCCAAATAAACCCTTTGCTCCCCAACTTGCTTTTTAGTCATGGTGTTTCATCTCAGCAATAGAAAACCTAACTAAGATACTATCAAAAAAGGAAATTACACATTTTCCACATACAATGGCACAGGATATATACTGCCATTTCAAAAGGAAGGAAAATGGCATAGTGAAGAATTACTGAGCCAAAGTAAAACCCAGTGAATCATCAGGGAAAACTCTTTTTCTTGTCTGATGCCAGAGGATCTCTGTCTCTGTGGTCTCGGTCTCTGTGTCTCTGTGTCTCTGTGTCTCTGTCTCTCTCTCTCTTCCTCTCTCTCTCTCTCTCTCTCTCTCTCTCTCTCACACACACACACACACACACACACACACACACACACACACACACTTTCCTTGACAGCAGTCTTATGGTTGGCATGGAAATATCTTGGTGTCTCAACACAATCCAGGATTCACTTTCACAGCTTCACCAAATAGCCTCTTAGGGCTCAGTGTAGGGATTCCCCTGCCTCGCATATGGCTTCTGCTGCTCTTCTTAGACACACACTAAGAAGATTCCACAACCCCTTTACTTGTGTATGCATCATGGCTCTAAATCCAGAATCGTGTGGATGGCACTGATAAGTCTGACTCCCATCTCAGGGTGAGCCCTGGCAGCCTTGAAGCCCAGCAGTTTTGATTTGCTATTGCTTTTTAGAAACAGAAATTTCCTTGGACCATTTCTTTTACGAGTTGGAAGTTTAGCTGGTGAGGTCTTGCCCTCATGGCACCCCTTCCTCTCTTCAATCTCAGACCAAGCCTTCTTTTAATCATTTCATCTCCTTGAGCACAAGCCTGAGCTTTAACATTAAATTTCCTGGTGCTATTTTTCTCTTTGCATTGTACATTTTAAAAATTTCTTTTTGCCCCATTTTTCTTTTTCATTCTAGACCTGTATAAGAGTGATTGCTAATAATCATATGACAGAGCCAAGATTAGGCCGTCTTGAAATCTCCTCTACCAGGGAAATTAATCCATTATTTTTTTTTAATTTATCCTCAAGATGTTTCTTGGGATATTGGCAGAAAGTAGCTACATCCTTTGCCAAAATATTACAAGAATGGCCTCTAGCTCAGTTAATAATATTGTCCCCCTCTATAACCTCATAAGTTGGATCTCCATAATCCACACTGATCTTCACAATCCATATGACTTTATTAATTTGTCTTTTAAGCTCCTATTAGGATGGTCCATTGTCTTGTTAGGGTTTTACTTTGTGAGCAGACACCGTGACCAAGGCAACTCTTGTAAAGGACAACAATTGATTTGGGCTGGCTTACAGATTCAGAGACTCAGTCCATTATTATCAAAGCAGGAGGATGGCAGCATCCAGGCAGGAATGGCAAGGGAGGAGCTGAGGGTTCTACATCTTGATCTGAAGGCCACTAGGTAAAGACTGACTCTCCCAGGCAATTAGTAGGGTCTCAAAACTAACCCTCACAGTGACACACTTCCTCCAACAAGGCTGCATCTACTCCAACAAGGCCACACCTCCTAAAATTGCCACTCACCCCCTGGGCCAAGCTTACTAAAATCACCACATCCATCAAGCCACACTTACAACATTCTATTACTTTTCTAGTCCAAAGTCCCAAAGTCTTCCACATTCTTCCATAAAACAGCATGTTCAGATCTGTCACAGCAATACCCCACTTCTGATATTACTTTGGTCTTAGTTTATTTTTCTTCTACTGCTGTGATAAGGCACCATGACCAAGGAAACTTATAGAAGGAAGATTTTACTCGGGGCTCATAGTTTCAGAGGCTAAGAGTCCATGACCATCATGACGGGGCGCATGGCAGCAGGCAGGCAGGCACTGTACTGGAACAGACTCTGAGACCTTACAACTTAAAGACTCAACTAGGAGGCAGAAAGAAGGCAGGCTATGAATTGTGTAGATTTTTGAGATCTCAGAACCTGCCTCCAGTAACACACATCCTTCCATAAAGCCACACCTCCAGATCGTCTAAACATCTCCACCAACTAGGAACCAAGTATTGAACCATCTAAGCCTATAGGGGCCATTCTCATTCAAACCACCACACCCTATGATAAAAAAACACCTTGGGAAGGAAAGAGTTTATTTTATATTCCACTTCCAGAAAACAGTCATCACTCTTCAGTGACAGGACAGGACGGGATAGAACAGGAACTCAAGCAGAATAGGAACCTGAAGGCAGGAGGAATGTTTCTTTACTGGTTTGTTCTTCAAGGCTTGCTCAGTCTGCTTTCTTATACAACCCAGGACAGCCTAACCAGGAATAGCATCACCCACAGTGGACTGAACCTTCCTGAATCAACCATTGCAGCCTTTATATGATATAGACTTTACTTGTTTACTCTCCTGGGAGGAATGCCTCCCTCTGCATACTCAAGGAATGTTGGGGGCAAAATGTTTTCTTTCCTTAGCTTAACACAGTCAAGGCATTGACTCATCCCACCCTGAGACTTTCTGTGCCCTGAGCACATCTGGTGGAGGTGTTGAGAACTACTCTGTATGTTTGTCATTGTTTGTCTATCCCTGCTTGAACCATGAGCTATCATGGAATAAAAGCTTCAGAAAGACACAGCAATATCACCTAGGCTCTCCTGGTTCCATCAAATCGTGAATTCAACTTCAATCCCTCCACACTGTGCACTAGTGGGTCACGATGATTCATTAATCAGGAAAGAGCCCCACAGGCTTTCTCACCAGTCCGTTTTGTGGAGGCATTTTCCAATTAAGGTTCCTTCCTCTTTGATTATCCCAGCTTATCTCAAGTTAACAGAGACGCTAGTAAGCAGTCCCCTGTGTCTTCCCTCTTGCAAGGCTGGTTCTCCATTAGCCTGCCCACACACATTGCCTGAGCAGCCTTCTGCTCTCTCCCTTCTGCTTCCTCGCATCTCCAATTCCCCATCTTTCTCCAGTTCTTCTTCACGGCATAGACTTTCTATACACTATGGCAATTGCCTCTTTAATACTGTTCTGTGTCTCTGTTCCCTTGTTAGCATACGTATTCTGAGAAAATAGGGTGCCTGCTCATTTTGTTCTTGAATATAATTTTTAAAAAATCAAGAACAATGCCCACTACCTAGACTGCAATATATCCCTTTAAAAGCAAAGATCAACTAGAGCGCTTTATAAGATGGCTGAGGACTTACAGACATCCAAAAAAGTCACATTAAAACATCTTGCAGTCACAAGAACTAGTCCAGGAAACTGTCATCATGGTGTCACTGTCCCCTTATGTCTTAGGTAGCAAAGTCTTCATTTCAACTTCTCTTGGTGTATCTGTTCCTTTAGATCCTTTCTGTCCCTGTAGCTAACCCAGCCCCAGAGACTGGCAGATTCAGGGCTGATGAAAAAGGTTATACATATTGTGGAATGTTCCTGAATATAAACACAGGCCTGAAATATGAAATAAAGGTCTCTATCCCATTAGTTCTTCAGATCCTACTTCTGCATAAAGATGGGGATCCAAGTTAATGATCCACTTTTCAAGTTTCTATTAATTTTATCCCAGAAATCTCCGCCTTGCCTCATGGGGGAATATATGTCTTGTCAACATGTATCCTCAGGGTTTGGTGCCATGAGGGTTTGGTCCCATGATAAAATACTTTGACAAAAAGTATTTACTAGACACATCATCAGATATGTATTGGCTCCCTGTACTGTGGCCATGGGTTTGTTTCTCCAATCCCCTCCACAACTCTGTGAACTCTGTGGTCTTTTATGAGATTCACACAGCTGAGTGTTGGTCCTGATATGGTCTCTCAAACCTAGCCAGTTCAAAGCTGCAGTCCATCTTGGCGGGGAAGTCAAGGCAATGAGAGCTTGAAGCAGCGTTACAGTGTGGCCCCAACCAGAGAGCTGAGAACATTGGGTGCATGGTAGTGCTCAGCTCACGTTTTCCGCTTTATACACTCCAGGATCCCTTGTCCAGGGAGTTAAGAGTCAAGAGTCCTGCCTGCAGTTAAGATGGGTCTTTCCACATAAAATAACATAACCAAGATAGTTCCACAAGACAGCCTTAGAGGTTAACCTTACTCTAGACAATCCCTCACAGATGCGTGGAGAGACTTCCTTCCTCCGTTATGGGAAAGACATTGTACACACTGCCTTGAGGACCTTCAGAACTTTCACTAGAGCATGGCTAAGGCTGACTGGCACTCCAGAACATACCGACAAGTGCAACAGTGTATGTCTATCCTATTTGTTCCCCGAGGAGAAATGCACTAGGGTGACTTAGGCCAATGTGACAGGGCCTGATGTTGAATTGGGTCTTGCAGAATGAACAGGAGTTAATGGGCTGAAGAACAGGGGGGAGAGCACTCCACAAGTGGGGACAGCATTCAGATAGGCATTGTTTGGGGAGAAGCCAGCCTGGAACAAGGAATGGTTTGGGCCATGATGGAGGCATCTAGAGAAGAGCACCATGAATGGATGGATTCAGGCTCTTGAACTGACCTGGAGTTCAAAGGGCGGAAGGGAGGTGAGGACGGTGGAGAGAGAGCAGTACCATGCTGTATAAGACATAAAATGTGCTTCCAATAGGAGGCCATTTGAATGGAGAGATTGGGCTCACCTGGAGAGTAGGTGGGAGTCAGACATGTGCCAGAGGCTGACAGAAGCTGATGTGGGCAGACGATGAGTGGAGTTGGGCTTCTCTCAGACACAGCTGGCTATCTGTGGTGCTGTCACTCTGGCATAGAGCACCACTGACAGCTTGGGAGACAAGAGGGGATGAAGACAGCTTTACTTTGGGGAGCTCAGAGGCAGGAAGAACAGGAAACACAGAGAGCACTCCTGCTGTGGTCCCGTACTGCTGAATAACTGGAAGAGCTGCACTTGAGGAGCCCCCTTGGGTTCTCCAGTTCTCCTGTGTCCCCCTCTAGTGCACTCAGCCCTCCCAGGGTGGAGTCCAATTTTGAAGAATGTCCCAAAAGACATCATCAGAGACATGGAAACACTATCTTACTTTTGTTTATCTTGGTTCTGGGAAGGCCCTGGCTAGCTCCCTGTTCTTAGTAACAGGATGGGGGAGGCCTGTGCCTTTCTCTTCAACAGATAAGTGTATTGTGGGAGCCATGGCCTTGCTGGGCCCCAAGATCAGCCTGAGAGCCAGCAAGTAGAAGGAGAAACCAGAGATGAGCTGACTCTCTGAAGGGCTATGGGCAAGAAGTCTCTGAGGACTCTCAAGAAGGCCCTCCTCACTGCTGAGTCATTTCCCCAGAGAGGTGGGAGGGCTCCCTACCTACTCTGGGGTGACTTAATGTCCTGTCATTCAAAAGTGACTTTCTTTAGCCAGGCAGGGCTTGAGGGCCTTAGGACATTGGTCATTTTACTGTAGGCCTGGCACAATGGCAGTATGCCACCAACCACAGAAGGATCCACCCATGCCCAGTCAGCCTGGCCTGGCCTCCTCAGATCCTATAAACAAGTTCTGGTAAGGGTGGGATTGCACCCTCCCAGCACTGAAGCTGAAGTAGTAATGCCTCAAGCCCTTCAGCCGGACCTTATTTGGGAATGGGGCCATCGAAGACATAATTAGTTAGGAAAAGAGCACACAGAAGTAGGCTGGTTTCTAATCCAACTGTCTTTGGACAAGCAAGGAGGTAGGATACCAACACGCAATCTCAGAGCGTCTGTAACAGTGAAGGCATCAATATGTCTCGGGAAGCAGCAGAAGCAGGGGAGAGGAAGAACATTCTCTCAGGCCTTAAGGGAAGCTCACCCTACTGTGCCTGCCCTGAACCAGAAACCCAAGAACCTTGAGACGCCCATTATTTAAGGGACCCGGGTTGAGATGCTTTGGACCGCAGCCCTGGGGAACAATACAAATCCAATCCACAACACACAGATGCACTATCCGAGCCTTCAAAGGTTCAGGAAATAGAGTGAAGATTTTTAACTAACTGCAAATGCGATGAGCCTGTAGTCTTCCACAACAGGAAACCTGCCAGGCTACAGTGCCATTACCCTTCTTTAGGACTGGGGAGACTGAAACACAAAGCCCTAGAGCTAGTGAGAAATGAGCTCTGCTTTCCTGACTCCAAAAAAGTCATGGTCTTGAATGCATTCTGGGAAGCCACCACTGAAACAACAGCACCTACCATGTGTTCATTCAGGAAGTACAGGCCGAGCCCTCCTGCATTCCCTCAGACTCCAGGTCAGGAGGGAGAAGGAGAGAGAGGGTAAAGGAGAGGGAGGGGGAGAGGGAGAGAAGGGGGAGAGGGAGAGAGGGGGAGAGGGAGAGAAGGGGGAGAGGAAGAGAAGGGGAGAGGGGGAGAGGGGGGGAGAGGAGGAGAGGGGGAGAGGGGGAGAGGAAGAGAGGGGGAGAGGGGGAGAGGGAGAGAGGGGGAGAGGGGGAGAGGGAGAGAGGGGGAGAGGGGGAGAGGGGGAGAGGGAGAGAGGGAGAGAGGGAGAGAGGGGGAGAGGGAGAGAGGGGGAGAGGGAGAGAGGGGGAGAGGGGGAGAGGGGGAGAGGGGGAGAGGGGGAGAGGGGGAGAGGGAGAGAGGGGGAGAGGGGGAGAGGGGGAGAGGGGGAGAGGGGGAGAGGGAGAGAGAGGGGGGTTTCCTTGTTTTGCAGTTTGCTTTCTTCAAAATAGTTACCTATTCAGGCAGGGTGGATGTGGGTTTGGGAATGAGAGGGTGTTATACTCCAGATTACAAGCAAAGGTTAGCAACTGGTTGAAGTACATTTCAGCTGAGGTCTGATGGAGTTCAGTTCTGAAGGAGACATATGTGAGAGTTTGGGGGGTGGTGATGATGGAAGGAACTCACCTAATATACTGACCCCGCAGGAAGCCAGGGTGCCACAGACCACACCAGGAGATAAGTATTATCCTGAGTAGCAGGAAGAAATGGGGTACCTCGGCAAGAGAAATTTGTTTGAAAACATTTCTCTGTACAGAGAGTAGATGGGGTCAGGGGATTAAGTTGGGTGAGGAAGGACCTGCTCAGACGAGGCCACAGGAATCCAAGCAAGCAAAGTTGGTACTGGGATGGATGGGCACCTTGGGGAGTAAAGAGAAATGGTAGACTGCAAGCATACTCCGTGATGCAGTTACCTGGGAGACGCAGGGCAAGCCATGGTGGGATAGCGCTCTCCTCAGCCCCGACAAGAGGCTAGTTGCAAATAAAACCAAAAACAAACAACAACAACAATCAGCAGGCAAATGCTAGCAAGGACTAGAAGAAATCGGAGCCCTTCGAATCCAATTTCTCAAAAGATTAAAAACATGGAGCTGGAAAGATGATTTGAATCGAAGAATACTTACTACTCTTGCAGAAGTCTCGAGTTTGGCTCTCAGTACCATAATGGGGACTTACAACTATCCCTAACCAGTTCTAGGGGATCTGGTGCCTTCTCCTGGCCTCTGCAGGCACTAGGCATGTACGTGGTACACATCCGTACCCACAGGCAAACAATTAAATGCATAAAAGTATTTACAATTATATAACCGAGTATTGCAAAAAACAGAAGTTAGGATCTCACAGAGATGTATCACGCATCCCCGTCATCACAGTAAGAGTAGCAATGGCCACATTACAGAATCAACTTAGGGGTCAATCAGTGGATGAATGTGTCAGGAGCATGCACAGACAACAGCATACTGTTATCTCGCCTTCAAAAGTACGGAATCCTGTCATGTGCAACGCCAGGGATGAGCCTGGTCATAGAAGTCAAATGCTTCATGACTTTACCCTATGAGAATCTGAAATCATGAATTCATAGAACCAGGAAGTAGAAAAGTGACCACTGGAGTGGGGAATACTGGAAGTTCTTAAACCGTTTTCATAACATTTCAGTTAAGCAGGATGAGAAAGTTCTAGACATCTGCTCTGTTGTGGTCTCCCTATGGCTAGTGATTCTATACTATACACTTAATGTAAGAATGTAGCTTACATGCTATTCTCTTGATGATAATGGGTGTGTGTGTGTGTGTGTGTGTGTGTGTGTGTGTGTGTGTGTAATTTTAAAAAGAATTTACTTGGTCAATTGTTGCATGTTAGTGACCTGGGCCGGTGATAGAAAAGGCCAGAAGTGAACTGATTTCAGTGAAGAGTATCAAGAGTTTGAGTTTGTGTTTTGGCTAAGCTCTGGTAAGCTTAGCCAAAGGCACTGGTCAATTGGGAAATGGTGAAATGAAACCCAAAGGTCAGAGGAGGGTGTAGGATAGGGACACCAATTCAGGAGCTGTTGGAGCACCGGGAGTGGCCATGTGAAGAGGCAGGAATGTGCTGAGGGATAGCAGGGGAAAACCAAGACCAGGCTGGCCAGAAGGAAGAGAGCAAACTGGGTCAGGCGAGGAGAGCAGGGCAGAGAGGCCAAGAGCTAGGAGGAAGGCAAGGTCGGGGCTAAACTGGGAAGTGTTTGGCTGTGTAGGCTGAGAGGAGTCCACTGAAAACTCAAACATACCAGGTAAGTTTAATGGTTTGAGTCATTCGTGACATCAGCGGAGTTAGCAGATGTGACAGAAGCCAAGTTTATGGAGTTGTGCTGAGAGGTGGGAGGAAGGAGGGATAAGACGCATAGTGTGGGCAACCGCAGCCAGTCCAGGAGACTTCTGGCTTTGCTGCAACTTTTCTTGCCAAGGTCATCAAACACCCAACAAGTCAGTCTACCAATGTCTTCTCAGATGGTAGAATCATTGAGACACAGAGCAGGGGGGTACAGCGGGCAGGAAGGGCAGCATGGATTGTTGAGAAATCCAACAGGCCATTCCAACCCACCCTGCTTTGGGGTCAAGGCAGCTTATTTTAGGGGTTCTTTGAAGCAACAGTAAGACGCAGTGGATGTTGTAGAATCCTTTTAGTAGACAAGATGCATAAGTGGCTGTAGGCTCAAGGTTCACGCTTGAGGATTGATTGCCACAGTGATAGGTGGAAAGACAAAGGGGCAACTTGATGTCTAGCCTGGGTCGCAGTCTCAACGTCCCTTTAGCAAAAAGGGTCAGCAGTGGCTCTTGCTTTGTTTTTGTGTTGCTAGGGATTTACCTGGGGTCTCACACATGCTATGGGAGTGCTCTACCACTGACCTAGACCCCTAGGCATAAATATCTATTTTTTATTTGTTTTTATTTTGTTTGGAGGAATTGAACCCAGGGCCTTGTGCATGCCGGAAAAACGAGTCATGCTCTTGAGTATTAAACCTACCAGAAAATTCCTAAGTGTAAGTTCCAGGAGTCCTGTTGGGTTGTGTGCCTAAAGAAAGGGCCTGTGGGGACAGCCTTGCTAGCCATGGATGTATGGGACTGGGTTCATGTTGGTGCGTTATGACTCCTAAGCTGGTGGGGAAGGGTGCCAACGTCACTTGGGAGCAGCAGACCCTTTATCTTAATTCCCTTGGCTTTACTGTGATTGGCAGATCCAGAGGTTGACAGAGCCCTAGAATGGATGAAGGCCTTGCTGTTGGGTGTATTGCTTTTATTGCCACTGGTCCTATGTTTAGATTGCACAGATGCCTTTCCTCGAAGACCTTCAGGACAGTGGCAGTGTCCCTATCATATCAGGTTGCTGGAACCGAAAGCCACAAGCCTCATAGAGTACAGGGTATGTGTTTTTCTTCTTCACATTCTGATGAATTAGGTGCCAACATCTCACCCACGGGCGAAAGCTAAGATAGATGCATGGTGGGGACTCTGTCTCCATTTACATGCACTTCATGACGCTGGGCTTCTCTGGAGCGCCATTAGTAAAAAGCCAGCATGTCCACAGTTACCACAGCCAGTTCTCTGAAGTTCAACTAGTGAAAGCGAAGTCCATTTTTCACTCAGAGATGTTGTTTTTGGTCGTCGTGCACAGGCATCAGAGGACCCACGGGTCTTGAAGATCATTGGTTGGAACAGGTATGAGACTCAGTTCAGGGACTCTAACATCCTTCCAAGTGTGGATGGGAAGTCTGTGTGTCCAGTGTGTGCCCATGCACCGTAGGGAGGCCCTTCCACAAGACACCCTTGTCGGAACCCTCTTTCAGTCTTGCAGGGCCCCCTTGCAGGATCTAGTCGCACTCTGCTCTTCATGAAATTAATCCTGTAGCAGCAGGTTTTGCAAAGGGAGACAGCTTGATATATATTAAAAAAAAAAAAAAAAAAAGGCAAGGCCAATAAAACACAAGAACTCACCTGTGTGCATCTGAAGTGTCTCTTGTACATTTTGGCGTTGCCAATGTAAACGGAGCCCAGCCTGGCTTGGTTCTGGGCGCACCATGCTTGCGGAAGCTGGCAAAGCCGCTAGATTCCATCCCTGTCATACCTCTGATTACATGGGCGGGCTTGAGGATGCTTTCTGAGGCTTTGGCGTCACTCATCCATGATGTCCAGGCCCTAAGCAGCCCTGGAATGTACACAATCCTGCCTGCTGGGCTTTGGGCCTTCAGGAATTGATTGGGATACAAGGTAGACCTCTATCCTGGTCTACTGGTAGGCACCTGGACCAAACTAGGCTTGCTTCATGGGAGTGCACGTGGGGGCTACTGGAGTGGGTGTGGCTGTGTGGGCCAGGGCATTTCTGGAACTCTCCCCAGAATGCTTTCGTGGAGAAATACCTTGTTCTCCAGGGCAAAAGGAAGCAAGAACCACATCTGAGAACAAGCCTTTTGCTCAGGTCTTATGGGAAACTTTTCCTGGCTCTGTACCTCACTTTTGAAAAAGAAGCAAGGGTAGAAAGGGCTGTAGATGCACCCCTACAAAGTAGATTCCCAGCTACTTTGCTGCAGCCTACCCTAAAGTCACCCTCGAGCCAGAACTCAGTGGAGTCTGCCTGGCTGGACAATGTTAAGAAGGCCCCGTTTTCCTGTAGATGGGTCACATTGGAGGCGCCTCCGTGGGATGGTGACTGGCCAAGGGAACCCAAGTCTCGCCATCTGACAGATGTGATTCCCACACTAACTCAGCTGTAGAGAGCTGGGGGTCAGGCCAGGAGCCTCTCCTGAACTGTTTGTGCATCTCCAGAGACGGAAGGAGAGCCCTTATCAGATGGCCTGGTGAGATGATTAATCCATTGCCATCACAAAGGTACAGCCCCAGCAACCTCCATGTACCTGCCTTGTTTCCTCTTCCCAGGGATGGCTCTGGCACGCAAGAGGCTCCGCTGCCTGAGACAGGAATTCCCTCAGAGGGATTTTCATGGTGACATTACCACCTATCAGGAAGCTGCTACTACAATAGCCTTTTCTTTCTGCCTCTGGGTCTGCCAGCTAGGCCTATTTATAACCCAGAGGATTCCCTAGGAGTGAGTCACCTGCCTCAGTGCTTTCCTCAGGAGACCTGATCCACAGGCTGCTACCCTGTCATCCTCTGCCTGGTTCTTTCCTCATGAGGCCTAGCACAAGGATGTCTGTGGGTACCTTTCAGCCCAGCTACCATAGGACTCTGACAGCCAGACAGATAGAGGAGGAGCTGGAACCCAGTGTGAGTCCCAGTCAGCGCCGGTGTCTCCACAGCAACAGCACAGAAGTCTGATCTACATGACATCTAGTCAGCACAACAGGGTGCTGGTCATGGCCCAGGAGCAGGGACTTGGCTCAAAGTCCCCAGCCTTTTAGGCCTCAGGCCCTTTGCACGGCCAGAAATGAGCTCAAACTGGATTAGAGAATTTCTGGGGGCTAATAAAGGCCAGCATTCCTCCGGAACTTGTGAAATGGATTTTCCATCTCTGAAATGGAGTCCCTTTCCCAGCTATGCATCCTCCTTACAATCTGCAGGATCTGTCCACTTTCACCCCCTTGTTCTCTGTACTACCTTGCTATTTGTTGACTTTCTGCTCCCTCACACTTTCTTCAGATCTCTCTCTCTCTTTCTCTCTCTCTCTCTCTCTCTCTCTCTCTCTCTCTCTCTCTTTCTCGCTCTCTCTCCTCTCTGTCTCTCTCTGTCTCTCTCTCTCTGAATCTCTGTCTCTCTGTCTCTCTCTCTCTTTCTCTCTGTCTCTCTGTCTCTCTCTCTGTCTCTCTCTCTCTGTCTCTCTCTCTCTCTCTCTCACACACACACACACACACACACACACACACACGTTCTCTCTCTCTCTTGCTGTCTCCACTACTGTATTCCATTCTCCTGCATGCCTAGCTCTGATTATGTCCAGTCTGTTTTCTCTTCTCTCCACTCTGGAGTCTTTCAGATGTCTCTGGATATTTTCATTCTCTATCCCCAATAAAAACCTTCCTCCAGTGGAGAGGACACACTCACAGTTTTTTTTACATGCTCCTTCACACACACCCAGCCTTCTTGGGCACATGTGAAGGCAGTTCTGAGTGGTGGACAGCCTACTGCTGCAGGGTCCTATGCAGGCTGTGTGTGTAAATGCTGTCAGAATGGTCCCACTGTCTCTAAAGTGGAACAGACACGGCACCAAGGTTGCCACATTTAGGGAGAGCTCTATCAGGGTCTCACATGGGGCCAATCTTTTCCTGTGAGAATCCTTGGTCAGGACCTAGATACCTTCTTGCCTTCTCACCTTTACCTTTAGCTATGAGCCCCTCCGTGGTTTTTCTTCTTCCACCCTAAATTGCCCCATAAAAGGCAACGAGACCTTTGCATTAGTTAGTACAACAAAATGCCTGACAGAGATGACCTAATAGAGAAAAGGTTTGTCTTGACTCATGGTTTCAGGAGTTTTAGTATGTCAGGGTAGGGAAGGCATGAGGGAGTTCATGGCAGCAGGAGCAGCAGAGTGGGAAGGGGCTCCTCCTGGCACAGCTAAGCTCTCCTGGCCACCGCACATTCTTCCCTTTTATAGTTTTGCCTTCTTGTAGATGATAGATAGATGATAGGTAGGTGGATGGATGAATATATAATAGATAATTGATAGATCATAGATAGATAATTGATAAATTATAGGTAATTGGTAGATAGATAATAGGTTGATTGATAGATGATAGGTAGATAAATAATTAATAGATGATAATTGATAAATAATAGATTGATAATTGATAGATGATAGGTTGATTGATTTAGATAGATAGATAGATAGATAGATAGATAGATAGATAGATGATAGACTTAAACATTAATATGACCTTAAATTGCTATCATCCTAAGGAAGTAAAACATTCTTTTAGAATAATTTTGGATATCTCAAAATGATTTCTCAAAACTTGACTTAGAAGTAAAGACTGCAGCGACCCCTTAGCCTCCTCCCAGCAGCCCTGCGATGGGTGGATTAGCATGGATTGAAAACTGTGTCTGCCACGTTCTCTTAGGCTTATCAGAAAAGCATGGCAGCAAGGATGCTGACATTCGCAAACACTCTGACATTTTCCAGCCCCCGTCTACTGCGATTGCTGAGGGTCCCTGCCAGCAGGTACAGGGGAGCAGAACGGAAGAACTGAAGATAACCGGTGCAATAGGCGTTTCCAGCGAGCAACGCTCTGCTCTCCGCACTTAACAGGAATTCACCCACTCGTTCTTCCTAACCCTTTATCAGGTACTTAGGTGATCTACACCATACACAAGAGAAATGGAGGCATGGAAATGCCCTCGTGACACACTGTGACACAATGTACAGTGGCCACACTGGAATTCGGCTGTAGGCGATCTGGCTTTGTGTAACTACTCAGGCTCACACAGGAGCATGGTTCTCCTGGGAGGCTTCCATACCAGCTAGAGAAATGAGGAGTCCCAGCTTGAAAGATTATGGTTCTGTGACAAGCAAGAATGGCAGGTGGAGGGGGCCAGTGGAGGCACAGGGTCTGGTGGGAAGGGTCTTCTGTGTCCGTGCAGCCTCTAGTTGTACTGCAGACAGCACCATGCACCATGCCCCATCCCGCTGCCACCTTCTGCATGAGGTTCTGTTTAGATGGCTTCTCCTGATGAGACCAGTAGATACCCGACCTGGTTCTACATGGTGACTCAGGGTCTGGCCATCCATTAACGTTTTTTACTTGTCAATGGAGAGAATTGATGAAGCTCAGAATGTTTCCTGGACAGAGGCCATGAACAAAACCTGTTTCAAAGGCTACCAGTCTGACCTTCTGTCATCAGATGAAGACCTGGTCAAACCTTCTGGGGGATCTTGACAACCCTACGCATTGGGCCCATGGCTTCTCGTGGCACTGGACTGTAACTTAGTCAATGGCAGGGTAATCTGGCTGGAAGGCACTGGCCTGGGAACAGGAGACTGAGTGAGCAGTGATAGTACCCTGCCAGGTTTTTGAGCTGTCTAGTGTCTCTCTGGCTTCTTCTCCCTGGGGAGGGAGACCATTTCTCTAGCCATGTGAACTCCAGGGTCAGAGGTTCTTGACTTTTTAGAACAGGGGTGACTATAGTGACATTCATCTGATTTTAGAAACATTTGAGGATGCTGATAGTGCCACGGTGTTCAAATGAGGGTAGCCTGAGCTTCTCCCTCTAGTAAGAGCCTTCAGTGCGCAAGGCATAATATGACACAGTTCCAGGCTCTTTTCTAGCCTCATCACCTACTAAGCACATAGCCTTGGAAGGTCTTGAGTGTCTCAGCCTCTCAGTTATTGGTTGTCACTGGAATTAACTGTATTAACATAGGACTGGACCTGGCCAATCCAGCTCTGTCCTACACAATGAGGGCACTGCTTGGAAGGAACATGAGAGCAGGACTGCCTCCCTGGTACCCTTTGGAAGTAAGACACATACATGTGCGCTGTGATCAGGGACACCTGGTTCCAGTGGGAGGAAGCAGATGTCCTTGTAGAGTTGCAGAAAGCGACCAGTAGCTTCCTAGAGTGTCTCTGTGTGGTAGACAGGTTTTGAGCACGGGTCAGACAAGGAGTGTACAAAGAAAGACATGGTTGAAAGCAGAGTAAGTGTTGAAGGAGACTGTAGAACAGTTTGCTTCCTTGGTATAGCAGACTCACTAAAGAGAATCTTAAGAAACATCAGATGGGATCTAATGTATAATTCCCCTTTCTGCTGCTGGGATGAACACCACACCAAAAACAACTTGCAGGGAAAAGGAGTATTTGGAGCTCAACCAGGAACCTACAGACCTATCTGATGGAGACATTTTCTCAGTTGAGATTCCTTCTTCCCGGATAACCCTAGCTTGTGTCAATCTGACATAAAACTAACCAGTACACTCACTTATAGGAGCTGTAAATGCTACATAAGCATGGATCCTGTGAGCAATGGGATGGGAAGGAGCCTTTGTGATTCTATTAATGTGAACACAATGCTGTCTTAGACATATCACTCCCAACATGCTCTTAGGGAATGAATGGATGGATGGAAAGATGGATGGATGGATGGATGGATGGATGGATGGATGGGCGGGCACACTGGTCATCAGAAAGGAGGGAGAAAGCATGTCCAGTGAGCTGGGGACAGAAGAGGAGAACAGCAGTGGGGACACTGAGTCAAGGAGGTGGAAGGATAGTTCATGATGGTGGCAGAAATGTACTGGGAGTGAGTAGGAGAGAAGGGAAAGAGGATAGGGAAGAAGAGGTCATGGTTGAGGGCAGGTCAAGACATGACTGCAATAGAAAGACCCTTATCTGATTGATGTATGCGATAAAGCAATAAGCTGATGCATACGTCTTCAGAGAACTGAGAGATAGAGGAAGAGAATGATAGGGAGGAAGTAGCTCTGGGAGGGGCCAGCTTCGAAACAACACACAACTTTCTCACTGGTGAAAACCAGTGTTCCTCCACTTTTTTGGGGTCATTGGGCCCGGCAGCAGCCAGCTAGAGCTGAGGGAAGGTCTGAGAGCAAGTCAGTGGGACCAGGGGAGGCTCAGAGAGTCTGGTGAAGGAGACGATGGAGTGTCAGACTGAGAATGGATGAGTGAGTCATGGAAAAAGGAACCCCAGACTGATGCTGTACTGGTGAGAGGGAAGAGTGAGTGTTGGTGATGTCATGCTGGCCCGTTCTGTACCATTGTCCATTGTTGGGAGTGGGAGTGAAGGTGGTGGGTGGGATGACACATTTGTTGTGTATTCTGTGGCATGCTGTGCTTTTCTAGAGTGAAAGCACATTTTAGTTCTTGGCAACCCCATCATGAGACTCAGAATATTTCCTCAGCCATCTCTATCCTTATTTATGTAGGTGACTAATCTCTTCATGGGGAGATCCAAGCTTTCTGTCTCAGTTATATGGAGATACTGGGGAGAATTACTCATGGGTTGCAGAAGAGATGGATATCTAGAAATTATTGAGACAGTTTCTATATGCAACCAGCATTGTTGAGTCTCGCAACTCTCCAGGTTAGACTAGACACAGGAAGTAGGTAATCCCACTTCACACATGGCAAGGTACTCCATCTCCCATCTCTGTGTCCACCACACTCCCACATCCTGTGCATCTACATGTCATGAATGTTCCCAGAAGTTCCTGGCGGGAAGGCAGAGATAGCTGAAAGCAATGTTCTGAAGACTTTGATATACCTGCCCTGGGTCTGTTACAGCTGTTGGTAGAACATTGTCTGTCTGGAAGCAGATGCCTCCTAAATTCACTTTGTGGGCTTCTCTGTAATGTCCTTCAGAGACCTTAATTGGCTCTAATAAACCTTACAGAAGAAAGACCCTACTTAAATGAAGAGAGCCATACACTGTCAAAAATCAAGTTGACTGAATCGTGGACCAAAGAAGAAATTAGCAGATGGTGTCCGTGGTGAAGAACTTTCCATTTCTCAAAACAACACAGACTTGTGCAAAATGAGAGCAGGAGATTATGACGTTCAAGACTAGGTTGGAGCCTCTGGTCTTTTTCATAATCAATAAATGTTCTATTGAAATGAATTTTCACTTTGCGTTCAGCAACTGTCTTTGAGCATTTGTGATGTGAGCATACATGTGGGTACAGGTGCACGAGCACATGGAGACCTCCAGGGGTCAAACTGAGTCAACTTTTCAAGACCCATCTACCTAGTTTTGTGGAAACCAGGTCTCTCACCGGGACCTCAGGCTGGCCAATAAAGTTAAGCCGGCTGGCATCTGCCTAGCCCCTCTCTGGCACAGGCATTACAACTGTGTGCCACCACGTTCAGCCTTTTACATCGGTTTCAGGGATCAAATTCAGGTCCCTACATTTGTGTGAGCTAAGGCAGCCTGGGGAAGAGAGAGAAGGGCATGCTAGCCTGTGCTGGCACAAGTGTCATCCATAGATATTCTGGCAGCAGTGTGCCTGCGTGTGAGCTTTCTTTCAGGGTCAGCCTTAGTCCCATGTCCTGGCCTGAAAAACTGTGAAAGAGACTTTGTCAGCACTCAAAAGTTAAAACAGAAGTCTCCCTTCATTCATGCTTTTGATTCTGTGGCTTCAATTACTTTAGGCCAACCATAACCTAAAAATACTAAAGGGGAAATTCTGGAAATAGACTCTTTCTGACTTTTAAATAACTTTCGTTACGATGTACTATTATAATAGCTAATTTCGTTTTGACAAAAGGTTCCTCTTAGTTTTTTTCTGTGTCTGACTTATAAACAAAACTTTATCACAGGTGTGCAGGTATAGGGAAACCTAATTTATATAAGGTTAGGTACTGTTTGCAGCCTCAGACATTCACGAAGGAGGGTCAGGGACTACCTCCTCCAAGAACAGGAGGGCAGTGGTGTTTCTATTCACCTGTACCTTGGCTCATAAGGAGAATCACCATGCTGTTTCTCAGGGAAACTAGGTCACACGTCTGGATGGCAGGGTTGCAGGCAATGGTTTCCTCTCACAGGCCTTGTATTTTGCTTATTTTGGTCAGCTCTCGAACTCTCTCCCCTCCGCCCGCCCCCCATCATGCTATGACACGCTGTGCATTACAACCAAGGCCTTGTGCACACAGGACAAGCACTGCACTGCAACGCTATGTCACCAGTGACCCCCCTCGCCACTGACAAATCTTGGCGGGGAGGGCGAATTTCCAGAATCCTCAAAAAGAGCAATTTTACCTTATGTCTCAAAGTCTTCAAAATATTCATCCCATTCCTTTAGAGAAATCCCGCCATTGTGTGAGTTAATCCAAACTAACTTTAATACCAACCCTCAACTCCTAGTTGTTAGCACCCTGGGGCTGGCAGGTCATCTGTGTGAGCTAGAATGGGAAGTCTCTGAGGCTCTGCCAGCCACGGGCTCTGTTGGAACTGTGTGAAAGCAGCCACAGACAGTGCAGGAATGAATGAGTGTCCCTGTGCCCCAGACTTCACATATGGACACTAAAATTTCAATTTTATACAGTTGTTCTGTACCTCGAAATGTCATTCTTTAAACCACTTTGTCAACTGTTAAAATTTACTGTGAGTGGACAAACAAAATACCATATGAAAACAGACAGCGGAAAGAGCGTCTTTGGACTGCAGCCCACAGTTGGCTGACCCCTGCACTGGAAGTTTCCTTTGTCATTACCACAGTGGTGATCCCTGGTGGTTCTTTTCCAGTTGCGGCCCAGAACTCCGCTGTCCTTCTTTGGCCTCTAGGTTCTTCTCCAGACTGGTAGTGAGGTAGGGTCATTTATCCCCATGTTCTACTGGCTAAAAGTCAGATAACAGCACTTCCAACTACATGAGGGACAGGGACATTAAATCTAATAGTGTGTTAGGAAGAAAGTGGACAGGCAACTTGCTGACCCAAAAGAAGTGTGTTCACTAATCCCTTGCCGTGTGATGGGATGTGAATTCCCCACACAGTGAAGGGGTGAGGCTGGTCTGGAGGGATGCTCTGATAACAGTCTCTCATTTAACTTGGTACCTGTTAGGTATTACAGGCCACACTGAATTGTTACCTAATATCCACAGCAGGCCTATGAAATGTGTTGGTCCTTTTTTAGATAGGGACCCAGGGTGTCCTCAGGAGCTCTTAGTCAAGGCCACACAACTGCCAAGAGTATGACCAGGATAGCAGTCCCCACACTCGCTGTAGCCACTATTTTAGCTGCTTCTGGACACTGTGGTCAAGCCATAAGTAATCCAAGCCTAACTCTGTATACCAAGGTACAGCCCACACCAGCCCTAAGACCTGAGATGGACTCCTCCATCTCTCTCCAGTCCTGCCTGTCTCAGAGCTTAGAGCTCTTCCCTGGTTTCTGAGGGCCTGTCCAGACAGCTCCTCCCTTAGCAAGGAAGTGGGCCTGATTACCCCGTTGCCTCACAACGGAGATGCCAAGTGCTTGACTCTTGCCTGGTCCACCCACGCTCCCAACCAGGAGGGAGCAGTCCCAACTCCCTGCTGCTGCAGAATTGGGAAGGCCAGGTGCCTACCCATCCAAGGGTTTCCTAACATCTGGAGACATCAAAGAGGGCAGGATGTAGGAGAGTGAGTTTGAATGATTTTATTCACAGTACTCATTTAGATTCAGATGCATGAAGCACAATAGGCCTGCTGGGATCTGAAGGAGTTTGGATGTTGCCTATGCCTCAGTTTCCACCTAGAATCATAAAGAAAAAAAAAAACCCAGCTGGAGGGATCCTGAAGTATCTGACCACAGAGGACCCAAGACAGAATTAACTGTTGCATCTAGTGACCTAGAAATCCCAGGACCTTCTAGAGGGGCTGTTCTGAAATTGGTAACACCGGCCTGAACGCAAGGGGCTCTGCAGTTAGGCTCATAGCTCAACACTATACGAGGTCCAAGGACAAGAGCTGGCTTTGAGCTGTCTGAACCAGCCTACTTTTCCGGGGTGTTCCCACCACTTGGCTGCCAAGTCCCCCCACCAAGAATGGAGGCCTCCCTAAGCAGAAGTTGCCCCTACCTTACTCCTTGGTACTACTCAGTTAACAGATGGGTTTGAACTGTGACACTGTGGCATACATTCTCTGGGGTCAGAGAAACTCTTTCTAGTAGGGTGAGGCACAGGAGGGACTTGTACTCCAGGAAGTCATTGTCAGCTGAGCCCTGCAGAAGAGCCCCAGTAGGCTGCCCTTCCCAGCTGTGAGCAGGCTGATGAGTGTCTACAATAGGTGCTGGGAGTGGAGGGGGCATCCCATTGGATTGCCTCCCACCTAGGTTTCCCCATCCTATGGTGCTTTCCATTCTCACAGAGCAACGCTCTCATGCACCGAGTCTCTGGGATATAGCCAACACTTGTCATGGGTGTAATCTGGGCACACACAGTACTGTAAGGGACATCCAGGCTTTCCTACTACCCATGGAACATCCCTGACATTTGGGGATGATTCCCAAAGGACCTAATTTGTTCTTCCTATGACTTCAGTAATGTGACATTTTATTATGCATTTATTGGCTTGTTGGCTTTCCTGGGCCTCCTGTCCAGAAAGCCAATCTAGAAAGACATAAACGCTGCCACTTCTGTTCATTCTCATCCACAGAATAATAGCCTCAAATATATCAGATCCTAATCCTTGGAATCTATAGTTATCTATCACCTTATAACTGTGGTTCTCAACCTGTGGGTCGTGTCCTCTTTCATATGGGTCACATAAGACCATCAGAAAAAAAAACCCACATATTTACATCACAATTCACAACAGTAGCAAAATCAGTTACGAAGCAGCAATGAAAATAATTTTATGGTTGTCGATCACCATAACGTGAGGAACTGTATTAAAGGGTCACAGCATGAGGAAGGTTGAGAACCACTGCCCGGTCTTCCTAGATGTCCTAAACCAAGTCCTAAGTACCCTTATCAGTGAAAGACTAAGGAAGATTAAATACAAAGCATAGTGACCCGGCAACCAGGAAAGCAAGGGGCAGAGTCTATCCTAGAGCTTGCAGGAAAACACAGCCAGGCAGCATCTCCATCTTGGCTTCTGACCGCTGATGCCTCGAGGTACCCTTTTCTATCTTAGACCACGAAGTATGTGCAATTTAATATGATGGCGACGGGAAATGAACAAACTCTATGTTCCAGTGCTTGGATCACAGTGGGTGATGGATGGTAATTGAAAGAATTAAGAAGAGCTCGCTTTCTAGGCTGGTTCAGGTCTTCCTGCCTAAAGCTTCCCTTGCTGGCCTCTCATCCTCCAGTCTTGGAGAGTAAGACTTGGAGGCATGTGACTGGCCACAGCAGCACACCCCCCTTTTGAGAGCTGCCTATAAGGAAGTAATGTTAGAATCTAGCTGAAGCTTAAGTCTCAATACTTTGTAGCCGTTCCTCCATACACAGATAGGACAGACACTCTTCCCAGACCTTGTCTGTGAGTCCCCATTAACACACTTCCTAGAGCCAGAAGCCGTGTCACCCAGAAAGTGAGTTTACATCAAAGAGGTTACAGGCCATATATCCTGCCCCCTACCTGCTTCCCTGCCTCCTACCTGGGAATCAGGCTTGTAGTGGGACACCTTCTCCATCCTCAGGAAGGTCTAAGAGACTTCCACATTTTCTATAAAAGTTCTGATTCTTCTCAGAGACCTGCCATGCTGTCCCTGGCTCTGGGACCTGAACTCCCCTTGGAGCCTACACTGTGCTATTTCCTCTCTGTCTATCCATGGGGTTAATAACTCTTCTTTTTTTTTTTTTTTTTTTTTTTTTTGGTTCTTTTTTTCGGAGCTGGGGATCGAACCCAGGGCCTTGCGCTTCCTAGGTAAGCGCTCTACCACTGAGCTAAATCCCCAGCCCCAACTCTTCTAATAAAGTCCCTGTTCCCCAGTAATCCTGCTCAGTGTCCCCTTCCCACGCCCTTTCACTGACAGGGGAGGCCACAGTCAGTCAATAGATATATTTATTTGGCTGGGGTACCTCTGTTGCTTGTAAATTAAATTAGATGCTAATACCATAACAAAATTTGAGACATGTCACATAAAACCAGGATTTCCAGTTCCTGATGAAAAATCAGACATTCTTTTCAACTCAAGATGCATCTCTGTGTGACTCACTGGTTGGGACCAGAATGCTGGCTAATAGGCTTGGACTCTGCCCAACTCCCAGCCCATTGGTGACTCCCCTTGCCTCCTCAGACCACAAGCTTCCCTGGTGACTGCCTGTTGCCCCCATACCTCCTACATGGAGATTCTGGTCTGACCTACCCAGGTCCCCCTGCTAGCCTATAGCTCCCAGCCTGGACCTCTCTGTCTTTGGGGACCATGACCCTCGAAAACTCAGACATCACTTAGTGGCTTTTCGGAATGTCCTTCTCTCTCAGTCAAGATGCAAAACTTCCAGAATCATCCAAACCAACCTTTTACATTCCCAGAGAAGCAGAGACAGCAGGATCCCCCTTAACTTCCCTGGGTAACCCAACAAGCTGAGTGTGGGTCCCCTTGGAATGGAAATCACCAGCACAGGGAAGGAATGCGGGGGGCAGGGTTCTCTTGGGGCATGCCCACAGGAGAACCTGAGATTTGGGGAATATGGGGCTTTAGGTCTAAAGCTCAAGTGCTCATGACCTTCTGAAACCATTTTTACTTTAAACCTGCAGAGTACATACTGGATACCAGTCGACCTTGGCTCCATATTGCACACAGGGCATCAAAGACCCCATGGTTTCAAAGAAAGGCTGAGGTAGGACTAGGCATGGCTGTCTTCTCTCCAGGCACAGCTACAGTGGCCCAGAGGATAAATCTGATGGGGAATCTACTGAGTGAGGACCCTAGGAAGTGATCTGTGTCCACAACTGCTGTCTATGGAGCTATTGAACAACTCTCCCCCAGTGTTCTGGAAAAGGAAATTTAAAACACGTGTCCAGGCCTTAATGAGACCAATGAACTCCTGAGGGTCCTCCTCTGGCTAATGTCTGCTAATTCTATCAGACCTTCTGCCTAGGGCTCTCTAGCACTAGGGGTGGGTGGGTGGGGGGATGGGAGGAAGTGAGGTAAGATTGTGAAGTGAGGGAAACACTCAGGAGAAACTGTCCTTGTGGGCAAGTTACTTAACGTCTCTGAGCCTCAGTGTTTCTACTTGGAAATTGGGGTGCTAACTGCCGAAAGAGGGTTGCAGGAATGAATTGAGACAAAGTACGTGTTCATGTCATCATTGTCACACATAGGCTCACATTTTACCTAAGGTTGGAGAAATCAATGTCTGGAGCTGAGACTTGCATCTTCTCACCAGTACTGCTTGAGAACGGCAGGGGTTGGGCTAGGTCAGCACCCCTGGCCATCCTAGCTTTTTCTGTAGCCCCATAAGAGCAACCACTGGAATGGGTAACATGTACAAGAAAATGCACACAGAACTGGGTGGCGGCAGTGCACACCTTTAACCCCAGCACTCACTCAGGGCAGAGGCAGGCAGATCTCAGAGTTCCAGGTCATCCTGGTCTACTGAGTGAGTTCTAGGACAGCGAGGGCAACACAGAGAAACCCTGTCTTGAAAAACAGCAGCAGCAAGAACAACAAGAATAAGGATGGCAATAATAATTTGTACATAGATGCAATTATTATGCTAGGCAAATGTTCTGCCACTGTGCTCCACCTCCAACCTCTCTGGCGCCTTCCCTCTCCTAAGTGTTTCCTCATCTATACCTTATCTGTGCAGACTTGTGGTCAGACGTGCAGGGAAAGACGACTAGCTAGGCTTGGACCATCCAGTACTTTGAAATCCCAACCCCTGAGCCCAGATCCAGTATGGGATCTTCACCCTTGGACCAAGCAGCTGCTGAAAAGGGTCCCAGCTTACCTCTGACAACTTGCTGGCCACTTGTTTTTAACAGGATGTCCCCAGAAAAAAAGTAGGCTAAAGGTTCTATTTTCCACAGGAGTTGTTTTTTGTTTGTTTATTTATTTGTTTGTTTGTTTGTTTGTTTGTTAGCCAAGCCAGGAAGAGCCTTGAGTGCTTGAGTGTATATAGGGTCCACAAGAGGACAGCCAGCCAGAGAATGGGTCCCAGTGGTTAAGGACAGAGCATGGAGGAAGAAAAAGTGAATGAACCTTGAAGCTACTTGCACATTGCTCGTCCATTCTTGGTAGAGTTAACAGCTCCAGGAAGTCTGGCTTTCATACCTGACGCCAAGTAAAACCTTGCCAATGTGTTTCTCTGTGAGAAAGTGGTTGTGTGAATCCCCAAGGACAATGACTGCTGTTTCATTTCTGTTGTCTGAGTCTTCCCCCATCCTGAGGCTACATCAAGACAGTCCCATAAGGACTGTGTGCTGGCTCAGGTGCAAACCAGCACCCTGACCCCATCCCATGGGGAGGAAGCCTGTAGCATCTCTTGTTTCAAGGCTGAGTGAGCTCTTGGCTCCTTTTCTGTGGGGACCACTTTCCTCTGAGGGTTGCAGGGATTAGCCACACCCTTAAAAAAAGGAAGGGATACCATCATCCTAACACAAAACCAGAACTGTATAGCTTTTTTATTGGAGCAGTGGTTTTGGAGAGAGCACAAGTCAGTGAAAAGTTAACACTGCAGGTAAGTGTCCTTGGCACTACTTCTCATTTATCACCAGGTCAGGGCATTTGATGAGGTTTGGGACAGTGGTGTTCTGACAGCGTTCATCTCTGTTGGCCGTCTGTGTCAGACTCTTCATCATGGGAGGCAGATGTGCAATCCTAGACATAAGCATATGACTACTAACTCTGCTCAGGAGACTTCGAGCGGATGTCTGCCTCAACCCCACTCCCACACCCGTGCTTGCTAGCCTTGTGTTAACTTGACACAAACTACAGTTATATGAAAGAAGGAAGCCTCAACTGGGAAAATGCCCCCATAAGATCCAGCTGTAAGGCATTTTCTTAATTAATCAATGGGATAGGGCTTACACCTTAACTCCATTTCACCCCAACTCCATTTCACTCCTTCTGCTTTCTTGTATCCCAGGCTGGCCTTCAGACATACTTCAGTGAATTTGAAAAGGCAGACAGACATGCCTAAGCTCTCTGCTCACGCCTCAAGGCTAAATCAGGTGCTCCCTGTGATCACTGTATGATCAACTAGAACCAGTGTTGAATGTGAGCACCACAGGGGGCAGAGTCCTTTTAAGAACTTGGAACCATCTGCACGATTGCTGCTGTGATAATTCAGGCGCTCCTTGACCTGCTTTCCAAGTAACCATCATAATCTGGAAACATCAGAAATGACAGATGCCCCAGTGGCCCCTGCACACTGGCATTTTAGTTGCTTTCCACATTACCTCAGGATGCCCAGGAACCGTGCCTTAACACCATTGCCTAATATCTGGAGAGACCACCACACCTACATACCACTAGCCCAGGGCAATACCAAACTCAGGGCATCTTAATTTAATTAAAACAATTTTATTTATTGCTTTTGTAATTTTATACATGCATGTTATATGTTTTGATCACAACCCCTTAGCCTCTTTTCTCTTCTCCCATTCTCTCCGGAGTTTTATTTCCAACACATCCACTACTTCTACTTCCATATCTCTTTAAACTTTATAACTTAGAGTTGAATTAGGGTTGTTTGCATGAGCATGAGTGTGAGGGGTTTGCTGGATTATGCGTTAATACACCACTGAAGAAATGGGATTCCCCTTACACAGCAACGTTAACAACCAACAGCTAGCTCCTTGGATAGGGGTGAGGTTGAAAGCAATCTACGGATATAAACACAAATACCTAGGAGGGAGATGGAGGAAAGGAGATTGAAGGGGAGGGGGAGAGTGGAGAGGGGAAGGGGGAGGGGAAGGGTGAAGAAGGGGGAGGGGGATAAAGAAGAAGAAGAGTAGGAGGAGGAAGAGGAAGAGGAAGAGGAAGAGGAAGAAGAAGAAGAAGAAGAAGAAGAAGAAGAAGAAGAAGAAGAAGAAGAAGAAGAAGAAGAAGAAGAAGAAAAAGAAAAAGAAGAAGAAAAAGAAGAAGAAAAAGAAGAAGAAAAAGTTGTTTTAAAAGTTAAGACCCCTCCTTCCAGCACTAGAGGAAAATTCCAGTCGCAGTGCTGGTGAGAGATCAGTTGAATCAGAAGCTGCAGAGCTCTCAATGAAGCTTACAAAGATGTCCACACTTGTATCTGCAGCAGTAGTCAGATGACAAAGAAAACTCCATCACACTTGGATCAGGCAACCCTAAGGAAATGGTTCCAACTCTTGCTCTCCAAACCTTTCCAGTAACAGTGGCTTTCAATGATGATGAGGGCAGTCAATGGGAGGAAAAGCCTCTGGCAGCAAAGATAAGGATGAAGAATTGGGAAGGGATGCATCAGCATCATCTGGACCAGCCCCCTTTAGCAAAGGAAAGCTTGGTGTTTTCTATAACCAGAAGCTGGGGGAGTAAAATATGAAATCTCATCCCATGACCATGACGATTTGGTGATGTGTTCTGAGATGGGGGTGGGAGTGTGGCCAAAGCCTCACACATGGCTTCTGAGAGGTGGCGGCTCATATGATCCCAGTGCTCAGAACTGGACTAACCCGCTCGTGGATTAATGGATTGATGAGGTCATGGATGGTGTGGCTTTGTTACACAAGGGAGCTCTCTGGCACCTCGCTCTACCCTGGGCTGAGCACAGCTTTCTGGCCATGTCTTTGTGCCATACCCTTTGAGAAGGACCCTTGCCTGGTATGAGCACCTCCAGGACAGGGCAGGGGACAACAACTATTCACTATGAATTAGCTGGTCTTGGGCAGGCAGTTACCACAACAGAAAACAGAGCAGAGTCTGGCTCAATGCATTGCGTTGATGTGTAAACCCTCTAGAACAACTCTAAGATCGTTAATTCATCCATCTCCTCAGATATTTAACAAGAACAGTAGAAAACCATTCTTTTTAGCAACTTTGAAATACACAATGCTTTCGTTGACTTTAGTAAATTATCTAGTGTCTTGAAAACTTACTTCTGAGTGGCTGAAACTTTGTAACCTTTAAGCAGTGTCTCCCCACTCTACTCTCCCAATATCTGCCTCTGGTAAACCCCATTCTGCTCTCTTCTACTATGAAATTGAGAATTCCTTTTTAGGATCATCATTTCCAGCGGGCGTTCAGACGATGCTGTTGCTGCCATCTGGGCTCCATGCTTTCAGACTGAGCATCCTGTCTGAAGGAGGCACTGAATCCCTAGTTCTATCCTTGAGTCGTATGGGGAGATATACACCACCTAGCAGTGCTCAAGGTCCCGACTTCTCAAGCAGTGCTGGTTTTAGTGTGAGATTTTTCTAACCTTTAAAACGAGCAGCAACAGTTTATAACCTCAAACCATTAGGGACTAAATAAAATACGTTCCTAGGCTAGGCTGCCATCATGCCCTTTCCCTCTGTGAGTTTTATCTGTACAAGTGTGTGAGTGAGGACCCCTCTCCACTTGACAGTGTACCACACATCAACTCACAATCCACAGGAACTGGGAGCATCTCCATTATCCCTTGCTGCTTGCAGAGCAAAGGCAGACTGCTTGGTCTGCTGAGAGGAGAGTGAGAGGCTCACACACTTCAAGAGGACTGTTGCAGACTTTGTGTATATAACTCAGTGGTGGAAGAAACCGCTGTGCAAATCATAGCTTGGGTTTAGCATCAAGCCCGCTCTCTCTCCCAAGTGCGATACTCAGAAGATTGTGCAATAACTAGCCTTGGTAAAAACAGTAGGTAACCCAGCTTTCAAAGCAGAACAGAGAAGATACTCAGAATAAAACTCAGGGTAGAAGCGCATCTCTCTCCCTCGGCCTACCACTGCCAAGCACTTTGATAGTGGCCCCTTGGCAAAGCTATGGAGACTGGCACTCCTTTCTGGGCACTGCTTCCAGCCATTTCCTTACCAACATCTCCTATTGTTTCCTACTATACAATGACAACATGGCCCCCATCTCTAACCAAAAGCAACATATCGCTGAGCATACCTAGGCCTCTTTGATCTTTGAACTCCACTCTTCATTAGATAATGCTTTTCTCCAGGGAGTAAAACAAGATATGGTGATTTTAGGCAACTTGGCATCACCATTGCCATATGTGGTATCTTAACTATTCCTCCAAAGGACCATGTGGTGCTATTTGGAATGTGCCTCAGCCTTGTATAAGTCAAGTCATTAGAGACAAACCATGAAGAGATCATTGGGACCCTGGTCCCCTCCTCCCCTTCCTTCTCCTTTTTAGTTCCCATGTTATAAAGACCTTTGCACCACCACACACTCCTGCCACAGGCCTAAAGCACAAAGGCCAATAAAGCCATGGACTGAGACCCCAAAACTCTATAAACTGTGGAACAAAATAAAGCTGATTTTGGGTAAAGTGGCAGATTAGAGGCCTCACTACTGAAAATCAGTGAAAGAAAACAGTCTGAATAACAGTACGCTCTTATCCTGTGAGAACAGAAGTCAGTGAATGAACTCCTTAAGCTCTGGGAGATGAGCTGGGAAAGTGAGCCCTGAAGGCAAGCATGTGGGAGAGTTGAGAACTGAACCCTCCTCCCTCACTCCCTGCAAGCCAGTAGGCACCATGAGGCAAATCAGCTGTGATAAAATATCCCAAGTGACAGCTGACGGGAGAAAGGCCTTCCTCTTGCTCACAGTTTGAAAGGATACAGTCCATCATGCAGATAAGACAGGGCAGCAGGCCGTAGCTGCTCACATTGCCTCTATAGTCAAGAGGCCTGTGAAAGCCAAGCACAGTGGCACATTACTTTGGACATAAGAAAAAGAGGCAAATGGGTTTGTATGAGTTGGAGGCTAGGTTGCTGTATATAGCAAGTTCCAGGCCAGCCAAGGCTACATAGTGAGATCTTGTTTTAAAACAAATAAGAGGGAGTGAGAGGGAGAGGAGAGAAGAAGGAAGGGAGAGAGAAATGAGAGGACAACTTTGGGGAGTTAGTTCTCTCCTTCCATTAACTCTTTTTCCTCCCACTTAATTCAATCTTAGGAACTGAACTCAGGTTGTCAGAGTTGGTAGCAAACACCTTACCCACTGCGCCATCTTGCCATTCCTGAATGTCTTCTGCTACTTTACCCAAAAATCAACACAAGCAGAGATCAGAGACGGGGAGTCTGAATGGATTAGGTGGTAAAGTGCAAGTGTAAGAGGGGGGAGAGAAAAAGGGTGAGGAAGAGGAGGAAAAGGAGGAGGAGGAAGAGAAAGAGGAGGAAGAGGAGGAGGAGGAAGAGGAGGAAAAGGAGGAGGAAGAGGAGGAGGAAGAGGAAGAGGGGGAGGAGGAGGAAAAGGAGGAGGAGGAAGAGGAGGAGGAAGAGGAAGAGGAAGAGGAGGAAGAGGAAGAGGAGGAGGGGGGGAGGAAGAGGAGGAAAAGGAGGAGGAGTAGGAAGAGGAGGAAGAGGAAGAGGAGGAGGAGGAGGAAGAGGAAGAGGAGGAAGAGGAAGAGGAGGAAGAAGAGGAGGAGGAAGAGGAGGAGGAGGAGGAAAAGGAGGAGGAGGAGGAAGAGGAGGAGGAAGAGAAGGAAAAGGAGGAGGAGGAGGAAAAGGAGGAAGAGGAGGAAGAGGAAGAGGAGGAGGAAGAGGAGGAGGAGGAAAAGGAGAAGGAGGAGGAAAAGGAGGAGAAGGAAAAGGAGGAGGAGGAAAAGGAGGAGGAGGGTGCTTTTCCCTTTCTTTCCTTTCCTTCATCCCAGTCCTTAGGATGAGGCCATCCGCATGCAGGTCAGTCTTTCCTTGTCAAACTTCTCTGAAAACACCCTCACAGACACAGCTAGAGATGCTTCTGTGATGCTTCTGTGTCATGCAGTGTTAATTGTCAACTTGACAGAATCTAAAATCCCCTGGGCAAGCTTGTGGGGAATTTTCTTTATTATGTTAATTGATGTGGAAAATCCCATCTTAATTGCTGGTGGGACCATTTCCTGGGCATGGGATTGTGAATTTGATAGCATGGAGAGAGTAAGCAGGATGCTAGCACACATTAATTTCTCTCTGCTTCCTGACTGTGGATGCAGCAAGACCAGCAGCTTCATGATCCTGCAGCCTTGACTCCCTCACCATGGAAGTCCCATAAACTGAGAGTTAAATGAAAGCCTTTCTCCCTTAGGTTGATTTTTGTCAGGGTATTTTATCTCAGCATCAGAAAAAAACTAAGACAGCTTCCTAGGTGATTCTAAATCCTATCAATTTGTCAATGAAGGTTAGCCATCACAAATATAATTTTTCTTTGAATTATTATATATGATTGTTGTGTCACAGTTTCCCCAGAAATCAAAGCATTCCATTCTGCAGGAAGCTCCTTAAACAAAAAAAGTAAACAATTCAAAATAGCTTCAGGAAGTCTCCGAAACTGACCAGATTCACTAGGCCCCTCCCTGCTAGAGTAAGCAATAAAAACTTAGAGTCCCTCTCAGTCAGAAGGGAGCTGAGCTGGAAAGAATACTGAGATCAGACCAGCTGCCTGGGGGAAGCAGAAAGTAAAGAAGTTTAGACCAGAGTCACTGAGAAAGGGCACTCTCTAGCCTGTTGAGCTGCCTGTAAATTGTTCAGTATGTTTCAGGTTCCCAGCTTTCGTGAGCTGTCACTCATGCTGGGGTGAGGGTGGGGGCTGGTGACGCAGCTTCCCTTGAGTCATTTCTGTTCCTGCATGTAACCCCTATAAAACCCATAGGTTCAGCAACTTGGGCTTGGATGATATTTGCACAGTCTGTTATGGGTTCCTCAAGTGGAGTGAGTAGACAGGTATGTTGTGCCTCCCCAGGAAAAGTTGTGTCACACAACAATGATTGTATTTTTAATTTAAGTGTCCGTATGTTCATTGCTGAAGTACAGAGATTGGTTTTGGTGGGTTTTATGGGTAATAAATTCACTTGTAAATTCTAGTTCATATGTGTTCCTTGACGTTTTCTCTTGTCATTTGCCGAGAGTGAGGATTCTCTTTCTTCCATTTGTATTCTATGCTGTCAATCCATTGGCTGAAATACAAGTCTATGTTGAGTGAAAGTTGGCAAACAGACATTCCTTCCTGGTAGCAATCTCAGGGAAAAGCACCTTGGTCTCTCATTGAATATACTGTTCACTCTTGAATGGTGGTAGTTAGCCCTTATCAAATTAATTGACTTCTCCTCTACTTGTATATTTCTGAGAATTTTTAATGTGAGTGGTAGTCAATGTTCTGGGATGCTGGTTTCTTAATTAATTAATAGGAACAAGTAGTTTTTCTTCTTTAGGCTACTAATGTGATAGATTATACCAAGAAAGTTTCTGTATTTTTATTTTGTGTGTGTGTGTGTGTGTGTGTGTGTGTGTGTGTGTGTGTGTGTGTGTGCTGTGTCCTCTGTAATAGCAGAACACATACTTAACCCCCAAGTCATCTCTGTGGCCCTCACAAAGGTGTTTTCAAATACTGGTCTAGATTTTCATACCTGGAACCTTTCTTCATGCAATCTTTATCCAAGTTTAGTATGAGGATAATTCTAGACTTCATAAAATAAATCAGGAAATGTCCTGACAGGAGATATTATATATAATAAATGTTAACTCTTCTTTAATATTTAAATGTCTAGAATTTTCTGGTAAAGCCATCTGGATATTAGTTTTAGGAGAGCTTTAAAATTACAAATTAAATTTCCTTAAGAGTGTGGGGGCTGTTTGATCTATGCCCCATTGGATGACTTCTGATAGTATTTTTAAAAGAAGAGAGCTATTTATCACAGGTATTAAATTTGTGCATGTTGGGTTCTTAGCATGTATCTTCTTTTTGATGTTTGCAGGTCTACGGGAATAGTCCTTGTTTCACTTCTACCAACCATTTACTTTTTTTCATCTTTCCTCCTAGTCTTTGGAGAAATTTGTTGATTTTGTTGATCTCATAAAAGACCTTGGTTTGGCTAGGATTTCACCATTTTTATGTTCTTGGTGTTGTCAATTTCTGTTCCTCCTTCCTCTGCTTGCTCTGGGTTTATTTTATTCCTCCCTTCGGCCTCTCATCTTTCCTGATCTATGCATTTAATGTTAGAAGCTTCCCTCTTGGTGCTGTGTTAGCTGTACCCTCAAAATTTAGTTGTATTGCTTTTTTTTTTCAAATCATAGTGTAGAAGACTTAACTCATGGCCTTTCTGGACTGTCAGATTGTATTGTATTTTAATTTTCATTCATGTTAATGTATTCATAGTTTAATAAGCATTCTTACATGGCCCTTGGGCTATTTACATGTGTTGCTTAGTTTCCACGGTTCTAGGGATTTTCCTGCTGATTTCAGTTGGATTCCATTGTAGTTACAGGACAGACTTTGTGATTCTTTTATATTTGTTGATATTTTAATAGCCTAGATATGGTCTATGTTAGTACATGCCCCATGAACACTTGTAAGTTATGTTTTTCTACTAATATCATTTAGATTCTGTTGAGTTATATGCTGAATTCCACTCTATTCTTTTTCCCTATATAAACTTCAGTATTCTAGAGAGACAAACATTGAAACCTCCAACTGTCACTGTGGGTTTGTCCTATGAGTTTGATCAGTTTGGGATTCACATACTTTTCAGCTATTTTATTGGGTTATGTCTTAGGTTACGTCTTAGTTGCTTTTCCTGTTACTCTCAATAAAATACTTTGACAAAAGTAACTTAAGGGAGAAAATACTTATTTTAGTTCACAGTTCAAGGATATAGACCACTGTGGGCAGAACGTCCCATTGGCAAGAGCTGGGGCTTCTAGTCACATTGCATCTGCAGTCAAGTAGAAATGAGTTTAGGATCCTAGACAGGGAATGACACCACCCACAGGGGACAGGTCTTCTTAAGTGAGCTAACATACAATCAAGATAATCCCCTGTAGGCACGCATAGAGGCACTGTCTCACAGATAGTTCTTGAGTCTGTCCAGTTGACAGTCAAGAGTAGCTACCCCAGTGCACACATGCTTCTGATTATTCTATCTTCTTGTTAATTGTGTATTCAGTGTTTCTTACTTTATTTTCATGGGTGGGGGGGCACACGTGTATGCCCAAGTGAGTGTAGGGAGACCAGAGGAGGACATAGGATACCCTACTCCATCACTCTCTGCATTATTCCCTTGAGTCAGGATCTCCCCTGAGCCTGGAGCTGCACTGGAGCGAAGCATCTCCTGAGTGACCCTCCAGTGAGACCTCCCTCACCGTGGTTACAGATGCATGTGTTACCGTACCCAGCTTGTTATGCAGATGCTGTGGGGTTGTGTCCTTGTTTGTCGAACAAGTGCTCTTATCTGACAAGCCATCTCTTCAGCCCTTTTTTTGTAGCTTAACAGCTCATTTCTTTGTGATACTAAGTAATAGTTTAGGTGTACTTAAATATATCTGTCCATCAGAATTTGCCTATTTAGAAACTTTTTATTGTCGGTTTAGATAAAATGCCTCTTAAATCTTTGTGTATGCTTTCGTGTGGACATAAGTTTCCAGCTCCTTTAGAAAAACACCCAAGAGTGACATCGCCGGACTGTGTTGTAAGAGTATATTTATAACCTTCAGCTTGCCTTCCAATGTGTGGCCAGGCTATTTTGCACTTGCATCAGGAATGAATGAAGTTCTGCTCTTTCTGCATTCCTGCCAGCATTTAGCCCTGTTTGTTCAGCAGATTTGAGTCCCTCTAAGCCTGATGGTTTCAGTTTCCAGTTTTGTTCTTTTTTAATACTGTGTGTAATTTATTCTGCGTCTTTGGTCTTTCTCTAGAAATTTCAGGGTCAATTTGTTGACACCAGAAAAGTAACTTCTGGGATATGGACAGTATTTAAATTGGAATTCTTGATCAAGTTGGAAGAAGTTAACACTGTGACAATATCAAATCTTTCTATTCATTAACACGAAATAGTTCTCCATATCTCTACCTTCAGTTCTCTTCTAATTCTCCAACTGTACTTATCGGTGTTATACGATTGCAGGTGCAGATTGTACATTGTAAGTGATTGTATGTTATAAGCAACTTGCATTTAGTTGACTTATACATAATTACTCCATTTTTTAGGCACTAATATGAATAGTATAGTGCTTCTAATTTCAAATCTTGCTTACTTATCACTGATTGTATAAATCAGGGTTCTCTAGAAAACTAGAACTAATAGAATGAATGTGTATTTAAAGGGGGAATTATAAGATTGGCATGCATGATACTGGCTGGAGGCGGGTGTTTTCCAGCAATGGCTGTTTGCGCACCGGAGAGCATGAGAACCTAGAAACTGCTTGAGAGGCTGAGTGTCCCAGCAACCTCACCTGACAGTGAGGACCTGGAAGGTGTTTCGAGAGTTGTCAGTCTTTGGTACACATTGGAAAGACAAAGAAACTGGGGTTGTTACATCAGTGGAGGACGGCAGTGGCAGCAGCAATAGCAACAACAGAATAAATGCAAGCATCAGCAGGAAGCAAAGGTAGGCAGGCAATAGAGCTCTGTTTTAAAAATCAAATTTGGTGTGTGTGTGTGTGTGTGTGTGTGTATTGTGTGTGTGTCTGTGTGTGTCTGTGTGTGTGTGTGTCTGTGTGTATGTGTATGTGTGTGTGTATATGTGTGTGTGTATGTGTGTGTCTGTGTGTGTATGTGTGTATGTGTATGTGTGTGTATGTGTGTATGTGTGTGTGTCTGTGTGTGTATGCGTGTGTATGTGTGTGTTTATGTCTGTGTATGTGTGTGTATGTGTGTTTGTGTGTGTATGTGTATGTGTGTGTGTCTGTGTGTGTGTGTGTGTGTGTGTGTGTGTGTGTGTGTGTGTGTACATGTATACCATGTGTATGTGACTGTCTGCCAAGGCCAAAAGAGGCTGCCACATCCTCTGGAGCTAGAGTTAGAGGTGGTCACATTATCTGTGTGCTGGGAACTGAATTTTGGAATTTTTTTGGTCTCATATTACTTTGTTTAGGCTTTTTTGTTTTCCTTCCTGGCCTTTTGCATATATATTCTGATTTTGAGTTTTTATGGACTGTGTGCTTCTCATTTTTTTTCTTAGTTTCTTCTCTTTTGTTTGTTACATCCCATCACATCTTCCTGGGTGAATATCCCACCTGGCTCTATCCTCAAATTCTTTCTGCATTCAGAAAGTCCCACCTCCTAATTCTTGCCTAACCAATAGAACATCAGATTTTTTTTTTGAGGTTCTTTTTTTCGGAGCTGGGGACCGAACCCAGGGCCTTGCGCTTCCTAGGTAAGCGCTCTACCACTGAGCTAAATCCTCAGCCCCCAGATTTTTTTTTTATTGGCAGGTGCCATGTCCATAGAGACATAAGATGTTCTCTCTACAGTCAATTAGCTTTCTGTTGTGAGGTGATGCGCCCATACAGTACACAAGAGATTCTAAATTCCTCCCTTTTGGAGCCTTTAGTCCCATAAAGGCTCTTTCTCCTTCAACACTAAACAGTGATAACAAATATTAAAAATTATCAGGTAAGATCGTATTCACTACATCTAGTCCATATGTATTCAGCAAACTTGGAGGAAATATTCTTCAATCTGCACTATCTTGGTGAGTTCCAAATTCTCTACCTAAATGAATTTCTGTCATAACTTGCATTACCAACCTAAAACATCTTCTTAGAGCTTAAGGCATTTTCTCAAATCCAAAACAATTTAAGTTTAATTGTGAGACTATAATTATCTACTCTCAACCTCATCAGAGACCTGTGAAGCAATGAATATTACCTGAGTATGCAGGAGCACAGGCGAGCAGCCCCCAAACTGGAGGAATGACAGTGGTACGGCGTTGCCTCTACAGTCTCTAAAATGTCTCTGAATCATTGGCCTTCTGGCTCAGAATACCTGTCAGACTTTTTTTGTTTGCTTGTTTTTGCAAAGGAGGAAATAAGAAGGACTGTGTACCCTGTCTTGGAAAGGCTCAGTACGCTGTCATTGGTTGAGGCAAGGGCAATTTCTTACCCAGTGCCCAGCTTGCCACATATTAAGCAAACTCCACAAGGAAGCTCTTCAATGCTCCTCATCGTCTTTGAAGTAGAATGGGGCTGCTGCCCACAGCCGCCCTTTATCACTGTCAAAAAAAGCTTTTGTTAATAAAACATTTTAAAATAACATTTTCTGAGGATTTCCGAGGTATCTGAAAGCCATCTGTCTAACTATAGTATGCTGAATAGCCAAACATTGCTTGTTTCTGGCTGTTGACTATGTGTTTAACTTTGAAAACATCTTACTGCAATTAACTAGAGTAGTCTCTAACATGACCGTGAGTTTGATTAATCACTAACTTGCAATTTTAAATGAGCCTAAACAGTTTTCAATAGCAGCTTTCAAGGGCTAGAACTTCATATCACATAAGTACAATACTTTCAAAGAGAGTGGAAATATATATATGCAAAGTATGTAGTGGCTAAATATAATCCTACATCTGTATCAACATGCAAAGTCCATACCAATGTAAAAATATTTGTCTTGCTGATGTTCTTTGGTCTAAAAGTAGATTCAGTAATCTGCCCTTTTATCCTATTATTCCTATATCCCCCCTCCTTTTTCTTTTTATCCCTTGACCCATTTCCCCCCTAACAGTATGTAGGAGAAAAAGAAGGATAGGGGAAAGAAAAAGAAATCCTTGAATCTGACCTCCCTTATTTTGTTTCCTCCCAGCCAAAGACCATACCAACCTGTAACCACCCCCCTTAAATGATCGCAACATCCGTCATCCATTGAATGTCCAAAAGTCCACCATCCCACCTCTTGGGAATGAGGGTGCTACTTTCTTAGAATTGCTTCCTACTGTCTCGGGGAATTGTTTTCCTTTAGAGGGTCCCTAAGAAAAGTGGGATATTGGTTAATCTTAAGAAAGCTAGCTATAACATTTGCAGTTCAGTTTCTTCATGTTGAGAAAGTTGAGGGCTTAATTGAAGTCCTGACTGAAATAGTCTGTGATTCTGGATGGTTCAGTTACCCATTTAGAAATGGTCCTGGATGCAGAGTTTTAAGGAAACAGCATTGAGACAATCAGGGTGCTAGAATAAATATGTCTCAGCCTTTCAGTACCCTTCTCAGCATCCCCAAGAGTGAACCTTGTCAGGATCATTTTAACTTCTTTGGTGTCTATAAACATATAGATTTTCACAAGTAACATACATTTCTGCTTTAATATATGTATGGAATGTGTATTGTGCACAATTCAGTTAAAGATTTTTTTTCTTTCTGTTTCATCAGGCAAGGTCTTTCTTTATAAGCTAGTTTGGACTGTATAATGAAACCTTAATATAAATTTCTATCTATGTCATTTGAAAGGATGGCATGATAAGTCTAGAGAATTTTGTAGCCAATAAAATTTATTGGCTATACATAGTTCTGGCTGGAAACATTCTTATGTCTCAGCCAGCCTCAGAGCCATTCCCAGGTAGAAGGACCAGTAAATCATGTTGTTTGTTTTTATTTAAACTTAATATTTTTCTTTCTATGACTTTATTCAGGCTCTAATTTTTCTACTTGACCTTTTATGCCTATGCATCTAATCCATTTTAGACTTTGATTTAACTGAGACAGTGTCCATTTCCTAGTTACCATGTAGAAACCTTTTTGAAGTGGCCAAGTTGAATTTCAGGAATCTTGTGAACTTGTTATATTTGCTCCTGTATCTATTAAGTCTCCAATTTTAATCTCGTTTAATCGTGATTTTAACTGTGGTCTCTTATCTTTTGTAGCGGTTTGCAAAAATACTTGTTTTTAGGCCTGATCTGGGTTTTCTATTTTGACTAGTGAGGCTGCTCTGAATTTGATATCTGGGTTATTAATGTTATATCTAGAACTGGATTTGATATCTGGGTTATTAATGTTTACATCTTGAACAGTGTTATTTAATTGTTCTGCGGATGTTCTCTGCTGTCAATCTGAGATGGCCGACTTGGATTTGATATTGGGACCTCTTAGGGTATTTTTCTGACAAGAAGTTGCCTTGTTTGCCCTTGTAGATCTACATTCATTAGTCAAGTGCAGACCTTTGCCACATCTGCATCTCCCGAAGGCTGGGGCCTTCTTTTTGGATTATCTCTAGAGAGAACATGGAATTCTTTCTAGGAAAGCCTTTCCTACAACCTCTTTTTAAATGACCTTGCTTGTCATGATTAAAACATTTGACAGGTTGGCTTTTAAAAACCCATTTAAAGGTTTTTTTTTTCTATTAAAGCTTCTGACCTATAAGTTTTTAAACCTAGCCTTTGTATAGGATGCCATCTAAATTCTTCATAGCCTTGTGGGTGGCCAGCATCTGTTGGCATTTGTTGGACAGTAACCAGATAAGTTAAGGTTGGTTTTCTAACAGCCTTTGGCTGACTTTCTTGATTTTTATTCTATGGCGGTGCTGTAGGCTCTGGCCTTATTTATTCTGTCTCTTAGTATCTTCCTCAATTTTATTAACAGTTTTTTCTAATTTTTCTTTTAATGCCTGTCTCTAATTTTCATATTTTTCCTTTTGTAACGTTGTTATCTTAGTATCTTCCTCATTTTATTTGTAAACTTTTCTAATTTTACTTTTAATGTTTGTCTCCGATTTTCATTTGTCTCTCTTGCACTCCTATTATCTTACTATTGTCCTCATTTTTATTTTTAAATTTTTCTAATTTATCTTCTAAGGTTTGTCTCCATTTTTATGTTTCTCTCTTTCTTTTCTTTTCTTTCTTTTTTTTTGTACCCCCCCCCTCTTTGAGAAGGCATTAGAAGCCACTTCACCATCAGGATTAAAGTGACGATTACTAATATAATAGTAATCATAGCTGGTGATGTGTCAGTTCCATTTAGGTCATTTATCTCTTTCTCTTCTGTTTCTATCCACAAATCACTTAAAATTGCATTGTATAGAGTCTGAAAGCTGTGCGTTATTGTGCCACTCATCTTTATGTCTCTTTTTTTAAGTTTATTTAATTCTCTAAGGACTTCATTTTACCGATTTTTAAACTCCTTTTTTATGGCTATTTATACCCAGTTCCTTCTTATTATTTTCAAACATAGTACTTTACCAGTTCAGAAGTATGGGGCTGTTCGGTCCCACCACAGCTCCTGGAAATGTTCCCTTTGCTCTTCTGTAAGTTTGTAGGCTCTTCAGGCCAGCACCAGTCTGTCTCTAGCACTGTCCTCTTAGTTGTCTAGCAGTTGGCTGTTGCTGGTTCACTAAGGCTCCACCCCCTTCCCCCGTTGGTTCTTTTCTGTGATGATTGCAGGCTTTTCCCAGGAGAGCCCGAAATGGGCCATCTAGCTCTCTCTAGCAGGCTTTTCTATGGGGCTGTGCTTGGGAGAAGGTACAGCCGCTGTGCTCCCAGGCTCCAGTCCAGGAGTCACCTTGGCATAGCTCTGTCTGCTGAGTTAGTTCATGGGCCTCCTCTCACTCTCAAAGTCATTTAGCCTCCTTTCCTAGGAAACTGCTCTGGGAAGTGTCTGTTTTCCCACCTTCTGCCCTGGATGTCTTTCTCGGGCTCTAAGCTTAGATTCTAAGAGCATGTAAAGTGGGTGCCATTTTAAATTGTGGGCTTTCCCACCTTTGCCCCAGATCCCGGGATAAAGATTCTGGGAATTACATATGAATAAACGCCTAGTTGTTTCATAGAATAAATGCCCTGACTAGTTCGTAACTCTTTATTCTAGTCTATGCGTGCCACACGGCTGGTTACCTTTCCTCAGTTTCGTGCATCTGAGTCCTCAGAATGTGGGGCAAATGTCTTCCCATGCCTGCCTATTCCAGGGTTCCTATCTGTACATCAGAACTCCCACCTACTGTTTCCTTCCTCGGCTCATTGGCCGATCGCTTTCTATTGACAGGTGATGCTTTCTTATAGTCATAGGAGATTCTCTCTACGAGGGCGTGAGATCCCATGGAACTGGAATTAAAGGAGGCTGTGAGCTACCCAGGTAGATACTTGGAACCCAACGCTAGTCCACTGGAAGATTAGAGTAGCGAGCACTCCTAACTGCTGAGCCATCTCTCCAGTTCCCAAATATTCTCTATGTTCCTGCCTCCTTTCCTTGTCCCGATCACACCTGTTCACACCTTGTATAATTGCCCAGATAGTTGGTCTATTTTTTTTCTTTCAGTCTTTATTCTCTTCTCCTCTCAGTTTTGGGGGTTTCTGTTGAAATTTCTTAAAAATCAGACTTTCCCCCCCCTCACCTGTGTCTGTTTTATTAAAAAGCCCATTGGAGGGGTGGAGAGGCGGCTTAGTGGTTGCCAAAGTGTACCATTCTAACAGAGGACCCAACACCCACCACAGTTAGCTCAAACCACCTGTAACTCCAACTCCAGGGGATCCGACACTTTAACCCTGTCCTCTGAGCTCTGTGAGCAGCTTCTCTCACGTGCACTAACCCAGACACAGACACACAGTATAGATATAACTGAGAACAGCAAACTTAAAACCTTTAAATAAGAAGCTCATCAAAAACACCTTCATTTCTGCTTTGGGTTTTGCCTTCAACATTTTCCTCTAGTTCTGTCTTGGGGTATCTCTGTCTACTTACATTGCCCGCCTGTTCCTGTCTGCTGTCTACTTGCCTGCTGTGTTCTTGGCCTGTTAGTCATACTGACTTTCCATTCCTGGCCCGTTGAGTCCAGCTTCCTCCGAATTTCAGTCCTGATGCTTTCTCTCTGGCTCTGTAGTTCTTTTCCTTTTGGCACGCCGTGCAGCTTTTCCTTGGTACGAAGAAATGATGTGCAGGGTGGAGGAACTTTTAGAAGCAGTAACAGTGGCTAGGAGAAGCCATCCACTATATCTCCATAGGAGAGTGAGAAGGTTTTCCCCTCAGGACTTTTAGTCCTGAGTTAGTTAGTATCTCAGCAGGTGAAAGGATCCTTCTGTAGAAGAGCAGGTCCATTTCGCATTCTTTTCTTTCACACCCGGAAGCTCCCGTCTCTCTGCTGAAGCATGGAGATATTTCTCTGATTTTTGCGTTGAGCACTTGGCTGAGCCTTTCGAGGTGCATTTTTCAAAACCACGAGGGCCCTTCCACAATGAGGTCTTCTGGTGGTTTTTAACGCTTAACCGTTTTCTTCTTGATGTCAATGGCCACAGAGCTTCAGCGAATGAATCTCCAGTGTGTTCTCTCCATACTGGGGGATCATTGCTTCATCCTGTCAGCTTTGTTAACACCGTGAATGACCTTAGTGGATTTCCTGTGCTAGCCACATTTACATTCCTAGAAGGAACACTATTTTCTCAAAACTGTATTGTTTAATGCTGCTGGATTCTGTGTGGCTAGATTTCCTTTCAACTTCTTGAATTGGTATTACTGGTATTGGTCTGTCGTTCACTTTTTGTCCAGTTTTTGTTGGTTTGCTTGTTCTGTTTTGGGAAATAGGGTTTCTCTGCATAGCCCTGGCTGTCCTGGAACTAACTCTATGAACCAGACTGGCCTCAAACTCACCTACCTCTGCCTCCTGAGTGTTGGGATTTAAAGGCACGCACAGCCACCAATAGCCATTCTTGGCCAAGTTCTTAAGTGAGATACATTCTTGGCTTGTAAATGATTGTATATTTTCTTCCCTTTGGAGCTGTGGAATGGCAAAAGAAACCCTTAGAATGTCCTGTGGGTTTGTTTCCCTTAGGGGTTGTGGGGCAGCATTTGCTTCTCTGTTCTTAGCTTCAGACTGTCTAAAGGGAAGCCTTTTCCTGTGTCCATCTAGATCAGGGGCTCTCAGCCTTCCTAATGCTGTGACCCTTTAATACAGTTCCTCAGGTTGTGGTGACGCCCCCACCATAAAATTACTTTTGTTGCTACTCCATAACTGTACTTTTGCTACTGTTATGAACTGTAGTTTAAATATCTGTGTTTTGCGATGGTCTTTGGCCACTGAAAGGGTCGTTGAAACCCCAAAGGGGTCACAACCCCCAGGTTGGGAACTGCTGATCTAGAGGATCTGGGAGGCTTAAAGAAAAAATGCAAATACTCCTCTGGCTTCTAAACCACAAGAACAGTTCTCATGGGCATGGCTTTGCCTTGGCTCCTCGGGTACTCAGGAAGACTTCCTTAGGGGGAAATAGTTTTCTCACAACTAGGGTGTAGGATGCCACTGATAATATACATCAGGACGGAATTCCTTGAGTCCTGTCTTCTCTTGAAAACAAAGGTGAATCTGAGTCTGTTCTTGTGGCTGTATCTCAGACCAACTTCACAGCAACTCGGGGGTAGGAGGAAGGGACTGGACTTAGATTTGCGTTTAAAACGTCTCCAGCACCATCTCATAAAAGTACATTGACACCACAGCAGCTCTTTATAAAGTAATGCTTAGAATTCCTGTTGCTGTCCAAATATAATGAAATATGAGGGTACCCTCCTTGAACTAAAAATTCAGGAAAAAAAATCAAAACTTGAGTGGCGGCCATTTGAATAGAAATGCTTGCTCACTGTGGCACATACAAGATTACCTTTTAGTTCAGGTAGTAGAGGAATTCACACCGTGAACCTGCCGTCTAAACTACGATTGTTCCTCCCGCCCTTTCCCATTTATACTTATGAAATATTTTCTACATGCCTTAAAATAAATAATATACCTATGCTTACTTTTCAAAAACAAACAAACAAGCCCTCCCCCACAAAAAGCAAAACAAAACCCTGTCTTCCACAGAGTAACTGCTCCTTTTCGAAGGGTGTCTCTTTGATGGCATCTGACAAATTAAAATAGCTATCATTTGGTGCTGGGTTCAGTTTTCCACTGAAAAGAACATGGGATTCTCGGTGCCTTTCTCTGCCTCTCTGAAGCTCACAGTCCTTCCGTCCTCACTTCTTCCTCACGTGCTTGGTTTCTAGGTAATATTTTCCATTTAGAGCCACAGGAGACCAAGCAACACACTTTAAATTCCATTGTCCGCACTAATGACTTGTTACTGGACAAGAAAATGTTACCATCAATGGCATTTTTATGTTTCATTTATTTATTTATTTTTTACAATGTTATGCAGTCCTTGGTGGAGACCAGCAGTGTGGGAGCCCCGCAAAGCTGTTTACGCAGCAAGACTGTTCCTTATGTAAGCCTGGAAGTGTTGCTGGCGCACTAACTCCCTCTCCCATCTCAGCTTTTAGTCATTAACAAGTTGCTCTTGCTTTCATGATACCACATTAAATGGCTAAAAGGAGAGGAAAAAAAGAGCCTGTTTACTGTACACAATAACTTAAGTCTCCACGAAGACCTCCATTTGGTTAAAGCAACCACAGGGAGTTCTGAGAAGCTGGGCTGAGGACGCTTGTTTTTGCTGCTCTAGGCCAGGCCCTTAACTCACTTCCCATTGCTCCCTAGAAGCAATCAAACTCAGATGTGGGGAAATAAAAGGGGTTTTAAAATACAAGAAAACAAGGAATGCACAAACAGGACACCCTCTTTTGCATTTTTGTGGGGCGGGGGGGGGCTGAAGAGAAATTTCCGTGTAACAGAAAGTGTCCAGTGAGGGAAACCACTGAAGTTAGATGGTAATAAACATAAATTAGCAATGCGTAATAATTGTGAGAAACTAAGGAAATGTAGAGTTAGGACTGTCCCTGGCACAGGAGTAAATAGCTGGCTGCTTATGTAACCCACCCAGCGAAGCTCATGAGGCACACACAGGATACTGGGGGCACTGAGCAGGACACTCCCAGACCTCCCTTCTTATCTCATCGCCCCATGCTCTGTGGCTTCTGCCCAGTGAGTCATCAGCAATGAGAAACTTGGATGCTCTTACAGATGTGCATCACAAACACAGCACAAGCGTCCCACAGCCGGCTGTGCCAATGCCCCTCCTACAGCCAAGCAGTGCTCCCGCCACCAGGGTGGTAACCAAGCCATGTTAGCCTTGCAAAGTCCCCTGAGCTTTCCATGACATCAGCTGCAGTGGAAGGGCCAACAGATCCACACGGAAGAAAGCCTGACACTGGGCTAGAAGCCTCTCCAGGCGTTTCTCTTCTCCCCTGGCTCTGCGAACATCCTAGGAAATGTCGGGATAGCCAGGCACTGCATTGGCCTGGCTTCTTGAGGTGGCCGTGAGGGATAGGACCACGATGCTGTGGCATGAACTCAAGCTGTACAGGGAGAGGGACAGTATGTCTCATTAGAGAAAATGTGGAACCATGGCCTAGATACATCAGGGAGTGGCAGGCCCTGCTCTCCTCCTCCGTTATTCTTTAGCTGTTTTGCCTACTGTGTCCACACGAAGGCTTAAACCACACAAAGATGATTGTGTGGTGTTTATTGTATCTGCTTTACAGAAAGTGTTAGGGAAACATTCTGAATAAGGAGCCCTGTTCTTATTGTAGAGTAAGAATCTTATCAGGATTCTATTGCTGTGAACAGACACCACGACCAGGGCAACTCTTACAAAGGACAACATTTAATTGGGGCTGGCTTGGAGTTTCAGAGGCTCGGTCCATTATTATCTTGGCAGGAATCATGGCAGGCTGCAGGCAGACACTGTGATGGCGGAGCTGAGAGTTCTACATCTTGATCCAAAGGCAGCCAGAGGGAGCCAGAGAGAGAGAGAAACCCTCTTCAGCAGGCAGCCAGGAGGCTCTCATTCCACACTGGGCGGAGCCTGAGCATAGGAGGAGCCTCAAAGCCCACCCCCATATTGACACACTTCCTCCAACAAGGCCACACCTCCTAATAGTGCCACTCCCTGGGTCAACCATATTCAAACCACCACAGGCCCCTTCCCCCAAGTTACATGAAAGCGCTACGTGAAATTGTGGGCCTGTGTACATGGCTTTCGGCAGTGGGAATTCAACAATGCACGGAACATAGGAGTCTTCCTGTGGTTCTGGACTCTGTGTGTGTATGTCAGGGTGAGGGAAGGGCTAAGGTGGTGGTGACCTCAGCAGGAGCACCTGGGATTGAAGTAAGTGAAGGCCCCAAATCCCACAACCATGCCCTGAAAGCACGCTGTACCATATTGTGCAGACACCTAGAAAGTTACTGCCAATTAAAGATGCAGTACAAGCCATAAATGCAAGTCACATGTGTCGTCCATAATGTCCTAGTAGCCATTAAAAACAAAACAAAGCTAAAAGAAGTGGTTAAAAATGATCTTACCAAATTTGTTCGACTCAATACCCAATATATTATTATTCAACATTTACTTGGCCTTCCATGTCTGTGGATTCTGGATCCTCAGACTCTCTGTTTCGGAGCAAAAATAAACATATATGTCTCTGGACTGGATTGATGGCTTAGTGGTTAAGGACACTTGTTGCACAGTCATGAGGACCGGAGTTTGGATCCTAGCACTCACATAGCAATCTGGACATCTGGGTCGCGCCTTTAAGCCAGCTCTGTAGTAAGATGGAGACAGAAGGATCACTGGGGCTTGCTGGCTTCCAGAGGAGCAGAGGAAATGTTAGCACAGAGCTTGGGGAGAAACTCTGCCTCCCAGAAATAGGCAGAGAGCAATAGAGGACATGAATGCCCTCTTCTGGCATCTGAGCATGAAGAAGCACACACATCTGAGTGCACACAAGTTGGGGGCATAAACACTAGGGAAACAGGCGTTTCAAACACCCCCCCCCGGGTTGTGTCTTCAGGCAGAGAAATGCGTTGCTTTTTCTTCCACCAGGAAGGCTGATCACTGGCCTGGCGATCCGGGCTATCTGAAGGGCCAGGCCATACCAAACTTCCACAGGCAGGACTGGAGGGGGCTAATAGTCTAGGTGATCTTTGCACTATCTGTAAGGCCAGGGGCTCCCCCCAGCTCCCACAGCCAGGACTGGAGGGGGCTAATAGCCCAGATCATCTGTATGATGGAGACCACATCAGATCCCCCATAGACCCTTGAGATAATTCACATAGCCTACCTCTAAAATCCATTTTTATGGAAGAAGTGACATGGCCTTTGAGAAGAGTTTCAACGTAATTATGCCTCCTTGTGCTCACAGGATTATGTTACACTAGGGAACTTTTTTTTCCTAATTGTAAAGCACTTAAATATGCCTAGAAAAGACTGCCCAGTAGCAGACACCAGGAGTTTGAATGAAAACTGGTTACTAACTTGTGATAAACTGAATTTCCTTCTTGCTTCATGCAGACTGATAATCTACCACACATAACACACACACACATACACACACACACACACACACACACACACACACACACACACACACGTCTGTCTCTACTAAACATATATGGGTTTTTCTTCTTGTCATTATTCCTAAAACAACATATCAACAATTCTTTTTCTTTTTCCATTCTCATGTTTGTATGTAGTGTGTGTGCATGCGCGTGTGTGTGTGTGTGTGTGTGTGTGTGTGTGTGCGCACATGTTTGGGGATGGGCATGCATTTAGATGTGTATACCAACAAGTGGAGGTCATAGGCTCTTCTGTCAGGAATTCTCTATCCTTTAGTGTGCTTCTACTTTGTCATTTGAGGCAGGGTCTCTCAATCAAAGCCAGAGCTCACTGATACAGCCTGCTCTGGGAATTCCCTGCCTCTGCCTTCTAGGCTGGAATGATTGGCAGGCCACCACACCCTCCTGTCAGTTCTCACGCCTGCAGAGCAAGCACTTCAATCATTGAGCCATCTCCCCAGCCTCTTTGTATTTGATGTAATAAGGGCCTATATCATGAAAATTGCAAAATACTGATCACGTTGGTCAAAGAGAACCCGAAGGAGGCAGAGGCATCTGCGTTCGTGGAGTGGAAGCTTTCCAGGGGCAGAGGAGGGAATTCTTTCTAGCCGATCACTATTGTGCCACAATTCCTGGCACACGCTGTTCTTGTTGATACAAGTAAGATTGCTCTGATACTTGTATAGCGAGGAAGAAACCCTGGGGAGCAGTCTTCCGACGGGGAAGAAGGAAGCAGGAGGAAAACACAGGCCTGCTACTAAGACTCAGCGTCGAGCCACGACGATGGCAGTGAGAGGCCGCACACCTCGGCCCAGCCTATCCTAGCCTTGCTCTGTGTGCACTGTGACTGCCTGATGGGCCAGGAGTGTACTCTCCTCTCAGTCTGAAGGCTGAGGGTGAGGTTGACAGGGGTCCTCTCGGCAGCAGGCTACCCTCTATGTATTCCTCACAGACACACTACTGTGTCACTGCCTGTGACACCCCACATCCTACCACCCCCACTGCTGAGCCACTAAGCCACCTGCATTCCTTCTCAGGAGCCCCAGAACCCTCACCTCTGTCTCTAGACCGCCACTGGTGGGGCCATTGGGAGGCTTATGCCCAGAGTCCCAGAAGGCTGTTTTCTGGCCATGGCATCTCTCAACTACTGTGGGTATCTCTCATGGATTCCTTGATCCCTGGCACCTGTGGGAGTTTTCTGCTGTCACCCCACACACACTTCCACAGTCTGATTCTAAGTCTTCTCTAGACTTGGCCATTGCTCTCTTAAAACTGCCCCCCATTTGTGCGTGTGTGTGTGTGTGTGTGTGTGTGTGTGTGTGTGTGTGCCCCTAGGAGCTGAGTTTGGATTCCACAAGACAGAGGATTCTCCTCTGGCCTTCACTCCACTCTTCTGGGCTCTTGTTTTCCTGGGATGCTCAGCCCCCACCTTGAGTCTGGGTCAGTGGAAAGAAGCTTCTGTCCATAGAGCCTTCCTCACACCTTCCTGGCATGGCCCATGAGAGGGCCTGAGGTCTGGAAGACTATCCCTTCTCCCTGCAAGTGTGCAGGATATGAACCAGTCGTTCCATTATGTGTGGTTACGGGGGTGAGTCCCATGCCAGGAAAAGCACACTGTTGTGCATGCGTGTCCCTGGAGTCCCTTGGATGAAGGTCTAGGGATGAGTTGAGCTGGCAGAGGAGGAAGAGGGACCAGTGGTAGGAACAATGTGGTAAAAGGCCTCAGGTAGGAGGAGGCAGCCACCACTTAGCCAGTGGACTGAGGCAGCGCAGTGAAAGGGAACTGAGGCTGGGGCACAGGGCTGTGGGGTATTCTGACATGTTTTCTGTCTCAAACACTGAACTTGAATGTGAGGAGATAGGCCTGGGGGTGCCTGACTCTAGTCTTCCCATCACCCCTCATTCCCCACAACTCACATTTGACCCAAGGTAGTGGGTCAGCATAGTCATGGGGTCTTGGAAGATACAGAGCTCTATCCAAGCAGATGACTTTCCAGCTTTTCTTTTCATGATACTCAGGACAAAGCCTTCATTTAACCCCTGATCGTTCTCTGCCTCTCCATGAAGGGCATCCCACGACAACCACATTCTGTCACAGCATTGCCGTGTATCCATTTCCTCCCGGGCTAAAACATTCCATGCTTCAGGGAAACTCCTTAAACAGGAAGGCAACTCAAAATAGCTTCAGGAAGTCCCTGAAACTGACCAAGCTCACTAAGCCCCTACTTGCCAGAGTAAGCAGTAACAAGAAAATGTCAAGAACAACTGTCAAGAAGACTCTCAGACAAGACAAAGTGCAAAGATGATCCTGACACCAGCCCAACTGCCCGGAAGAGATTTAGACCGACTGAGTCACTTGGAAAAGAATCTAACCTGTTGAGCTACCTGCAGGCTCTCTAGTGTGTTGCAGGTTTTCTAGCTTCTATGAGCTGTCACCCGTGCTGGGGTGAGCCTTGATGATGCAGCTGTGTTGAGTGATTTCTGCTCTTGTAACAACCCCTCGCCCATATTTTTGTAAGTAACCCCAATAAAACTCACTGACTGGTTCATCAAGTTGGACTTCAGTGGTATCCATACTTTGTTGTGTCCTGGGATCCCTATCTGGGATGAGGAGACATGTGTGTTGTGTCTCCCCAGGAAAAGTTTTGTCACACAGAAAGTACTATACCCCATGATGCTGTCTCCACTCAGTAAAAAGATGATGAGTGAGCTCCGCACAGCTCACGCCCTGGCAATGGGATAAGTAGCCCAGCTCGGGCCAATACAATCTTCTAAGCTGTATCAGTTAGTTGGCCTGTGTGTAGCCCAGGCTGTGGTGCTGGAGCCACTGAAGCATGGTTCCTTGGCAGACTCTGCCTGAGCATGAAGCCAAGCCAAAGAAAACTGAGCAGCAGTGACAGCTCCTTCCACCCGGCAGCTCTACCTGCAGCCACTCCGTTAGCTTTTAAATTGCATGAATCAGTGGATTTCCTTTCAGCCTAAGCCAATTTGACTCGTGTTCCTGTCCTTTGAACTTGCCAAGTTCTGGCTAGCCTCACATCCCTCGCCAGGCCTCATTCCCCTCATCCTTCCTGTGGCTTTCCTCAGCCTGCCCCATGGCATAGAACCTCTCAGTTGCCTCCAACCCTCAATGAGGGGTCTGTAGGTTGAGAGAGGCTCTGCGCTCCTCCTGCAGCTAGGCCTCGACGGTTTGCAATTCTACAGATACTCGTCAGTTATCAGTCTCCTGCTGGGCATAGGACACACTGCCAATCGCCAGGGTGCTGTGCTCACCCAAGTTCAGACCCTAGCCCCTCTGATCCTGCAGGACAGGGTCTGTAGAAGACAGACCCCTAGAGCCTGACTATCACACACTGTCCTGGTTCACACTGCCTCCTGGGAGCATCAGGCCTGCCAAGGCAGATGAGCATTGGGCACATAATGCTTACGGGGGGTTGGTAGGCAGGGCTGTTTTTTCCAGTGACCTTTTCCAAGCCAGAAGGAACTAATATGTGAGCTCCCCCTGATTTAACCACAATAGGAGCTGCCAGGGCACCTGGGTTCCTCCTGTGTGTGCCAGGAATGGTATTGGTACACCCACAGTGGTGGAAAATATCATGTCAGTGACAGGGGCAGAAGACATCAGGGGCTTCCTGCATGTGGACTGATGAAACTCATCCTTGCTTGGGTGTGGACAGGTTCTGTTATGCTGTCTTCTTCTTGGGTATTGGAGGCCCAAGAAAAAGCAACTCCATGCTTCTGAACCTCAGTTTCTCCCTCCATATGCTGGGTGTGCAAAAATGCATGCTGCTGTGGTCTGTGCTGGGGAAGAAGGATCACATAGCCTGCGTGGGAGGTAAGTGGCCTGGCTAACACTTGCTAAGGGCTCTGCAGATCATTGTGCCCATAGTAGTCACCCTACAAGGCAGGGTGTGCCCACTTCATACACAAGAGGCAGAAGCTCTGCAGAAAGATTGGCAAAGGTAACGAGAGCAATTCAAGCCCCTAGGACCATGACATCGTGGCACTCAGAGTTGTTGCCTTAAATGGAAAATGCTCCCGCGGATCCCGGCCCGCAGCAGCTCTCTGCTCCCAGACCCGGTGAGAGAGAGACCCAACCGCCTGGTCAGGTGGGCACTCCTGAGGCTGCAGAGCGGAAGAGACCACCAACTCTGCTCACCCCTGCCCACATCCCTGGCCCAAGAGGAAACTGTATAAGGCCTCTGGGCTCCCGTGGGGAAGGGCCCAGGAGCGGCAGGACCCCTGTGCCTGAGACACCGCCGGAACCTGAAAGAAACAGACCGGATAAACAGTTCTCTGCACCCAAATCCCGTGGGAGGGAGAGCTAAACCTTCAGAGAGGCAGACAAGCCTGGGAAACCAGAAGTGACTGCTCCCTGCACACACATCTCGGACGCCAGAGGAAAAAGCCAAAGACCATCTGGAACCCTGGTGCACTGAAGCTCCCGGAAGGGGCGGCACAGGTCTTCCTGGTTGCTGCCGCTGCAGAGAGCCCGTGGGGAGCACCCCACGAGCGAACCTGAGCCTCGGGACCACAGGTAAGACCAAATTTTCTGCTGCAAGAAAGCTGCCTAGTGAACTCAAGACACAGGCCCACAGGAACAGCTGAAGACCTGTAGAGAGGAAAAACTACACGCCAGAAAGCAGAACACTCTGTCCCCATAACTGACTGAAAGAGAGGAAAACAGGTCTACAGCACTCCTGTCACACAGGCTTATAGGACAGTCTAGCCACTGTCAGAAATAGCAGAACAAAGTAACACTAGAGATAATCTGATGGCGAGAGGCAAGCGCAGGAACCCAAGCAACAGAAACCAAGACTACATGCCATCATCGGAGCCCAATTCTCCCACCAAAACAAACATGGAATATCCAAACACACCAGAAAAGCAAGATCTAGTTACAAAATCATATTTGATCATGATGCTGGAGGACTTCAAGAAAGACATGAACACACTTAGGGAAGCACAGGAAAACATTAATAAACAAGTAAAAGCCTACAGAGAGGAATCGCAAAAATCCCTGAAAGAATTCCAGGAAAGCACAATCAAACAGTTGAAGGAATTAAAAATGGAAATAGAAGCAATCAAGAAAGAACACATGGAAACAACCCTGGATATAGAAAACCAAAAGAAGAGACAAGGAGCTGTAGATACAAGCCTCACCAACAGAATTCAAGAGATGGAAGAGAGAATCTCAGGAGCAGAAGATTCCATAGAAATCATTGACTCAACTGTCAAAGATAATGTAAAGCGGAAAAAGCTACTGGTCCAAAACATACAGGAAATCCAGGACTCAATGAGAAGATCAAACCTAAGGATAATAGGTATAGAAGAGAGTGAAGACTCCCAGCTCAAAGGACCAGTAAATATCTTCAACAAAATCATAGAAGAAAACTTCCCTAACCTAAAAAAAGAGATACCCATAGACATACAAGAAGCCTACAGAACTCCAAATAGATTGGACCAGAAAAGAAACACCTCCCGTCACATAATTGTCAAAACACCAAACGCACAAAATAAAGAAAGAATATTAAAAGCAGTAAGGGAAAAAGGTCAAGTAACATATAAAGGGAGACCTATCAGAATCACACCAGACTTCTCGCCAGAAACTATGAAGGCCAGAAGATCCTGGACTGATGTCATACAGACCCTAAGAGAACACAAATGCCAGCCCAGGTTACTGTATCCAGCAAAACTCTCAATTAACATTGATGGAGAAACCAAGATATTCCATGACAAAACCAAATTTACACAATATCTTTCTACAAATCCAGCACTACAAAGGATAATAAATGGTAAAGCCCAACATAAGGAGGCAAGCTATACCCTAGAAGAAGCAAGAAACTAATCGTCTTGGCAACAAAACAAAGAGAATGAAAGCACACAAACATAACCTCACATCCAAATATGAATATAAAGGGAAGCAATAATCACTATTCCTTAATATCTCTCAACATCAATGGCCTCAACTCCCCAATAAAAAGACATAGATTAACAAACTGGATACACAATGAGGACCCTGCATTGTGCTGCCTACAGGAAACACACCTCAGAGACAAAGACAGACACTACCTCAGAGTGAAAGGCTGGAAAACAACTTTCCAAGCAAATGGTCAGAAGAAGCAAGCTGGAGTAGCCATTCTAATATCAAATAAAATCAATTTCCAACTAAAAGTCATCAAAAAAGATAAGGAAGGACACTTCATATTCATCAAAGGAAAAATCCACCAAGATGAACTCTCAATCCTAAATATCTATGCCCCAAATACAAGGGCACCTACATACGTAAAAGAAACCTTACTAAAGCTCAAAACACACATTGCACCTCACACAATAATAGTGGGAGATTTCAACACCCCACTCTCATCAATGGACAGATCATGGAAACAGAAATTAAACAGTGATGTCGACAGACTAAGAGAAGTCATGAGCCAAATGGACTTAACGGATATTTATAGAACATTCTATCCTAAAGCAAAAGGATATACCTTCTTCTCAGCTCCTCATGGTACTTTCTCCAAAATTGACCATATAATTGGTCAAAAAACGGGCCTCAACAGGTACAGAAAGATAGAAATAATCCCATGCATGCTATCGGACCACCACGGCCTAAAACTGGTCTTCAATAACAATAAGGGAAGAATGCCCACATATACGTGGAAATTGAACAATGCTCTACTCAATGATAACCTGGTCAAGGAAGAAATAAAGAAAGAAATTAAAAACTTTTTAGAATTTAATGAAAATGAAGATACAACATACCCAAACTTATGGGACACAATGAAAGCTGTGCTAAGAGGAAAACTCATAGCGCTGAGTGCCTGCAGAAAGAAACAGGAAAGAGCATATGTCAGCAGCTTGACAGCACACCTAAAAGCTCTAGAACAAAAAGAAGCAAATACACCCAGGAGGAGTAGAAGGCAGGAAATAATCAAACTCAGAGCTGAAATCAACCAAGTAGAAACAAAAAGGACCATAGAAAGAATCAACAGAACCAAAAGTTGGTTCTTTGAGAAAATCAACAAGATAGATAAACCCTTAGCCAGACTAACGAGAGGACACAGAGAGTGCGTCCAAATTAACAAAATTAGAAATGAAAAGGGAGACATAACTACAGATTCAGAGGAAATTCAAAAAATCATCAGATCTTACTATAAAAACCTATATTCAACAAAATTTGAAAATCTTCAGGAAATGGACAATTTCCTAGACAGATACCAGGTATCGAAGTTAAATCAGGAACAGATAAACCAGTTAAACAACCCCATAACTCCTAAGGAAATAGAAGCAGTCATTAAAGGTCTTCCAACCAAAAAGAGCCCAGGTCCAGACGGGTTTAGTGCAGAATTCTATCAAACCTTCATAGAAGACCTCATACCAATATTATCCAAACTATTCCACAAAATTGAAACAGATGGAGCACTACCGAATTCCTTCTACGAAGCCACAATTACTCTTATACCTAAACCACACAAAGACACAACAAAGAAAGAGAACTTCAGACCAATTTCCCTTATGAATATCGACGCAAAAATACTCAATAAAATTCTGGCAAACCGAATTCAAGAGCACATCAAAACAATCATCCACCATGATCAAGTAGGCTTCATCCCAGGCATGCAGGGATGGTTTAATATACGGAAAACCATCAACGTGATCCATCATATAAACAAACTGAAAGAACAAAACCACATGATCATTTCATTAGATGCTGAGAAAGCATTTGACAAAATTCAACACCCCTTCATGATAAAAGTCCTGGAAAGAATAGGAATTCAAGGCCCATACCTAAACATAGTAAAAGCCATATACAGCAAACCAGTTGCTAACATTAAACTAAATGGAGAGAAACTCGAAGCAATCCCACTAAAATCAGGGACTAGACAAGGCTGCCCACTCTCTCCCTACTTATTCAATATAGTTCTTGAAGTTCTAGCCAGAGCAATCAGACAACAAAAGGAGATCAAGGGGATACAGATCGGAAAAGAAGAAGTCAAAATATCACTATTTGCAGATGACATGATAGTATATTTAAGTGATCCCAAAAGTTCCACCAGAGAACTACTAAAGCTGATAAACAACTTCAGCAAAGTGGCTGGGTATAAAATTAACTCAAATAAATCAGTTGCCTTCCTCTATACAAAAGAGAAACAAGCCGAGAAAGAAATTAGGGAAACGACACACTTCATAATAGACCCAAATAATATAAAGTACCTCGGTGTGACTTTAACCAAGCAAGTAAAAGATCTGTACAATAAGAACTTCAAGACACTGAGGAAAGAAATTGAAGAAGACCTCAGAAGATGGAAAGATCTCCCATGCTCATGGATTGGCAGGATTAATATAGTAAAAATGGCCATTTTACCAAAAGCAATCTACAGATTCAATGCAATCCCCATCAAAATACCAATCCAATTCTTCAAAGAGTTAGACAGAACAATTTGCAAATTCATCTGGAATAACAAAAAACCCAGGATAGCTAAAGCTATCCTCAACAATAAAAGGACTTCAGGGGGAATCACTATCCCTGAACTCAAGCAGTATTACAGAGCAATAGTGATAAAAACTGCATGGTATTGGTACAGAGACAGACAGATAGACCAATGGAATAGAATTGAAGACCCAGAAATGAACCCACACACCTATGGTCACTTGATTTTTGACAAAGGAGCCAAAACCATCCAATGGAAAAAAGATAGCATTTTCAGCAAATGGTGCTGGTTCAACTGGAGGGCAACATGTAGAAGAATGCAGATCGATCCATGCTTATCACCCTGTACAAAGCTTAAGTCCAAGTGGATCAAGGACCTCCACATCAAACCAGACACATTCAAACTAATAGAAGAAAAACTAGGGAAGCATCTGGAACACATGGGCACTGGAAAAAATTTCCTGAACAAAACACCAATGGCTTATGCTCTAAGATCAAGAATCGACAAATGGGATCTCATAAAACTGCAAAGCTTCTGTAAGGCAAAGGACACGGTGGTTAGGACAAAACGGCAACCAACAGATTGGGAAAAGATCTTTACCAATCCTACAACAGATAGAGGCCTTATATCCAAAATATACAAAGAACTCAAGAAGTTAGACCGCAGGGAAACAAATAACCCTATTAAAAAATGGGGTTCAGAGCTAAACAAAGAATTCACAGCTGAGGAATGCCGAATGGCTGAGAAACACCTAAAGAAATGTTCAACATCTTTAGTCATAAGGGAAATGCAAATCAAAACAACCCTGAGATTTCACCTCACACCAGTGAGAATGGCTAAGATCAAAAACTCAGGTGACAGCAGATGCTGGCGAGGATGTGGAGAAAGAGGAACACTCCTCCATTGTTGGTGGGATTGCAGACTGGTAAAACCATTCTGGAAATCAGTCTGGAGGTTCCTCAGAAAATTGGACATTGAACTGCCTGAGGATCCAGCTATACCTCTCTTGGGCATATACCCAAAAGATGCCTCAACATATAAAAGAGACACGTGCTCCACTATGTTCATCGCAGCCTTATTTATAATAGCCAGAAAATGGAAAGAACCGAGATGCCCTTCAACAGAGGAATGGATACAGAAAATGTGGTACATCTACACAATGGAATATTACTCAGCTATCAAAAACAACGAGTCTATGAAATTCGTAGGCAAATGGTTGGAACTGGAAAATATCATCCTGAGTGAGCTAACCCAATCACAGAAAGACATACATGGTATGCACTCATTGATAAGTGGCTATTAGCCCAAATGCTTGAATTACCCTAGATCCCTAGAACAAACGAAACTCAAGACGGATGATCAAAATGTGAATGCTTCACTCCTTCTTTAATTGAGGAAAAAGAATACCCTTGGCTGGGAAGGGAGAGGCAAAGATTAAAACAGAGACTGAAGGAACACCCATTCAGAGCCTGCCCCACAGGTGGCCCATACATATACAGCCACCCAATTGGACAAGATGGATGAAGCAAAGAAGTGCAGACCGACAGGAGCCGGATGTAGATCGCTCCTGAGAGACACAGCCAGAATACAGCAAATACAGAGGCGAATGCCAGCAGCAAACCACTGAGCTGAGAATAGGTCCCCCGTTGAAGGAATCAGAGAAAGAACTGGAAGAGCTTGAAGGGGCTCGAGACCCCAAAAGTACAACAATGTCAAGCAACCAGAGCTTCCAGGGACTAAGCCACTACCTAAAGACTATATATGGACTGACCCTGGACTCTGACCCCATAGGTAGCAATGAATATCCTAGTAAGAGCACCAGTGGAAGGGGAAGCCCTGGGTCCTGCTAAGACTGAACCCCCAGTGAACTAGACTATGGGGGGAGGGCGGCAATGGGGGGAGGGTTGGGAGGGGAACACCCATAAGGAAGGGGAGGGGGGAGGGGGATTTTGCCCGGAAACCGGGAAAGGGAATAACACTTGAAATGTATATAAGAAATACTCAAGTTAATAAAAAAAAAAAAATGGAAAATGCTAAGCAAAGGCTGGCTAGGACCCCCAGTGTTTGGTCCTAGTCCATGATTCAGCTATGAATCTCTTGATTCAGGGGTCTTAGGTAGCATGGGGATGGAAGACTCTCAAAATAGAGATGACCTCAACCAGGATAGGAGAGTAATGCAGGTTAGAGGAGGCTGCTCCCAGGGCTCAGGAAGAAGCCTGGGGGCCTGGGGCTGGGATTGCCTCAGGAGACCTGAGAGCTGTTCTAAAAATAAAAGCAGATTGTCCAAGTCAGGTGAGAGGCAAGACTTTGAAAGGAGAGAAAGTCCATGAAAAGCCGCCAAGAAGAGCCTGAGACATGTGTTGTGTGGAATAATGAGGAAACGCTGCCCTTCTCCCTCAGTGACGTAAATCATCCCTCGATCCTCAGGGCTGGAGCCACTGTCCAGCACCTAATTCTTCACAGCTGTCCCCGGGAAAGGATTGGAAGGGGAGTGAGCAAAAGTGGGAGGCAGGGCAGGTGCTGAGAGACTGGGAGATGTAGGCGTGGGGAAGAAGGAAGAGAACAGAGAAGGGTTGACAAGGAACCTCCATCTTCACTCAGAGGTGCAGAGGGCCCATCCTGTTTCTGATCTCCTGTTCCCAATTTTGCTCTGTGAAGCAGAGAGCGGACAAGTCATAAGATAGACTTAGGACTCTGATCAGAGATTTAAGAGATGTAGGAGACCAAGGAGACCAAGCCAAGGTCTGGCTGATTTTGGTATTAGAAAGCTCAGCTAGCTGTCAACCTGGAAGAGCCCCCCAACTCCGTACCTATAGTCCCCTCCCCAAGAGTCCATCAGCACTGAACTGAGAAGAGAGGTTTTAGCACTAGCTCCTGATCCCATCTCTGTTCTCTCCACTGAAAGTCAGCTTTAAATGACTTGGACCTGTGCATGGTGTTCTGAGCAGCATGTGACTGGATACTTGGTGAAACTTCACAGCCAGTTATATCTACAGCACAGGTAAGGAGGAGGGTTCAGACAAGGAGTAGCCTGGAGATCCATAATTCCTCCTGAATATTGGGGCCAGGGAGAGGAGGCAACTCAGGTAGTCATTCTAATGACCCTCACCCCTGTCTGTGCCTTCTGACTGGAGATAAGCTAAGTACCCATTTAGAAGGATGTTTGAAACACTACACTAAGGCCAAGATCCACTCATGCCTGCCCCTATCCCCAGAAGAACTTGGTCCTGTTCTCAGGATCCATAGTAAGGGGATGAGATGTCTGTGCCCTCTTCACAGAAGGCTTGGGACCAGGAGACTAGAAACAAGATAGACTCACCTACTCTGCACACCCTTTCTTCTCCTCTATCCCTCCTCCTGAAGTTCACGGTCTGTATTCCTTGCAATATTGCTTCCTGGTGACAGGAGACGTGTGGAAGAAGATGAAAAGGACACACAGGGCTTCCCCAGCTTCCACAGCCAGTGGGCAACAAGTCCAGCCCAGGGCATCTTAGTAATGAGGGAACCCAAAACCTGAACCAATTAGGCACAAGAAAGCCCACAGAGCAGAACAGAGGCAAACTGCTTATCATAGCCCAGAGGTCTGCAGAGCCGCAACTTACATACAGTAGAGATCTCTGGAATTCTCCTGAACCAATCAGGTCCTATCTACCACACCCTTGAATCTGAAGCTCACTGGGATTGGATAATGGTAGTGGAATCCAGCTGAGTTGTTAGAGCTCAATGTATTGACTGAAAATGCCCAACAGAAGCAGTTTGTGAGAGAACAGGCATATTCGGCTCACGGGATGAGATGGCATAGTCCACCAGGTAGGAGAAATCATGGTGGCAGAAGCATATGGTTGGTCTATGGTAGAAAGCAGAGAGAGGTGAATGTTGGTGATCAATTGGCTTTTGTCCCCCATCTCTCTTTTCTGAGGATTTCCTCAAGTCTTCATGTTCACTATAGGAAAAAGATTTTGGAAGCCTGGGGTTATAGCAGAAGGGACTGTCCTCTAAACCCTCAGGGATTACAGTAACAAGCCAGCTGGGATATCTTCTTGTTCAAAGGACCAGGGTGACTGGCTTTCTGCCAAGCCAGAGGGCACAGTGAGAGCTTGTGGGGAGCTTCTTGTCTTTGGGATGTCATATGCTACCTCCTCCAAGCCTTTGCTCTCCTTGGTACCTCCCCCAACCCCAGGTCCAGCAAAGCCTCTGTGAACATGTGCAGAGGGAGCCACAGGCACTGGGCAGAGAGTTAGAAACCTGGCCCTGGGCGTCCATCTTCTGTAGCTTTGACCCCACTGTCTTTCCTGACCAAGCTTCTTCCTTCTACCCACCCTACCTGAAAGCCAGGAGCATGCGTGGTAAGGAGATTCACCGCCCTTTGAATCTCCTCTGCTTTATGATTGCTTTAGAGTTTTACAACCCAGACAAGCCCAGCATGGACACATTAGATCAGCCTTTTAGCCTGAGCTGCCTGGCCAAGTCTATGACAGCACTGCCCTCCTGGGATGGCCAACAGCTGCCCGGCCTCAGGGCCACCTCCACAAGCCCTGCCTTCCCGAGAGCTGCCAGAAAGACCCACCCAGGCTGGCAGACTACAGCTCCAGATGTAGAGGCCTTGCCTGCTGCTGGCTAGAGACTTTCTCAGCAATTCTGAAGGCTCCTGGCCTTCTGCGGATTCCCCAGCAGCCACACATGGAGCAGTGCAGTGCAATCTGAGTAGGAATCGGGGAGGGGGGAGCTGAGTTTTTAATCCCAGCTCCTGAGAACTAACAGTTGATGTGTCTACAAGCCACTCTGCTCAGCACTAGGTGCTATATTTGCTTCAAGGACTTAGTTCTCCATCTTGTGAGGTGGGGGACTTCTGACATTGCCATTCTGCAGAACATGGAACAGAAGCCCAGGGCACATCAGAAGCAGGCCATGGTTTTCCTGGGCGCCCCCCACAAGAGTCTAGAAGAGAAGGCCATCATTATTGTTTGCTGATACAGCCACCAAGGGCTAGGACAGGAGCTGAGACGTGTCCCTTCCTTGCACATGCTTGTAAGTCTGCTGGAACAGAGCTGACCTGTGTAACAACAGGGTAAGTGACCACCAACCAGGAAAAGCTCCTGAGCACTTCCTTCCCTGACAGCCTTAGTCTTCCTGGAAGCACTAACACCACTTCCAGTGCTGCCTTCTCAGACACCTCTGAGTCCTGTGATAAGAGGAGCAGCCAGCCTGGACTGCTCAGGGCAAAGGCTCTTCCCTGATGCCACGGATGCTTCCTCAGTACTCTGAGAAGTCACTATATTAACTCATGTACTTCTGTGAGGTGTGTGGAGTCTCATGGACGCTTCCTTTGATTGAGCTGCTCTAGTTTTGAATTTGAGAAGATCAGCTAAGGCAATAATACTTGTCATCTGTCTAGAATGGCAGCCCCACTCAGAACTCTGCAAAGGTTGATGCGTTTCTACTATGGATTCTGCTGAAGCTTTTGTGACTGCTGGAGCAACACGGTGCTTTTCTCTCAGTTGGCCAAAGGCAATTGGGTCTCTAGTAGAAACAGAATATTGGACAGAGCAATCAGAAGATTTCCAGTCAAAGACTAGACAAACCAGACAACTCTAATCAAATGCTAAACCAATCAGAAGCTTCCTCAGGATTTTTAACCTTGGGGGGGGGGGATTGACTAGGATGGCCCAAAAGAAAAGAGGCCTACAAATACAATATGACATCAGCAATGGTGTCAGGGTGTGGTGCCAGAGCATGGCGTGGATTCTAAGTTGGAGCAGTCTCTGGATGGCTTTTCCTTCAATCTCTGCTTTATTTTTGTCTCTGCATTTCCTTTAGACCAGACAGGAGTCTAGCATGGCTCTTCTCTGAGAGGCTCTACCAGCAGGTGACTGAGATAGATGCATCATTGGACTGAGGTCAGGAACCCATATGGAAAAGTTGTGTGTGTGGGGGGGGGGGACTGGAAGATCTGAAGGGGATTGCAACTCCATAGGAAGAACAACAGTATCAACTAACCCAGACCCCTCAGAGCTCCCAGAGACTAAGCTATCAACCGAAGAGCATACACAGACTGGTCTGTGACCCCTGCTACATATGTAGCAGAGGACTGCCTTGTCTGGCCTCAATGGGAGAGGATGCACGTAATCCTGTAGAAACTTGATGCCCCAGGGATAGGGGATGCTAGGAGGGTGAGTGGATGGGTGGGTGGGGGAGGAGAGAGTCGGTCAAGAATTTGTAGAGGGGTGACCAGAAAGGGGGCAACATTTGGAATATAAATAAGTAAAATAATAAAAAGAAAGAAAAGAGCTGGCATTTGGGGAGAGGAGAGGTGCGAGTCTTACTGGGCTGGGTGGCCTGACTCTACTGGTCCCACTGGGGAAAAGGCGTAGGAAAATCCTAAGATTCAAGTTGGAAAAAAGAGACCCTGTTCCAACACTGCTCTGTGGGGAAGCAATCACCAAGTGAAGTTCCTATGATAGAGTTAACTCTAGAAAGTGCCTTCTTCTCCAAATAGCCAATCCCGAAACAGTTTTTGGCTAATAGTTTTACGTTCATAAACACAGAGTCAAAAACCCCTCAGGGTTGAGACAGTGAATCCAAGATGTCTTTAATTCAGCAACTGAATTCTATCTCCCCTGCCCTCTCCTCTCTCTCCCACCCTGCCACTCTTCTGGGACATTGATATATAGTTTCTCATGAAACCAATACACAGCTAACATTTCATTCTTAACATACTTTTAGTTGTTCATTTGGGACAGGCCTCACTGCACAAACTTGCTGTGTATGGCCTGAAAGTCCCCAGGCAGGCCTCCGACTTGTTAACTTCTCTTCTATGCTTACTTCCCAAACACTGGTGTTATGGGCATGCCCCACCACACCCCATCCTATACATAACTGCACTTAAAGAGCACCCCGTTAAGTACAGTACTTGAAAGCCCACAGTTAGCTCCCTTCGAGCTATTGCATATTGCATATGTAAATAAAAAGTAATTTAAAAAATGATTAGTTTTTCTTTCACATTTTCTTCTCCTAATTCGACCAGCTTCCCAGAACTTTGTCCTATACAGTAAAAGTATGAGCCAGCCCTGGTGGCACATGTTTTGGATTCTAGTACTTGGCAGGCTGACAGAGGAGGGTTGCAAGTCATAGAAGGACTGTTTAAAAATGGACAGAAAGTGTGTGGGGTCTTCACTGCTCTGAAGCTTGTCTTACTGTTTTGCTGGGGCTTCTTTCTCACGGAACACCTGGCTATGCTAGGAGAAGGCCAAGTTCAAGGATGACATGGAGTAGTTGCCACAAGACAAGGAGGGAGGTGAGTCACAGGGTGATCCTTTGCTCTGCAGTGCCACCCCCTTGTCTCATCAGGTGCCAATGGAACAGGGCTCTGTGGCCTCTTTTCCTCTTCCCAGGTATGGAATGAGTGGTATATTAGTCAGCTGTCTGCTGCTGTAAGGAAATTCTGTGATATTTACTTATAAAGAATAAAATGATTATTTTGGCCAACAGATTTAAAGGGTTCCATTTGTGATCCAGTGTCCCTGTTGCTTTGGGCCTCTGGCAAGATAGCCTGTTGTGGAGGGAGAGAGAGGCAGAGAGGCAAGATCGCTTGTCCGAGTTAGGGTTTTATTGCTGTGAACGGACACCATATCCAAGGCAATTCTTAAAAGGACAGCATTTAATTGAGGCTGTCTTGCAGGTTCAGAGGTTCAGTCCATTATCATCAAGGTGACCAGGTAGGCATGGTATAGGAGAAGGTGAGAATTCTACATCTTGTTCCGAAGGCAAATAGAAGACTGGCTTCCAGGCAGCAGGAAGAGGGTCTTAAAGCCCACACCCACAGTAGCACACCTACTCCAACAGGGCCACACCTGCTCCAACAAGGCCACACCTCCAAATGCCACTCCCTGGGCCAAGCATATTTGAACCATCACAGTGCTGAAGTTCCATAAAATCTATCAAGGCAGGATCTCAATAAACCAACTTAAGGTCAAGATTTTAAAGATTCCCCCATCTCCCTGTGCTACCAACTAAGGACCAAGCTTTCATCCCAGGAGCCTTAGAAGACATTTACAATGTAAACTACAGCAGCTGACTGTCTAACAGGCCAAGGAAGTCAAAGACAGCCTCTAGAAGGCTCTACTTTCTGACTCTGCCACAGTTTCCAGAAATTTGTGAGGTTTGACCCTCCTTGACCCTCCCACAAATCGACTTTTAAGAAAGGCTCACTAGGATTACTGTCCGAGGGTGAGAGACAGAAAAGAAAGAAACAAGGAGGGAGTGGGGCACAGAAGGAGGGACAGGAGGTATACAGACAATGTGGTGTCTGGTCTTACTAGTCATGCTTTGGGATGAAGGATGCCCCGAGTCAACCGCCAACCACACAAAGGTCATCCAGTGTGGAGGTGTCAGGCCCGAAGCCTGGGGAAGGATAAGGTCCTAGGCAGACCTAGGGATGGAGAAGTGCCCCGAGCTTCATCTGTCAGTCAGCCAGGTAAGCCTCGAACCAGCAGGAGCCTGGAGGACTGACCAGCAGGGCAAGCAGGGAGCCTGCTTCCCTGACCTTGGCAGCTGCTCCACAATGACAGTTCTCATCCTCCACCCTTGCCCCATCGGAGTCTGGAGCATGCACATCTATACTTGATCACGAAAAAAGGCTGCCTGGGTTGCACAAACTATATAAACTGCTTCTTCAATATAACCGCTACAGCGTTGAATCGCAAGCTTACGGTGAAATAAATTGTATTAAGAACAAAGGTAATGCTCAGATGTCATCCAACTCATCGCTTCCTAATTCATTTCACTATTGGGTCTCCGTTCATCTACGATCAACATGTTGTGCCTGTGATGAAACTATGGTGGAATGAGCGCCATTGATCTTCTCGACTTCATCCAATGATGTCAAACCAATGAATGAGAGTGTGTCTAACAGAGGCTGTAAGCCCGGGACTGTTTTATATAACTTCTGACCTGCTCTACCTCTGCCCACCCCTCCCAAGTGCTGGCCATCAAGCACTAACCAGCACGAGACTGATTCCAAGTCTTATGTGTGTAGGGAACTGTGGGGCTCTCCTTTCCTGTACATGATCAGAGTTTAATACATGGTCGGCCAATGGGTATTGACTAAAGAAGACGGCTTAGCTTCTTCCAGAGCCGCCATGTTCCCCAGATGTTTAAAAACAGTCATCTCTCCATGGGAGGCTGGTTGCAGGACTCCCTGTACATTTAAAAGATCTGTAGATGACCACCTACGCCCTTGACATACAGCGAATGGCACTACCTCTGTGGAGGGGGCTTCTGCAGACTTTAAGCCCCCTAGAAACAGTTTAGAACAGCTAACACCATGTAAACACCGTGGAAATGCTATCTTACGATGGTCAGGAAGCAGGGCTGAGGAAATAGTACAGAGATAATTTTCCTTATCAAATCGTGTTCCTTCTGAAGTTGGAGCATTACATGAGTAGGGGATCTGTGGATTGGAGGTCCGCCCTGAAGCGTGGACAGTAGCCTCTATGATCAGCCTGGCAAAAGCCACTTTGAGACAAGCAGATGGCCTAGTCTTACATCTTGTCCCTTCTCCTCGTCCCCAACAGCAGAAAACTCTTTTTTCTTTGTTCTTGAATTTCATTTTGAGTCCCTCACCCCCACCTCTGATTTAGGTCAAAATATCTCAAATTACTTCTTTATTTACAGACATCAAAATCCAATGCTAAGATCCTGCCGGGGAAAACACCAGCTTGTCTTGGGGCCAGATTTGAAATTAAATAATAACAAAACTCTGAAACCCAAAGATGTCCATTGCCTGAAATATGTAGCTTACATTTGAGTTCACTGACTAAAAGCCACACAGCTGGTGACCCCCTCCCTTCCAGGCTAATGGAAGATTTTTTTTTTTATTATTTACTTGAAACTGCTTGGTCTCCAAAAAGCAACCTTCCCTGTGCACTCCCTCTCCTCAGGCTCCTGCTTAGACACGAAAAGCATATAAAAACCCCATTTGGAGAATTGCTTCTTTCCCATGAGGCTTTCCGGTCCGTGTAATTTGTGAAACATACAAGTCCTGCACCCAGCTCTAGAGGTCACCTTAGCTCCTCTTCCGAGGGAAGCTAAGGAGGGAGGCAGAGCTTCTCTTTGCTTAATCCCAATCTGGCTTCTAGAGACTCAAAACCCCTTTCCCATAGAAAAGGTGGATCGGCCGACTGCAGGGGAGCAGCAATAAATTCTGAGCAGGCAACCCAGCCTAAAGAGACTTAGCCAGAAATGTGTCAGTTGTGTACTGCACTCACTTCTAAGTACCTGGGGTGTGGGGTGTGGTTGATTTCTTTCCCTCTCTCTTAATCCACGATGGAACAAGGTGGCATTTTGTTTGATTCAGGAGGGGAATCTTTTGTACTTGCTTTTAAATGAGGATGGTGGTGTTCTGTCCTTTCATCGTCCCCTGGTCATTTGCCCTCTAATCAACAGACCCATTGGTTTTTCATAAGCCATTCCAGACTCTGCCCCCACCCCCCCCACACCTTGGCTAGCAGCATGAAGGAGTTGAATGGAGAAAAAATGGTGTTTCCAATGCTTAGACAATCCAGGAGGGAGACAGGAGGGAGGTGGATATACATATACATAAACATAAACATAAACATATACATCATATACATATGAATATACAAATATACATACACATACATATATACATACATATACATATATACATACACATTCACATACACATACATATACATATATACATATACATATATACATATATACATACACATACATATACATCTATATCTTGAATGGCATTGGAGCACTATATGGTTGACTGTCCTGCACCCACCCAGTGTTTTGAGACAGGGTCTCATCAGCCTCATTGCCAAGCAAGCCCCAAGATACTGTCTGTCTCCACCTTCCTGATGCTGGGATTACAGATCCATACCACCACACCCGCCTTTTATGTCTTTTTACCTGGATGTTGGGGACCCTGCTCAAGTCCTCATGCTTCCACAGCAAGTGTTTACTGACTGAGATGTCTTCCCAGACTCCCTAGTAGTTTACTTTTGTCTATATGGCTTTACCTGATGTAGACTTTATGTAAATGGGCCCACAAAGCCCATTGTGGCCCAGCTTCCTCTACTTGCCATATGCTGTCAAGGTCCCTCCACATTGCACTGTATATCATTCATTCCCTTTAATGGCTGAATAATATTCTGCCCCTCTTCTGTGTCCACTTACCAGCTGACAATTGTCTCCTTTTTGTTAAAAGAATGCTGCTGTAAGTACTCTCGTGGACATTTTGGTGTGCCCATATATGCTTGCTTTCTCTTGGGTTTATTCTCAATAGTAGAATTGCTGGGTCACAAGGTGTCTCTGTGTTTTACCCACAGATGAACTAAACATCGTACTCCAAAGACATCTTTCTTCAACAGCCAGATTTCCTCACAACTGGATGGGGAGAAGACTGGGGGGGGGGGGGAGGTTTATTACCAAAGTGTCAGAAAGTCTAATTAATGTCACTTTATCACCAAGCAAGATTTGGGAAGGTTGGTATTGTACTGCTGCCTCTGAAAGCAGACACACACACACACACACACACACACACACACACACACACACTCACACAAGCATGTACATATATACATACCATACATACACACATAGACATATGTGTATAGACATACATGTGCATAGATGTACACATACACACACATGCACACACACATGCACACTCACAAGCATGTACACATGGTATACATACCACGCATGCACACCCACATAGACATATGTGTATGGACACACATGTTCATAGATGTACACATATGCACGCATACACGTGTGCACACATGTATACACATACACACAGAGAATTTCCACCTCTGGGAATTCAGACTCTTGAATATGTCAGCTTGTTTATCCTTGGCCAAAAAAGCCAATAGGTAAGATGGAATTTCTTCTTTTGCAGCAGAGCCTATGAAGCTTTGCTCTCACTTCCCAAGGTCACCACAGATCTGCCGTTTGTCTATCACTGCTGCTGTCAGAAAAGAACCATAAGAAAGGCCAAGAGCAGCCCCTTCCCTCCTACAATGTACCTGGGGCGCTGCCTTCAGCCACCAGTTTCTGACTGTGAGTGTGGACTGCCCCAGAGCCCAGAGCCCAGAGCCCAGAGCTCAGAGCCCAGAGGTAGACCCAGACAGAGCTGGACAGCCCTGCCTCTTGCCCATCCCCACCCTGGGGTGCTGGAAGCATATCTATGCCTTAGTACTCGGAAAGCAAGCTGAGGCCCGGGAGGAAGTGAGCAAGCAGCCTGGCCAGCGCTTGCCCTCTCCCAGGCAGCGCTGCGCAGATGAGGCAGCTTTCCAGGTGGGAAGAGCAACATCCTGGTGTCTTAAGGGCTTGGCCGGAGATCCAGATGTTTGGCGTCCACAGCCCCCAAACTTGGGTGATTGAATCTGACACTTTTTTTTAATAGGGTATAGGCACAGCTGTCCAAAGGAAGCTTGTCTGTGTTCATTCCTCCCCTCCCGGCCCCAGTGTGTTCCAAGTTCCGATTCCAGGCAACCTTTGGCAGCTCATTCTTCCACTTTAACACCGGGAAAAACCCAAGAGTCCCCCAAACACATGGAAAGGGGGGACCTGGATGATTTCATGGAGAGGTGAAAGGGGAGTACACAAATCAAGTCAGTGGAAGAAGGAATCCATCTCCGGCTAGGGCTTCAGGTAGACAGCCTTTGAGACCATTCTCACTCTAGGCTCCAAGGACCCTCATGCAAGTTTGACACACCCCACCCCCACCCCCTGAGGCCCATAGGGAGGCCTTGGGAGGCCTCCAAGGACAAGGAAGTGGTGAGCTCTTTTGTTTCTTTGTCATTCTCTTTCCAAGCATCCCTGGACTCCCTAGCCTGGCCCTACCGATGAACCACCTACAGTTCCCAGAATGCACTACGTTTCTCCTCCTCTGTGGCCCTTTTCTTTTCCCCAGAAAGACTGCAGATCTTCATCATCATTTATTTTGGCTCGGTTCCAGCTGCATGACTCCTTACAGCCTTCCTTCAGTCCTAGCAAAGCCACGATCCTGCCTTGCACAAGCACGGGGCCTGGGGTGCACTTCTATGTCTTCTGTGAAGAGGAAGTGGCCTCACCCTTCTCGGTAGCTCCTGCCAAAGACCAGGGCCCGGAACAATACTAATACTTGCTCAGAAGATGTTTGTTGAATGAAACTAAATTAAATGAATTGAAATGTAACTGATAAGCAGTAGAGACGACACAAGAGTCAGGAAGCTGAAGCAAAAGCACACAGAGGAACTGGTGGTTCAGAACCTCAAGCTGCCACCATGTAATTCAGGAGCTTCTGCATCCACCTCCGTTGAAAGAGTTGAAGGTCACTAACTTGACAGTGCTGGTCAGGAGACTAAATTTAAGTACCAAGATATTCAGCAGCGTGGGAGGGGGAAGGGGGTGTGGGGGGTGTCAGACAATGATAACCCAGATACCGGCAAGGGCTGCAGCTTCAGTTGTGTTTCTAAAAAGAAGATACACCAGAATGCTACACAGCCATCCCTTAGCGTCCAGAGTGCCTGCGTCTTAGTTCTTCCTGGGTAGGTGACAGATCTGGCTCCCAGCAACCTGCATGCCAGTCTCCTGTTGCAATAAGCTGAATCTAAAATGTCCCCAAAAGCTTATGGTCCGACAGCTGGTCCTAGACTGTGGTGTTGATGCAAAATGATGAAGAGGTAGGACCTGGTCACTAGGGTGTATACTTACAGGGGGTATGGGACTCTGGTCCCGCCTGTTAATCTGTGTTCCCCAGTCAGCATGGGGTGAGTGGCTTCCTCAGTCAGTGTACACCATGGTGGCTTCTGCCACCACAACCCAAAGCCATAGGGCCAAATGACACTGGCCCAAAATAGCCCTTTCCCTTTCTTAAATTAATTTTTGTCCAGTATTTGCTATAGTAACAGGAAGCCATCATACCTGCTTCTGGGGAACGGGAGAGCTGGCCTGCTGGAGCTCAGCTGAGTGACTGTCCCCATACCCCCTTTCTCCATCAGAGGTTCATCTTTCTCACTTTAAATTTCTGAACAACTTCTGTTTGTACTTAGTAGAATATCATATACACACAATGTACACACACACACACACACACACACACACACACACACACTGCATAATTTTCCATGTCACCAAAGCCAATTTCTGTATCTACCCACTCAAAGAAATCTAGCTCATCATTCATTTTATTTTCATTTTGTAATTCGTTAAAGTGAACAAAACATATACATTTTACTGTTGTTCTTTACAACTGCACAGTTCAGTGGTGTGATGAGATGCACATCGTTGTGAGACCATCACCACTACCCATCTCCAGAGGTGTGCAGCGTGATGTACCTTCAGGCAGAGCCAGCTAGTTCAAAGGTTGACATTAGACACTAATTTGCTTGTCAATGGGTGAGATGGAGCAGGAAAAAACATTCTCATGGTTTTCCACATTACCTAATTGTGGCTGTAGGTTCTGTAATGATGCCCCCTACCTTGCCCTTGGATTGCTGATTTGTACTATCCTTGTCTCTCCCTCCCTGCCTGACTGCCTCCCTCCCTCCCTCCCTCCATCCCTCCCTCTGTTCCTCATTCTCTCCTTCCCTTACTCCTTCTCCCTGTCTTGCATCCTTGCTCTCTGTTATCAGTTTTGGATTTTAGGACACACCATTTAGTTCCACTTGTTTGTCTTCCTCGCCTATCGATTCTCATGTCATTAAAGTCTTGTTGTCTTCACCATGTCTTTCCTTCTGCTCATTTTGGGTATTTTCTGGTTTTGTGAATGAGAGACATCAGTCTTTGTTTGTTTAATTTGAGAGGTTTTCTCGTTAAGCATTCAGTGCTGTCAGTTTCCCTTTGGCATGGACCAAACCCTGAAAATTCTGCTACGCGGTCATTGTTGTCGACCAGTTCCATATATTAAAAAATATCCTTTGAGGCTTTGTCATTGGCATAGGAATTCTTTGGAAACATTCTGTCCAATTCCTATTTTGGGAGAATTTTCTTTTGCCATTCTGTTACTGACAACCAGAGAACGTCCCCAAGATAGTTTCAATTCTCTCAAGAATTGACTCAGGGATAATATTAATGACTGTTTTATGGAGTGTTCCTAGGAAGCATGCGTGAGAAAGAAAGCTTGCTTCCGGCGGGCTGACTCACCAATTTTAGAAAGAGTTATATAATAATTAAATGCTTTTATCTTCATTTAAGATTGTGTTATGTCTTAAAAAAAAAACTCGTTTTAAATTTCAAATACTGTTAAATCAGAGCTGAGGAGATAGTTCAGTGGGCAAAGAGCTTACCATGGAAGCGTGAGGATCAGACACTAACCACGGAATCTGTATGACAGCTCTTCTGCAATCCCGGCTCTCAGAAGGTGAAAATAGGAGATCCCAGGGCAAACGATTAGTTAAACTAATTTGTAAGTTCTAGATTCACCAGGAGACACTGCACCAGTAAGTAATGTGCAGAGTAATCAATAAAAATACTTCTGGCCTCTACATGTACAGACGGTTCCACATACCTGAAAACACACACACACACACACACACACACACACACACACACACACACACCACATTCATGCATATGCATAAAAGGAGGAAACAATGTTAAATCAATGACACATTGATAAACCGTAGCCTACTGAGTATCACATCTCAACAACACAGCACCCTAGAGAGTAGGGGCTTGGTTGCCCTGTGATCCCAGGGTGACTGGAAGCTGTGGCACCCACACCTACCCATTGTGGTGAGAAAGGACCATTCCACAGCCTATCACCAGCCCAATGGCAAATCCAAAATTCCACACGTAGTTTCTATTGAGTGCATATCACCTTTTGCGCTGCTGCAAAATAAGACAGTTGCAAGTCGAGCTATAAGTTGCGAACTCACGTACTCACGATAATACTCCACATTCGCGATGTTTCCCCAGCCTGTAATGCCTTTCTCACGGCTGATGAAATGTGAGCATTTGTACTTCCTCCACAGGGAGGCTGCACAGGCTGGCTGACCCCACCGATAGCTAGCAAACACTTTTAAGGTATGCATGCACCCTACAGCAGGCAAGTAGAAGTGTGTCTTTGCTGGGTGCACTCTGCTTCCTTGCTGGTACAGTGCATCCAGTTCTGTATGGCTGCTCCAGAAATGACTGCATCTGCCAAGGTGCCAGAGGCATCCGGGGGCTAATTGACACGGTTAGTGTAGTCCATCTCCCCTGTGGGACCACTCAAGCCTGGCTTGTGTGCAGCTCTATCTATGATATTCAGGAATCTACTGGGAAGTTTCAAGAGAAAGGTTTAGGGGGGTTTTGTGGGGCTAGAGAGATGGATTAGCCGTTAAGAGCACTGGCTGTTCTTCCAGAGGACCTGTGTTCAATTCCCAGCAACCAGATGACAGCTCACATCTGTCTGTAACTCCAGTTCCAGGGGATCTGACACTCTCACACCAATGCAAATAAAATTACACACACACACACACACACACACACACACACACACACACACACACACAAAGTTTTAGAAAAAAGGAAAATGTTAACTTAGAAGTTTGTATTCAATAAATATTATCTTTCAAGACAGCTGAAAATAAAACTGAGGTATTAACCAGCAGAAACGCAGTGAATAATACTTAAGCAGTTTCTTCAAGTGAGAGAGAAATTGCATTTAGTTGGAAGTTGAATCTTTAGGAAGAAAAGAACATTGGGAATAGTATATTTCTGGGTAAATATAAAGTGCTATTTTTCTCTCCATTTCTTAGAAGGCACAGAACTGTCTGATAATGCCTTGTAATATTATATTTATTTCTATTAACATTGACATTTTTAACTTTAATAGCTCTGTAATGGATTGAATGAAATATCCACCATAGGCAGGAACTTGAATTCCCAATTCCCAGTCGCTATTTGGGGAGGCCCGAGAGGTATGCCTTTGTTGAAGCAAGCATGTTCCTGGGGAAGGGGTGTCCTTGAGGTTTCAAAAGCTTCCCCACCATCCCCAGTTCACTCTCTTTGTTTCTGTTGTGGTTGAGATGTGAGCTTTCTGCTGTTCCTGCAGCCATGCCTGGTGCTTACTCCAACATTCCCCCAGTATGACAGTAATGAAATCTTATCCCTCTGTAATAACTAAATAAACCCTTCTATACATTATGTTGGTCGTTGTGTTTTATTTCAGTAAGAGAAAAGTAATTAATACTAAGGTTGGTATCTGTGAGTAAGCTATTGCTGTGACAGACCTGACCGTGATGATTTTTGTAGGAGTGTGGAAGATTATGGAACTTTGGACTAGAAAAGAGGTTGAATGCTGCAGGCAATATTTAATGGGCTGTCCTAATAGGAGTTTTAGATACAGTAGGACTTAGATCAGTGTGGACTGCAGAGGCCAGCTCAATAAGTTTCAGAAGGAAACAGTATTAGCAACTGGGCTACAGACTGTCCTTGTGATATTTTGGCAAAGCATGTGGCTACTTTCTGTCCTTGTCCTAAGAACTTGCCTGAAGCTAAACTTGAAAATAATGGACTAAATTTTTTGGCAGAGGAGATTTTAGGATAGTCTGAAAAAGGACTAAAATGGTAAAAGAAATCCTCAAGAGTGAGCAAGTCTGTAGGTCTGAAACCACAGAATTCTAAGAGTTCTTCAAAGCTATAGTAATCAAGACCACAGGCTACAAAACAGCGTAGAGTCCAAAACAGACACACATGTGTGCTCATGTTTTGGGGTTGGTTTTGCTTGTTTTTAAATTGTCGTTTATCTTTTTACTATTTTTACTTTTTAATTTTTATGCTCATTGGTGTTTTGCGTGCATATATGTATGAGAGTGTCAGATCTTGGAGTTACAGACTGTTGTGAGCTGCCATGTGGGTCCTGGAATTTGAACTTGGGGTCCTCTTAAAGAACAGTCAGTGCTCCTAACCGCTGAGCTATCTCTCCAGCTCCCACACTCATGTTTTTCAAAGATTCCCAAAGCAATGTAACAAGAAAAGAAAATTCTTTTAGCAAATAGTTCTGAAGTAACTGGATGTTGTGAACTTGGAGAAGAAATGAATCTCTAAGGAGGAGGTAAGGAACTAGCTTAGGCCCGTGTCTTAGCTAGGGTTCCATTGCTGTGAAGCATACTGTAACCATGGCAACTCTTATAAAGAAAAACACAATATTGTCATGGCAAGAAACATGGCAGCATGCAGGCAAACATGGTGCTTGATAAAGAGCTGAGAGTTCTACATTTTGATCTGCAGGCAGGAGACTGTCCCACAGGGCGTGGCTTAAGCATATATGAGACCTCAAAGCCTGCCTCCACAGTGACACACTTCCTCCAACAAGGCCATGCCTCCAAATAGTGTTATTCACTATGGGCCTGTGGGAGCCAATTACATTCAAACTACCACAGCCTGCAATTCAGAATGGAGCCTGAAAGCCACTTCTTCTGTGATGTTGTATATAGGGCTTCTCCAGTCCCAGAAGAACTTTACAACCCCTGTGCAGGTCTGTTCCTGTTTCAGCAGCCAAAATAAATGCCCAAGGAAGTCTTGTTTTTGCTGCCCAGACAAGCCCAATGGAATAAGATCTATATTATTATGCCAATGTCATAGCACTGAGGAGTCAGCATGACTGTGTTTCCTTCATTCCTGTTTCCTCCTTCCTTCCCTCTTTCCCTCTCTCACTCCTTTTATCCCTCCCTCCCTCCTTCCTTCCTTCCCCTCTCCATTCTTCCTCCTTCCCTTCCATTCTTCCTTTCTCCCTTCTTCCCTCTTTCCCTTTCTTCTGAAACAGTCTCCATATAAAGCCTCACTGTTGTTTGAGTTTCTTTCTAGTGAGTTTTATTAACAACATCTATATAGAAAATACTTAAGTTTTATGTTTCTCTTATGCGTAAAAGCCAGCTTGAAACAGACCATGAAACTCAAAGAGGACAAAATAGCATATTTATGACTGGAGGTAGGTAGAATTTACTAAATAAAGCAGAAATCCATAAAAGCAAAAGAAAGACTCCTGATAAGTTAGACTTTATCAAAAGTGAAATCTCCTTAAACAATGCTGTGAGGAGAAAGCCCTACAGAGTAGGATACCATACTCAAATCTGCACCTGACCAGAACCTAGTAGGATAAAGTTTCCCTCTGATTTAACAAAGGAAAGACAAACAAGCTGATTAAAGAAAAAAAGGAAAGGAAACTTGAAAAAAAGTGCTAGCCTAGAAAATAATGTATTAGAAAGATTTTTAAAAGCATTGAAAGAGGTACATTCAGTACTGATCAAATAAATGGCGCACCTACAGGGGAAAGAAAAACGAATATTATGTTAGGTAATAGCCAGTCTCTCAAAAAGGAAAGCAGCAACTAGACAAAAGTAAAGAAGAATGCAGAAGACGGAATAAAACATCCACACTCTTGACAGAACAGTTATGAAAACCAGCCACTCTCTTGGCTGAGAAGTCCCGACAAATTCCAACTAACCAACATCATACATACTACACTCATGATACAAAACAAATCAAGGGTTAGTGAAAATACAGTGATTCTAAAACATTCCAAATTTGAAAGAAAAAAGTATACTTTTGAATCATTCCTAGATTAAAAAGAAGTCACAAGCCGGAGGACCCACCTCAGTGGTAGTACAGTTGCCCACCATGTGAAAGGCCCTGACTCCAACCACGAAGACAGCAACAGAAGCAAGAAATCACAAGCAATGCTTGCAAGAAGGCCTCTCTTTTGCTACAGTTAGCATGCAATAAAGAAAACTAAAAACTTATCATAGAAGAAAAGAACTATAAAAACATTAGAAGGAAGGCAGAAAGCAGAGACAATTGGTAAAATCCAAGTACGTTTTGAAAAGGAACAGGGATTCTTTAAAAATTGCTTTGACAGGACTCATCACCTTTTTAAAAGACGACATCAGAAACAAAGTCTTGAAATTAGGAAGTCAAACACCTGTATCTGGTAAAGAAAATTTTAAGCAAGAAGTTTATTGTGTAAACTATATGCTGATGTTTTTTGAAAAAGAATCAAAGAAAATATATAATGTCTATTGCCCAAACTGACACGATAATAGAGGTTTTAAGTTAATTATGATAGTTAAGTACATTAAGGGGAAAGGGAAAAGGGGAAAGGGGAAAGGTGACATCACCTGCCCACTCACAGCCTCATGGTGGTTTGTGCAGGGGTGTGTTTGTAAAAGCAACAAAAGCCAGATGATCCGTTTCCACAAGTTCTTCACAATAATAAGTGAAGAGATTGACTTCTGAGGTAAATGTAGTCTCCATAAGAAAGAACAATCTACTAGCTTCACATGTCATGATAGATAGATAGATAGATAGATAGATAGATAGATAGATAGATAGATAGATAGATAGATAGGGATGGATAGATGATAGATAGATAAATAGATAGATAGATAGATAGATAGATAGATAGATAGATAGATAGATAGATAGATAGATAGATAGATAGGGATGGATAGATGATAGATAGATAAATAGATAGATAGATAGATAGATAGATAGATAGATAGATAGATAGATAGATAGATAGATAGATAGATGGATGGATGGATGGATGGATGGATGGATGGATGGATGGATGGATAGATAGATAGATAGATAGATAGATAGATAGATAGATAGATAGATAGATATGGATGGATAGATATAGATAGATAGATAGATAGATAGATAGATAGATAGATAGAAGATAGATAGATAGATAGATAGATAGATAGATAGATAGATAGATAGATCGGTCATATGAAATATTAGCTTTTCTGGTTTAGCAGTGTCCTCACATAATAATAATTTGTCACAAACCAGTACGTTTCTGCCAGGAATACAAAAATGGTTTTATCATTAAAAGAATAGCATGAGTGTCATTTTCTTAATATGTCAAAAGAATCCTAAGCAAACAACAAGAGCACAACACAGAGCTCTAGATGTGTATGTGTTTCCGTAGGAAAACAGTAAGGGGCCATAGGAGAATGGAGACTCCTTCAAGGGAAGGGAGACAGATACAGTGAAAAGGGGTTAAGGGGACTAATGGAGCAGCAAGGATTAGGATGGGAAAGCCGGGTAGAATATGGGAAAGGATAAGTAACACTTAAGCCCATTTGTAAAGTCCGTATGGAAACCAGCTACACACACACACACACACACACACACACACACACACACACACACACACACACACACGTTTAAATGCAGTTCAGGGAAACAATGTACCAACTACACAACACTGGTACCTAGTACCAGAAATGGATTATCTCTTCTAAATTATTGGTCGTTGGGATGTCATAGAGCCCAAACAGTATAGGCTATTGTAATTATCATTATGTACTCTTGAGAACTTGACAATAGGACCATTGTGGTTTGAATACGCTTGGCCCAGGGAGTGGCACTATTAGGAGATGTGGCCTTGTTGGAGTAGGTGTGGCATTGTTGGAGGAAGTGTGTCACTATGGGAGTGGGCTTTGAGACCCTCATCCTAGCCGTATGGAAGCCAGTCTTCTCCTAGCAGCCTGCAGATCAAGAATGTTGAGCTCTCAGCTCTTCCCACACCATCCCTGCTTGGACACTGCCATGCTCCTGCCTTGGTGATAATGAACCTCTGAACCTGTAAGCCAGCCCCAGTTTAACGTTGTTGTTTATAACAGTTGCCTTGGTCAGGATGTCTTTTCACAGCAATGGAAGCCCCATTTTTCTAAAAATGAGGTTTTTTAGACAACCACATACTTGAATCATAAACATAGAGAAATCCTGACCCAGAACCTTCATCCCTTCCGGCTGGCATGCTCACAGAAGATAAAAGTAGCCATCAATATCATTCAACTATGAATTCTGCGAGGTACGAATTGATCTGTCAAACTATGTTCCCTGGCGTAACAGTGGCACAGTTGTCACGGGAGCAACCATCCACCCTCTGACTGAATGTAGGGCCTGATCTACAAGATGGAGCGCATACCTGGTACTGTTAATGGCTCTAAGAACTTTCAGCCACATGGGTTAGAGGCTCTAGGGATGGTACCTTCTACTGTAATTTTACTAAATATACATAGCGCTAAAATGACCCCTAATCATTTATTGTTATATCGTACACCAGTGCATCTCTCAGCTCTCATCAAAGAAGCTTCTTTGTGCAGTATATGAAAATTAATATAGAGGTTCCCAACTGGTCAGTATTTATGGAATAAGAGCCTACACAGTGCTCAGTCCTGAAGAGAACATCAATACCGCAATATGCTCAAGATTTAGGGGTTCTTCTGGGAGGATAAGGAGGTGGGGGTGATCTGTGGCAAGTGAGAGCAAGAAGGATATATATGACCAAAATACATTGTATGAACCTCTCAAAGAATTAACAAAAATATGATTTTAAAGTATGGAAGTGCAATCCTAAAGGAAATACTTTGGCTCTTTGATGCATACTGAAAAGCTGATGCTGTAATTCACATAAAAATATTAAGAAACTCGAACAGCTAAATTGATTTTGAATAGCATTATTAAAAGAAAATTCCACACGGCTAGGGGAGCCGTGGGCTTGATTCTCCTCCTGTAAAAAGAAAGAGACACCCTGTCATACTCAGAGCCATTTCACAAAGGCAGAGTCATTCAAATACTGTGGTAGTGTGTCAGGACTGACAAGCCGGAGGCCAGGTTAAAATGGAGAACTTAGACTCTGGCCCAGGCCGTTATCAGACGATCACATCACACATCACATCACACGAGCAGCCTTTGGAAGCCCGGGGGAAGCAGTCCCGAGACAAAAGACAAATCCCAGATGAAAGCTGTTAGGGAAAGGGAAGAAGCAGGCACTGGGAGGAAATGTGGAAACTAGAAAGCTTATGGTTTGAGTTTAGGGTTGTTTTGTTTGAAAAGAGACCTGAGTGGAGAAAAGCCCATAGAAGGTCCAGCTGAGCCACAGAAGGAGAGTGTCCTGTCCCAGTCTTCTCCAGAGAATTTAGGAGACGGGGATGGAGGTGAGGTAGCTAGTGCAGATTTGTGGACAGGAATGTGTTCGGCTGTTCAATCCTGCATACGTTTCCCTTGGTTTCCGTGACTGCCTGCATTTTAGAATAGACAGGAAAAACAGCAGGCCTTCAGAAGAAGTAGAAGAAAGTAGAGAAGTCAGACCAGAGAGGCCGAGCTGTGTGCACTCTAGAGAAGAAAATACTAAGGACTACCTCCACTCCCCTCGGGGCAGCTTAGTTGTCACACAAGGGCAAGGTTGAGGCTTGGACAAGGGCAGGACTTGAAATAACAGGAACCCTGGCATCAGAACCAACCTGCACTCTCTGGTGCCTGACAGTGTTAGAGTTCGGCAGCCCCTGACCCTGCCACCCACCTCTCAGCGTTGTAACTGTAAATGGATCAGTGACTGGGTGGGACTTGAAAAAACCAAGTCCTGAAGATCCTGAAGGTTTCGTCCAGCCTTGATTGTTCCTGAACTTAAAGTTCACTTATTCTCTAAGACTAAACAGAGTACTAAAAACTAAGGAAGTCCTTAGTCCCAAGCTAAGCAAAAGTTTCCGCGGACCAAACTGGCGGAGGGAGACTGTGGGACGAGACACAGTGGAAATGTGCGATGCAGTTAAAGTGGTAAAGGAGGCCCTGGGGTGAATGAAAGCAAAATAAAATCTCAGTGCTTGCCTCACTGGCCAAAGCCGGAATGGCCACCTCAGTTACTACATCTATAGGGGAGCTGAGAGGAAGACAGAGAGCACGACAGGGACTTGGTGGGGATCAAGGAGGTGGCTCTGGGCTTTGGCTGTGGCCCCGCAAGAGCCTGGGCTCTCTTCCATGCATCTGGCTAGCTGGGTCAGGTCTGGGTGGGCCGGTGAGGGGAGAGAGGCTCACACAAAGCCAAATGAACTGAGAGGGAAATAGAATCATTCTGTGGATCAAATCCTGGGGCTTGTGGAGCAAAATAAAAAGGAGTCAGTGGCTGCCCAGGGTCCAGGAACACCAGCTATAAAACTTGAGCATCTGTTAGGACTCAGAGTTAATTTGGCAACCTCGGCTGTGGTCCCAAGGAAATGGAGGTAGGGGGTAGGCTGAAGTGTTGCAGGAATCCTCAGAAGACACCCCCAATGTAAGGTTCCTGGGAATACAAAGGACATAACTGCTACCCAGGGCACAGTGTTTTCTGCTCAACTCATGCATTTAAGACTTCATGATTGGGCCCCAGTGGCTGCTGAAAAGTTCCAGAATATTCTCATCAAAACAATAGCTCCGTGAAAGAGTGGCTTCCAACCTGCAGGGAGGTGCTCTTGTTACTTTGAGATGAGTTTTACGTTCTCTGGCATAAGAGAGACTCCGATAACCCTCCACTTCCTCTTGCTTCTTGTTCATTTCTTAATTTTTACAAGTATTTTGAGGCATGGGAGGCTAGCTCAGTGGTAGAGCATTTGTCCATCCTGCACAGTTCCCTGAATTTAGTCTTTAGCATTGCAAGAAAGGCGTTTAGTCCGGCCAGATGCAGCACTCAGGAGAGCAGGCCTTGCACCTTACATGGGCAGTACAGTAGGGCTGGCCCTGCTGGCAAAGGTGAGCATCCCTGAGGGTGGACATGAGAGTGGGAAAGCTGGCCTACCCCTTGCAGGCTGTGGCCCTGGGTAGCTAGTCAGGGCAGTGCTGGAGAGCTCATTCTGGGGGTGTGGGTGAGGGAGAGCCTATGAGCTGACCAACTCAGCTACCACCTAGGTCCAGACCCGGGGCTTTGAGTTGGCTCACCCCAAAATCTACCCCATCTGTCAGATGCTGGAGCATGTGAAGGGGCCAGTCCTGCAGATCCAAAGCTGCAGGGTCTCCATGACACAGGGCAACAGCAGGATAACTGTTGTTATCACAGAGAGGAGTCCCTGTGAGGATTGATGGTGTAGCAGAAACCAGAGGCCTTGAACCAGACCAATGACTCATTGCAGTTGCAATGCAAGTGAAGACGTGTGGATAAGAGGTTACACCGTGGGACATACTGCTCACACTGAAGCTTCCATGGGCAGAGTTCCTTTTAATTTAATTTTGGGGGGAGGGGTGAGGTTGCAAGGGCAGAGGGTGGATATGAAGAGACAAGATGAGTGGGATTGAGGTGCATGATGTGAAATTCACGAAGAATCAATAAAAAGCAAAGAAGTACACACACACACACACACACACACACACACACACACAGTGTTTAATAGACATATAACATCTCCCATGTTGGGGGCTGCAGCTCTAGACACATAGACACTGTGCAAAAACCAAATGGCAGCAGTTAGCATGCATCTCCTCAAATGCCTGCCATTCTCTGTGGTAGGGGCATTCAGACGCTTCTAGTTCTAGCGTGTAGCGATCTTAATTTCCAACATTTGCAGATATGAAAAGCCCTCTCTAGGGGAAATGAAACCTTTGTACTATAAGGAGAAAGGCCCAGGTGTATGGTGTAGTATGCATGTGTGTCTACCATTCCCTCGGGTGATATTAAGTATCTGTTGGTGCATACCTGTCCACAGCTTGCCTAGAACAAACAGGGTTTTGCAGCCTGGGGTCTAATAACAGGATTTTGTGCCCTCTCTGCTTTTGAGTTCCTTAGTTTTGCAGACAGGTATTCCTGGGATGTGGGGGTATGCAAACATGTTGGGCCATTCAGCAAAAAGCTTAGCAGCAGACCTGTGACAGGGCCGCAAGTGCCTGGAGTCACTGTGGATGGAGGTCAGACACCTTATCCCTGGCCTGTGATACTCAATCTCACAGGCTTGCTTCCAGTCAGACAGTTAACCACTGTCCCCAACCCATGGGCCACTCAGCTGCCTGTCTTGAATGATGCCAGACACTCAGCAGAAATTCAGTGCCTCCCCCAGCATCACAGCTGCCTGGGATCCACTGGGAAGGCCTGGACTTCCAACGATGCCCTTGTGTGACTGGCCTGGCTGCCCAGGGCTTCTTTCCATGCACACTGAGGCAGTCAGATTAGAGCCCACTTCCCTTAGTCAGAGACACGAGCTGAACAATCTCAGGAGTCCTTGTCTGTCTCCTCCCTGGGTTTGTTTTTCCATTTATCCCCTTAAATATGTCACAGTGGTTCCTGGGATATCCAAATGAAGTTGTGTACACAATGGCATGACTTAACAAAAAGCAAGTAGAAAACAAAACAAAATAAAGAAAAAGAGAGAGAGAGAAGCAAGCCTGGTCTTTGAAGTCTATACCTTGGTTCTGGTACTGGAGGGACAACCACAACAGCAAGCTGGACTGAAAAACTCCTTGAGAAAGCAAGGCTGTGTGGGTGTGGTGAGCTGTGGCACAAAGGTGTCATGGTTCCTCTGTGGCACCCGTTGACCCTGGTGACAGCCAGTAGTCATTTTGCCTGAGGAGAGTAGCAGTAGATCAGATAGATTTCACTGGACTGAGAAGTTCTCAGATTCCCTTGGGCCTGAACATGGACCCCAGGAGTGAGAGGCGGGACATCAGGATGGAATTCTGGCTATTAGGTAGAACAAGGCCTTTGCAGCTGTGGCCCGGCTGTGGCTGCAGCTGTAGGCAGGGTTGGTTCAGGCAGTACAAGGGTCCTCCCAAGTGTCCTGGGATGGTCTTCTGGAGTGCCCTCTTTTTTATATAGTGGGACTTTGAAAGCCCACTGTCACCCTCAGAAAGCATGGGAACCAGGTAACATGGATCTAGATCTTTTGATCTCATTAGGCTATTACCGCCTGGCCCGGTTCTGCCTTACTACTCCTGTTATCTCTAAACCTGCTACATCAGAGTCTGAATTGTCACCTTCCTCAGGCTAATTACGTGGGACCAAGGCTCTTGTTGAGCTTGCTGCTTCCTGTGGTCCTAAAAGATGAGGCCCAGGGATATGTCTGTCCTTTCTAGTCACCAATAGCTGAAGGCATTCAGACACCACTAGTAGCTGGGCTGGAGAAGGCCGTAGTCCACCATATTGCAGGGTTATTAAGGACATCAGTTTAGTGTCCACTGTTCAGAGGTGTGGGCACTTTATGAATTAAGACATTTGTGTCTGTTTATAGAGATGGTAAACCAGTCTGTTCCCATCCCCAGGCTCTGAATGAATCTCGGAGAGCAGGCTGAGAGACATTATTTCCTGTCAATTAGCGGAAACACTATGAATAAACACGTGGGGGCCTGTTAACACGCACCTACGAGCTAACGTGGGTTTATACCTCCCTTGGGCAGGTATCAAATGTTCGCTTTGCAGTCCATGGGGGACCTGGTAAACAGCCGCTGGGGAGTTTTCTTTCCTTTAATTGGAGTGGTTCTTGAAACAGATGTCCAATGTGTAGGGATATCTGGATGTCAGCTTTCCGAGGCAAAAAAACACGGAGAAATCCCAGTACGGCAGAGCAGGAGAGAGACACGCCAGGGCTAACCCATCAGGCATTACAGTCCTTAAGTAACGTAGCCTCTGGTGTCACAGGGGGGAAAGTCAGATGTGAAGCATGCGGTTTCAAAGCCAGATTACAGCAATTTAGGAATGTTCTTCTTGTCCTTGTCCAGTTTCTACATCCCCTTTTCTAGAGCCTGGCACAGGAGCAAAAAGTTCTCCCAGCCATCCCTGGTAAGACTCCCTCATTCTTGGGCATTCTGGGAAACATGGGTCTAAAGCTTGTCTCAAAATAGCCTTCAGCAGGTCTATAGGAAAAGACCTAGCTTTTGTAGTTGTTGTGAAATGTAAGGATGTAAGTCTTCTCGTGAGAGCTAGATCTACGAGAAGCAAACATGCACAGGGCCATCTGATGGAATGGCTAAGTAGGGAGAGAGAAAAATCGATGACTTCTGACTGCAGCTCTGGGGCCTGGATGGGAAAAACCTAACCTTGAATTTTAGGAATTGCATCAACTAAAATGAGGTCCTTTTTATAACAAAGGAGATATTTAGAAGAAAGAGAAAAGACATTTAATCAAAATTTAGTCACAACAAGCTTATAATGTAATTTGATTTCTAGAGGCACTTTACCGTTTTTTTTTTTTTAAGCGAAGAAAGGAGAGTATACATTAAAAATAAACTTTTTCCTTTTGGTACGCTCTTTTTAGTTGAATGTGACTTTATTCTATATGTAAATTACTTTTAAAAGTTTAAAAAAATTATAGGTTTAAAGAGGACATAATAATCTTAAATGTATATTTTCCTAACAACAGGGCTGCAAGACAAGTTAAGCAAAACCAGATAGACTGGAAAAAGAAAATAAACAAATCCACAGTTGCAGTTGTAGACTTTGATACTTTCTTCTGGGTAATGGTAAACAGACAGAACACCACCGAGTTCAGGAAGGGCTTGAGAGCAGCATCAGCCTGACCCCTACCAAGTGCTCCTTCTCGACGAGAGCAGAATACTCATGCTTTCTGGTGCACAAGACGGGTCCAAGGGAACGCTCACCAACTCAGGCCGTAGTCCAACAATAACTTAAAAGAATCTAAGTTTTGGTGTGTTACAATAGAAAGATTAAACTAGAAATGAGTATCGAAATATCTGGAAAAAAATCACTAAATCTGTAAAATTCTTAATAATCAATGGTGCCAAAGGAAGTCTCCAGTGAAAAGTAGGAAATATTTTGAAGTGAGTAAAAATAAAAGATGTATGAATCTGCAGCCTAATGTCCTATTTAGAAGGAAATTTAATGTTTTAACTCCTGTGATGGTTTGTATATACTTGGCCCAGGGAGTGGTACTGTTGGGAGGTGTGGCCTTGGAGTAGGTGTGGTCTTGTGGGTGTGGCCTGAAGATCCTCATCTTAGCTGCCTGGGAGCCAGTATTCAGCTAGCAGCCTCCAAATGAGGATGTAGAACTCTCAGCTCCTCCTGCACCATATGTGTCTGGACACTGCCATACTCCCACCTGGATGATAATGGACTGAACCTCTGAACCAGTAGGCCAAACCCAATGAAACGTTTTCCTTTATAAGACTTGCCTTGGTCATGGTGTCTTTTCACAGCAGTAAAACCCTCACTAAGGTAACTCTTTAGAGCATGAAAGGCTTCAGGTTTGTAATGTAGCCTCCTTCCATAAGTAACTAAGGAGAGGGGGAGAAAAATTAGCCCAGAGTTAGAATAAAAGTAAGACAAGAATTCATGAAACCAAATGCCATTTGTGAAGAAAAATCAACAGAAGGGATAAACTTTAGCCAAGCTGAAGTGGGAGGGGAAGGAGGGAGAGGAAAGAGGAAGGAGAAAATATCAGAAAGAGAAATTGGTGCTTGTAAAGTCATCATAAGGAATACTACGAACAGCTCAGAGCACATTAATTCAATAATTAAGAGGAAATAAGCCAATTCCTTAAAAGCTACAAACTCCTAAAACTCAGCCAAGAAGAAGCCGATTCTATCGATGTCATGTTTATCTTTTTTTAATTTTTTTTATCTTTATTAACTTGAGTATTTATTTACGTTTCGATTGTTATTCCCTTTCTCAGTCAGGGCCAACATTTCCCTAATCCCTCCCCCTCCCCTTCTCTATGGGTGTTCCCCTCCCCATCCTCCCCCATTACCACCCTCCTCCCAACAATCATGCTCACTGGGGGTTCAGTCTTGGCAGGACCAAGGGCTTCCCCTTCCACTGGTGCTCTTACTAGGCTATTCATTGCTACCTATGAGGTTGGAGTCCAGGGTCAGTCCATGTATAGTCTTTGGGTAGTGGTTTAGTCCCTGGAACATGTTTATCTTTTTAAAGACTGAGTTTGTGGCCTTGAACAAGTCCTTCTGAAAGGCAAGCCTGGGGTCTGGATCTCACTGCTGAATTTAGCTGAACAGTGAGAGGAAAAGTAACAGCGAGTCTTCCCAAGTTTCCAGAGAAATAGTGAAGGGAGTAAGCTCTTCCCAACGCATCTAAGAAAGCTGATGGTACCTTCCTATTGAAAGCCAACTAAGAAAGATTCAAAGAAGAAAACCACAGGCCCCAATAATATATTCCCTTACATTCTCAAAAAGAAAGAGTAAGTCAAATATTTCAATATACACACAGGAAAAATGGAATTTATCCTGGGATTGAGCCGGGTGGAGGGTGAGGGACAGGGCATCCCTATCTACGAGTGGAGCCCACAGCTATCTGTGTGTGTTCCTACAGGCCTGAGAGCCAATGGTACAGGCGAACCCTGACCCCGCCCACTGAGGAAGTTTCTCATTCAGGGAGGGCCAGGCTTTCAACAACTGAATAAGATACATACACACTACAAAGACTAACTTACCCTATAGTTCAGAAATTTAAATGTTAACCTCATCCAAAAACTATTCCCAAATGTGACACATTGATTAACGCTCCTAAATCCACACTCTTGGCACCAGAATGAACTTTCTTAGGATGGAGCTGGTCTATTCACAGCCGAGAACACCCTCTCCCCAGAAGAGGTGGCAGTCCTTGGATGTTCCCTTCAAAGCTGCATCCCTCAGGAACTGCTTTCTCAAGGCCCCACCTTTCAATGTTGCCAATATAAATCTAGCAATAGGTTATTGATCTCCTATATCGGAGCCCTTCTGATCCAATCAATTCCTCCTAAGCCCCACCTCTGAACATTCCAATGGGATTTATAGGTATGTGGTGGGGTGGGGGTTTTAAGTTACAGACTCCTCTCAGGGACCTAAGTCATCACCAGCTGCCCTCACCTGCCTCTTGTGGGGAGCCCCAGGTGTAGGCTGCATGTTAAAGGACTGCCTGACATCCCAGTGTGCGTCCTCTCCGTCTCCCTCTCCCTCTCCCTCTCCCTCTCCCTCTCCCTCTCCCTCTCCCTCTCCCTCTCCCTCTCCCTCTCCCTCTCCCTCTCCCTCTCCCTCTCCCTCTCCCTCTCCCTCTCCCTCTCCCTCTCCCTCTCCCTCTCCCTCTCCCTCTCCCTCTCCCTCTCCCTCTCTCTCCCTCCACCTTCTCTCTGTTCCAGGCATTCTCTCTCTTCCTTTCTGTCCTTAGAGCCCCTTTCTCTCCCTCTCCCTCTGCCCTGACTTGATCACTGGGCATACAACACAAAGCTACCATGGTAGTGCTCAGTGTGATTACTCATGGAAGCAACGCTTGGCCAAGATCCCTGTGAACCCCACATATCGAGAGTGGTCAGGAGTTGATACATATGCCCCTGAGGCAGTGTGGAAAAGCTGGGCTGCTTGATTTCTCAGCTTGATAAGCAGCTGTGAGTAGCTGCACCTCCCATGCAAGGGTACAGTAATCCACTATCACTGTTTCTCAGATCCAATTGTCCTCTGCATGGAGCAAATAGGAGTATTGACTGGGCTTGGGTTGGGTACAGTCATATCCACATCTCCCATACCCTTCACACTGGCCCTCATGGCTGAAGTCCCTCCAGGAAAACAAACTTGGTCTTTGCTTCCTCTTTGTCGTCATAGAGAGAGAGTCAAATTTTCATTTGACTTTGACCACCATACAACTCCTTGCTCATAGGAGGAAACCAGCATAGAGGTTCCTGCCCTTGACCCATGTGTCTCCTCCAATGATGCATATGCATTGGAGAACTGGGGAAATAGCCACAGAATGAGTTAAGGAACGATTGGACCTATTATGAAAGCAGATGGCGTCTGACTTCCACTGGTCACCTGATCTTTATTACCCGCTACTAGGACAGGCAAGCATAAGACATAATTTAGTAAATTCTATTAATGCACTTGACCTCCCAGTTCCTTTACCAGCACAATGCCCCTCTCCAAACAATAGCACCTTAGTAACCCTGGACACCCCCCCACCCCCAACCTGCATCAGGCAACACGTACGCTCCTTTCTGAACAATGGAGTAAGTTTCTCCTCCTTTGATGGACATTGAATGTGGACAGTTTCTATTCAAACATATTTCCAGTACATCCTGGTCCTAGGATGGGAGGATTCATCAAGCCCGAACTGGTTTTGGGTGCTGTACACTAAGACAAAGCCGTGGCCTTGAGTGAACTGTTAGGGAGGATCCTAAGCAGACTTGAGTGTGCACATGGTTACCACGTTCCCCTTGCCTTTGCTGGCTGAGATCCCTTGGCCTCTAGTACCCTGGGATCTGATTACTCTTATTGCCTTTAGTTAGTCCAAATCAAGGGACTGCCCATTTGTTTCTAAGCACAAGCACACAGAGAGCACTACACAGATGTTTGGTCTAAGCCCCTTGAGGCACCCAAGTGGCTAGGCCCCTCTCATGAGGACCTCCAACCACCGGACTCAGCCCACAGAACACTCTTACTGCCATAACAGCTGTACCCAGCCCCTCCAGACACAGCCAGCCAACCTCTGGACTCGAAAACCCTCCAATCCCCAACCCTGGGAAACTCCACCCCAAGAAACACTTTGTAAACCCTGTCTTCTGGTCAGTGCTCCGCTGCTCCTCCCCTGAGCAGAGGCAGCCTCTGTCTTGTTTTCTTCCCTCCCAATAAATCTCTTGCGTGAGGTTCGTTGTACAGTGTGACCTTGTGATATTCTTTGGCTCTCTACTGACAGGATACTTTTTCCTTCAGAGCTGTAACCCCTTAGAATTGTAATTCTTATATTCAGACCTTAGATAATAAGTTCATTGTAATATGGCTGTCTCTCCACCTTCCTCTACAGCACAAAAAGGCAGGCTGGCACATCAGGCTTGCTTACTCTGGGCCACATATTAGTCTCCACTCCAACCCCATGGCTTGGCAATGTTGGAGCCCTCTCTATCCCTCTGAGCTGAAATACCAATGGTGGGAACCATTTAGTGGTTCTGTAACAAAAAAGTGATCTTAATACAGTTTTATGTTCCTTCCGTGGCCATCCCACACATGCAAAGCCCATTCTTCTACATGTCACCAGATTGTTTCTGTGTAAAGAAACTCGGGTAGTTCTCTTACAGTGTCAGATACTCCTCTGGTCATATTTTGCCCCCTTTCCTTGGGTTCTGTCTTAATTGGGGGTTCCATTGCTGAGAAGAGACACCATGACCAAGGCAACTCTTATAAGGGACAACATTTCATTGGGGATGGCTTATGAGCTCAGCGGTTCAGCCTGTTATCATCATGGCAGGAAGAATGGCAGCATCAAGGCAGATAAAGTGATGGGGAAAAAGCCAAGAGTTCTACATCTTGATCTAGGGGCAGCCAGAAGTCTATCTCCCAGGCAGCTAGGAGGAGGGTGCCTTCTGCACTGGGCGGAGCTTTAAAGCCCATCCCCACAGTGAGGAAATTCCTTCCACAAGGCCACACCTACTTATAGAGCTACTTCCCATGGATCAAGCACATTCAAACCACCACGGATTCCATTAGAACTTCTTGTAACTTTAGAGACAGGGGATGGGGCGAGATACTGAATAGACTGAGGGCTGCCTTGAAGGCAATCTTTTCCTTTCCCTCTTTCTTCCCTCAAACCCCATAAAAGAAAGCCACAAACAGTACACAGGACCCTCAACTATCCTCATTCCTCATTCTCATCCTTCTTCCCCCTCGAGAGGGTAGACCCTGCATGAAAGCAGGAAGGCTGTGCCAGCTAACAGAGTTTCATCAGAATTTAGGAGTTCAATGCCTCTAGCTTGCTTCAATGGGGCCTTCTGAGACATTCCATCAAAACTCTCAGGACTCCAAGTCCTCCCTAGCAGTCAACACTCTCTAAGACTTTTGATTTATTTTGTGGCATTAACTGGGTTTACAGCGTTAACTGGGTTTACAGCGTTAACTGGTCACTCAGCAGGATGGGGCTATGGCTTTTGTTGATTGTTTGGTTGGTTTTTCAACGGGCTCTGACCTTCAAGTCACACAAGGTCAAGATTTTTAACTAAGCATTTAGACTATGACAGAAGCCCCTCAACTCCTACTTTTCAAATGACGTTACGAAAAGCCAGTCAGTCTCTTAAGTTTCTGTTAATTTAAGAAAAATTTAGGGCAGGGTCATTAACAGTCACTGAGACCAGTGCCAATGCTTGTGGGGAGGGGAGGTTGACCTAGAACTTAACTACATAGCCAAAGATGACCCTTTGACTGCAGATTCATCTACCTCTATCTCCAAAGTGTTGGGAATGCAGGCCTGCATCACAATGTCTAATTTTCCATGGTGCTGGAGATTCTGGTGAAGCCAGGACTTCGTGTCTGCTAAGGAACTGAGCTATATGTTTAAGACAGATCCTTGCTTCTTAAAATTGCTTGCTTAGGACTATCCGAAGGCAACATTTTATTATCTGTATTAGTAGATCACTACATTGACTATCACTGCTTCCTTTGCTAAAAGAAATAGGCCATTACAATCTTGAGGGCTGATGAGGTAGCAGAGTCGATTCCAGACGACACAGAGCCAACCCTAAGAGTCATTCTTAAGATCCTGTTCCTGAGTGGGCACAGTGGCTCCATGGATGCACAAACTCACTGGGCTAACCTTACAACCTGGATGAATCCCTGGGTGAAAGTGGATGGAAACAGACAGACCCAATTCTTGAAGGTTGTCTCTGACCTTGATACACACACTATGTGTGTGCCTTCCCTCACATACATATCACACACTCACACACACACACACACACACACACACACACACACGTGTGCGTACGCTTTAAGAAATAATGTTGTACTCTGCACACAAAAATCTGTATTAGTCAAGATTAGTCAACAGTGCAATTGTAGATTTTTATATAGAGAGACTTCTTGATTTTTAAATGGAGTTACATCCTACATCCAAAATAAATAAATAAATAAAAGTCCGAAATCAGAAGTCAAAGAACATTTACTGCACTTAACCTGCTGCATCATACTGAGCAGTGTGAGAAGAGGTTGTGTGGCTGACTGACAGCTTGGGCTCAGGGCTACTGCCCAGCATCACTAGAAAATACTCTGGTGTGTAGCACTTGCCAGCAAAGAAGTGAACTGCCAGAGTTCAAAGTCTGGGCTCTATTGCATCGTGTGACAGGTTTTCACCATTGTGTAATTAAATCAAATTATTAAATTAAAGCATTGAAAGTCAAGAATCACACATACATATTTAATATTTTTCATATATAATCTCCATTATATATTGTGCCTAATTCTGTCTATATTGTTTGTAGTGCATAATATAAAATGTGGGTAGTATGTATAAAGATGTTCAGTATACGATATTGGCTCATGAGTCAACTCTGCCATGCTGCTCAAGACAAAGAGCTAAAGGTATACGTCTAGCTCAAAGGGCAGCAGGTGAGAGCAAGGTGAGCCCACAGTCCTGCGGGCAGTCTGCTGCTGAAGTTTTCTCAATCGGGGAAATTAATTGTGGTGGTTTGAACGAGAATTGCCACCATAGACTCATGCCTTTGAATATTCAGTCTCCGATTGGTGGAACTATTTGGAAAGATCAGGAGACATGGCCTTGTTGGATTCCTGTGTCATTGTGCTTCAAAAAGTCAAAAGCTCATATCATTCCCGGTGTGTTCTCTGGCCCTGTTTGTGGTTTGAGATGTGAGTTGATAGCTGTTCCTGCCACCGTGCCTTTGTTCCAGTGTCACAGACTCTAACCCTCTGAAACCATAAGTCCAATTAAGCACATTCTTTTATAATTTGCCTTAGTCATGTGTTCTTATCACACACAATAGAAAAGTAACTCATACACTAGTCAACTGATTAGATGAGGCCCACCTACATTATTGAAAGCAATTCACTTAGGCAAAAGCTTGTTAACTTTAATTTAACCTTATCTCCAAATAGTCTCTTAGTTGATACCTAAGACGCACACAGAGACATTCTTAAAAATAGCATAATTGTGTCCTTAAATAGAAAAGGCAATGTCCAGAGTTGGAGATTCATGAATCATTTTTAAAGTTCTAAGTAAAGCAAGGGTAGAGGTGAACTTCCTTGGTCTGCTAAAGGGACATACGTGAAATATACTGGAACTGACGCCATTCTTAATAGTGAAAGGCCGAACACACACAATCACGACTCTAGGTATTCACACCAAGGCAGTGTTACACACAACTGTCAGAAAAGTGGGAACAAACCCAGCGTCTCTCAGTGGATAGTCTCTCTCTCTCTCTCTCTCTCTCTCTCTCTCTCTCTCTCTCTCTCTCTCTCTCACACACACACACACACACACACACACACACACACACACACACACACACACTCAGCAGTGAAAGGAACCAGTTACTAATGCACATCACAACATGTGAGGATGGAAGAGAAGAATGGAAGTTAGAAGAAGTCGTTGTAAAACATGGTCTGCTCTGAGGGTATGGGAGTCAATCTCGATTGTCAACTTAATGGAACTAGTGTGAGGATGGAAACAGAGCTTCTTCACCTGCATGTGCAGTGTCCATGGGAGACGATGTAGACTTACTGAGGTGAGAAGACTCGCCCTGATATTGGCAGTGTCTTTCCATGGGCTGGGACCCCATGGAATTAAGTGAGCTGAACACAAATATTCTTCTCTCTCTGCTTTTGGATGCTAAATGCAGAATTCCTGCCACGAAGGCTGCCCACCTCAGTGGACTTTACCTTCGAACTGTAAGCCTAAATAAACTCTCCCTCCTGTAGGGTCCATATTGTCAGGCCCTTGGTCATCACAACCAGAAAAGGGACTAATACAGTAGGTTTCCATTTGTATGACACTCTGATGGGGGGAAATCTAAGGGGTTGAGGGAAGATAAAGGGAGGGCTGCCAGGGGTTAAATGCAGGGGCGAGATTAGGTACAAAGGCACAGCAGGAAGGACCCCCTGGGGAGGTTAGAACTGCCTGTGGTGATGGTTCCAAGACTCTAAGCATATGTAAAAACTCGCAGAACTGCAGATGAGGGAAGTCTAATACTATATGTAAATTTAGACAGCAGGATGGAAAAACTTCTGCCAGTGGGCTGGGAAAAAAAATTTGATAAAGGAAACAAGATTTCACTTTAAAATGCTTAATTGTGCATTACTTATTGATGAATGGAGTCCGCAAGATTTAACCTTTCTTCCCCCTGTGGACATTTGATGTCTAAAATTACAGTTGTCACATTCCCTGGGTGTAATTAGATGTGGACGAGCATTTTGCATCGTTTAAAGTGGCAGCGAGGAGGCAATGTCGGGCTTCTCTGTCTGGCTTTAATGATATGTCAAGCTGCTCGGAAACCTCTCTGGTTTTGGAAACTGACATTTGGGCCTCAATTGTCCAATTATCTGGGCCATCACCCTTGGGTCTGGACTGTCCACAATGATGTTTTCTGGGCCCAAGGCCAAGGCCTCAAGGCCAGTAAAAACCTTGACTGACGTCAAGAAGCCAAAACCGAAGAGGGAGAGAGGGAGGATCCTCCTGGTGTGTGTGGCTGCCTTGAAGGAAATAGAGCCAGAGTGCTTGGGATAAGATTTTTCACCTCTCCAAAGGACTTCACTGAGGTACTGCACACGGGGACTTGATCCAAATCCCCCGTGTGTGTCCAGGAGGGTCCAACATTACCTGGAAGGGTTCTATTCTGTCTGCTCTGAAATGGAGCCCATGTGGCATAAAAACACACAGTGCAGCTCATGTTGTTGTGAAACCCAGATGTGGATGGTCCCATCACAGCAGGGCCCACAAGCAATGGTGGTCCTTTTCTTCAGTGATTGCTCAGTCAGAGTCTCTAAATGCCTTATAAGTGAGTGAGAAACTTTCCCTCCATGATTCCCTCCTTTACCAGCCGGAGATAATTGGTCTCAGGTCACTGGCTGGTTTAGAACTTGTGTCCAGTTCCGCTCTTACTCTGAAATAACTTCTCTGTTGGCTCCAAAGGTGCCCAGATGCCTACAGTAGTTACCCCTGGGGATCAAGGTATTGGCCCACAGATGGGAATGGACATAGAGTAACCAATGAGCTACATGCACTCAAGAAGGTGTTGCTCATCCTGGAGGGTAGCCCCAGGATATGAAACTTTGAAAGAGAAAAGCAGTGGACATTAGTGGCCTAAGTGAGGAGCTTCCTTGTATGGGGATTTGGAAATGGAGGGAAAGGCCAGGATATAGCACGTACCTCACTATTCTCACTTGCCCTCTGACTAGTGGCTCTGCATCCCAGAAGCATCTTTCAGGAGCCCACCAGCAAACACCTCCTCAAGCCACTACACAGAACTAAGGAACTGGTACCTTGGTTCCTGCTTCCTGGCAATTGTTAACCTCAGGACAGACTGCACGTGCCAGATTGAAATATCAGAGCCAGATTTCATTAATAAACTGGGCCTGTGTTGCTGTGCTTTTACATTGATAAAAAGCAAATGGTCCAGGGGATGTGATGGAGGAAAGGGCAGAGGTGGAATCTGATGCCCTTTATCTACATCATTGGGAAGACTGCTTTTGATGAGACCATGTCCCAGATACCATTGTTTGAAAAGAAGTAAAAAACAGCTGCTTTGGGGGAAAGCATCCAGAAAGGACATCCCAGCACATCTTTGGAATGACAATGGTATGGAAACAGAAGGTGAACAGGTTTGAATATTGGTGCCAAGTACAGTCAAGGTGAGATGGGCTGGTGGAAGATAAACGGTAACAGAAGACAGCCCTGCATAGAATAGAGCTTCTACCTGTCCCTCTGCTTCCTCGTGGTGTGAGGTACCCTCCTGCGGTTGCCACCTCCTCAGAGAATAGTCTCTTGTAGGGATTCCCTCTGCCTGGATTTGGAATTCCAGCACCCAGGGCTTAGAGGAAAAGCCATGAAGCAATAAGAAAGTTGCGGTTCTGTCTGTGCCCAGCAACACCCAGGCTCATTCACACCTTGACAGCCCAAGCTCCACATTCCTCCCCATGCCCTGCCCAACCTCTCAAGAAGCAGCATAGCCTTTCCTGTGGCTTCCATTTCCTTTCTAGGTTATCTTTGGGGACTATGTTTTCAGAAACATTTTTTAAAGAAGCTTTCAAATGTACTCGAATGTAAAAAGACTGACTGAAGGCCCCTCTCACACCCCCACCCTACTCCCACACCCACATGCACTAAGTAACAGCTTCCCACAAGCATTAAACCATGGACAACCTTGTTACAAGTATCCCCCAAATCCCCACACAGTCATTGACATTGTATTATTTCAAAGGAAACTCAGCCATCATGCCATTTTATCTGTAAATATTCTAAAATGTCAGGTTTTTCCATCATAAAAAAGTGTTGTTTCCGTGTAAAGTACTTAAACAAAAAGCCCATAGAACCACCAATATTTGGGATTTCATGTGGATGTGAACCCTGGTGCAAGAGGTGAAATTAGAGCTCTAGCTCCTTATTCCAAGAGGGGACCGGTCTAGGAATTTACTCTCAACCATTGTCTTAATCAAGTTTTTGGTGCTGTGAACAGACACCATGACCAAGGCAACTCTTATAAGGACAATATTTAATTGGGGCTGGCTTACAGTTTCAGAGGGTCAGTCCATTTTCATCATCAAAGCAGGAACATGCAGCATCCAAGTAGGCATGACAGAGGAGGAGCTGAGAGTTTTACATCTTCCGCTGAAGGCTGCTAGGAGAAGACTGGCTTCCAGGCAGCTAGGATGAGGGCCTTAACGCCCATGCCCATAGTAACATACATACTCTAAGAAGGCCATACTTCCCAATGGTCCATGCTCTGGGCCAAGCATGTACAATCCATCACAACCATTAACTGTACTTTGTCTAGTTGCCTTGATGGAAATAGAAAAATACCTGACTGTGTTTGGCATCTACCTTTGATCCCTTAGTTACTAGCTGTCTGGTCTAAGGAAAGTCTTAAGTCAACAATTGGAATGACAGTTCCTTATCAATGACATGTGATAATCGAATGAACATGTAGTAAGGGTAATGCTGATCACTGATTACAATGTACTAAATACCCATTCCTTAGTAGAAGCTCAGAATTGTTCCTGATTCTGATTCAGAATGGAATGACAACTCTGGTTTTATGAGTTAGCATCCAACTTCAGCATCCTTCCCCACTTCTCACCATGACTCTCTCTCTGTGTCTCTCTCTCTCTCTGTCTCTCTCTCTCTCTGTCTCTCTCTCTCTCTCTCTCTCTCTCTCTCTCTCTCTCTCTCTCTGCCCCTTTTCACTTTTAAACTATCTATACCAGTTCATTTGACACAGTTTCTTACAAATAACATGTAGTTGTCTATGCCGATCTTTAGTGAATTTAGATCTCTTACATTTAATGTAATCATTGCATTGTAAGGCCTTAAGCCTATCAGTTTGTTTTCTTTCTCCATTCTTCCCTATATTCCATTTCAAAGCATTTTAAAAAGATTTGTTTATTTTTTTGTTCTTATTTATGCATGTGTATGTGCCTTAATGTCTGTATGTGTAGCACATGCAGGTAGGTGCCCGGGAGGTTAGCAGAAGGTGTTAGACCCACAGGAACTGGAATTAAAAGCAATTGTGAGTTGACTGATGTGGGTGCTGGGAATGGAACCTGGGTCCTCTGGCAGAGCAACTTATACTCGGAGCCATTTCTCCACCTTCTCCTTCTGTGCCTTGTTTCCATTTTCACTTATTTTCTTTCAGGTTAAACTCTCTAAAGAGATTTTGGGCTGAATAGGAAATGTCCCCCATTTATCGACTCATATATAAGGGACCTGGTTTCTAGCTGGTAAGCTTCTAGAAATCATGAGGTCCTGAGGGGTTTGACCTAATCAATTGATTAATCCCTTAATGGATTCAGAATACAATAGCACTACTGAGAGTAATCAGAAGTAGGGAGTGGGCACTAGCCGGGAGAGGCACCACTGGAAATGAGCTTTTAGGGATTTTATCTTGTGCTGGCCCTTTCCCTGCTTTCCAGCTATCATGAGTCAGTTGTCTCTGCCACATGCTCTGTTCTGTCTCATCATTGGCCCAGAGTCAGCACAGTTGAGGACTGGTGTCTGAAATCTCTGAAACCAAGAACCAAAATAAAGACCTACTCCTTTGGGTTACTTTTCTTGGGTAGTTTTGTCATGCAACTTAAAGCTAAGACAGTAAGATTCCATTTTTATTTATTCCAAACTATTTTAAGCTATTCTCTTTGTGGTCACTTCCAATATTAGAACATGCATAGATAACTGTCCCAACTTACTGGTGCCATCACATCAGGTAAAACAGAAATAGTGTCTTTAGCCTCTCCATGTTCTTTATAAACACAGTTGTCTTGAGGTGGGTGTTTGTGGGTACACACATGTGCTATTGCACATCCACATGTGTGCATATTCCAATCCAGAGGTTGACATTGGATATCTTACTCCATTGTTTTCCACTGTATTTATTGAGGCAAGGTCTCTCACTGATTTGGCTAATCTAGGTAGTCAGCTTGCTTGGAGATCTCCAGTCTATATATCTGTCTATCTGTCATGCTAGGCTTACATGACATGTGTTTTTAAATTCTAGATCTAACATATGTGAAAACTAAAAAAAAAAAAAAAAAAAAAAAAACATTTTATCAACTGAGCTATCTCCCCAGCCCAAATACCCTTATTTTCTCTTTATTCCTGGAGGTTATTTTTGCTGGGTATAAAATTCTGCCAGGACGATTGGAGCTTCTGCTCTGGAACTCCAGACTTTCCTTTTGTTTCACCTCTCAAACCTAGAGTCCAAGAAAGCCAAACATTTTGGATAAAAATCAACCTATAGCTGCTATTTATAGCCTGCAAAAAGCTGAAAATGACTCCCCACATAATTAGAAACGCAAGTACTTGCTATTTTTCTCAATATGTAATTTTGTTCTCAAAAATTAAAACACCACGTAGAAATGTGTTTATTTTTAAATATATACATATGATTTGAGATCCCAATCATTATATTTTATCACAGAACAAGCTACTCTTCTAAGTCATATCATTAAATTTTTCTTTAAGTTGTTAGATTTAGACATTAGTTCCCCAAACATTCAGTGATGTATGACAGGAATAGCATAATTATTATGGAGTTAATAAACTATTCTCTGATTAGGCTTGAGACCCACTTTACAGGAGGGAGTTCACATTTGATATTGTAAACCTGGTCAGAAACCCATTATTAGAGAGACCATGGGCCCTAGTGGAGAACAGAATTCTATTGCTCATTATCAAGGCATAAAATGGCACAGTGTCAAACTGCTTTGTAAATGTTTATGTTTAAACCAGAGGCAAAAATGTTACTGTCAGTCTTAGAGAAGCCTATCTTCCTAAGGGATAGGAGTGAGTGTAGACAGTCATGGCTGTATAAGGTACTAAGAATAAATCGTGCATAACTGACAGGTCAGTGCCTAGCACTGAGTGAGTTATAGCATCTCCTCTAAGCTCAGCGTATGTTCACAGAAGAAAGGGAGCCAACAGGGTGGGAAAACACCATCTTCTTGGCAAGACCCTACCATTTCAGTTATGAATTCATTGTGGCCATAGATGCCTGCACTGGGTGTGTGCAAAAATGGGCCTATCCAAAGTCTGATGGTAGACAAAGGGCTCAAAGGGGCCTAACCTTTCCTGCTAAAGTATTTGCTACTAATAGATTCAGGGAGGAGCAGTCATTGCTTTCAGTTGTGACTCTATCAGACTCCAGTGGATAGTTCCAATCCAATGGACACACAAATGGTCCTAGTTAAACTTAATGGGTCAGAAAACAAAACTTAAAGTCATGACTCTTGGAAAGGAAGTATGGAGGGAGGAGGGAATGTTAATAAAGATGGGAAGGAGATAAGTAAGAGAGGGGAGGAAGAGAAAGTAATCAGAATGCATTATGTACATGCATGAATTGTCAAAGAACAAACTTAATGAAAGAGGTCATTATAAGTAGACAGCGGTAGAACACATGTTCTTTGATGCAGACTGAAATTAAACTATAGGTATTTTTTAATCAACATCAGAATACACAATTATCTCTGGTCATCTCTCCAGTTTCTGAATCCTTGAGTTTTCCTTTTCTGTATAAAATCGAGGAATAAGAAGTTTTACAAAGAACGAACCTCCAGACAGACAGATAGATATTGTATGCATCTTCTCATCTGTGAGTCCTGCTCTTTATAGAATATGTTACCATAAAAGTACCAAGGCCATAAAAAGGAGATGCAACCATCTAGAATGAAGAGGAGTGGTGGAAAAGGAGAGGGGTGGGAAGGAGGAGGGTAGCAGGGTATGGCTGGAATATGCTCATTATATGTACATTATATGCTTGCCTGAAAGTAGCCTTATGTAAAGCTAATACAAACTAATTCATTCATTCAATACCCCTCCCCATTTAAGTGAGAAATTCCAACTTCTCAATTCTAACCATTAACTCAGTCAATTTACTTCTTTTTAGATCACAATCAAATTCAAAAGAAATGAAGGAGATTGATTGGGAATGAATCAAGTCAAAGCATCCATTGTTGAGAGCTACCTCCCTGTTCCTCATATTTGGAGGCATACATTGTTTCCAAACTTTTCTTTGTAGGCAAAACCTGTCATAAGCAACCTAGAATCCCCTTTATAATTAATGTAGAACTGCAGACTTTCCATCAACAAAAATGTGAGTTCTTGTGTTGGCTGGGAGCACAGCTAATTTAGCTTTGTAATGAGATAAAGTATGTAATCAGATGGCCATGGAACCTGGGCAACCAGACCCTGGGAAATGTCTTGATTTCTGACTGTGGTCTTTGGAAATTGTCTCCTAGGGTTCATAGAGGGAAGTCAAGAGGCCTTCTGATTACCTGTGACCCTGGTCATGAAGGCACCTTCTCTTCTTTCTTGGCCAGGATGCTGTATAATAGATTGCACTGCCAGCTACCTCCTAGACAAGCAGAGGGTGTGTTTGCAATCTGGGGAACTTTTTGCATGCTGTATATGGACATGAGACCCTGATTTGCACTGTGGTCCAGTGGTTAACAATGATGTCAAAGGAGAGGAGGTAATCTCTCTCTCTCTCTCTCTCTCTCTCTCTCTCTCTCTCTCTCTCTCTCTCTCTGCAAAAGACTTTTGGGAGAGTCATAGGGCTGCCACCTAGAAGAAGTAGGTGAGAGGCAAGCACTTGTGTATGGACAGTTACATAAAAACCAAAGTTCCCTGTCATGGCTCAGAAACATAGTAAACACATAGAGTGAGGGAAACTGCCACATTTTATATTCAGTCCACAACTGAGCTCTAGCTGGAAGTGTAGCCAGAGGAGCAAAGGGAGAGGCCACATGGACCTCCATCTTCTTAGTCAATGCAACCACCTACACCAACATCCAGACAACATCAGCCCATCAGTTCCATCCCCAGGGTCTTTTAGAACAGAACGTTCACTAGGCATGATGGATGCAAAGCCAAGAGAGCCCCAGAGGTCAAGAAGAAAAGTGAGAAACACAACCCATGGAGAGGGAAGCCCAAGCATTCATGGAAGTGGGGGTGAGCAGGGCTTTAGGCAGTGAGCTGCACTGGGAGACAAAGGGACATGATGACGGTGGCTCACTAAGAAAGGACTGGTTGGGTAAAGAATGAGGCCAGGTAGTATCTGTGTCCAGGTCTCTTTAGCTGTCCCCAGTAGAAGGTGGAGAAACAAATACCTCCAAAGAACTCATTTTCCACCTGGCTTTGTCCCCTCCCTGGAAAACAGAGTGGTACAGTGTTCTTGGTCAACTGGACCCTGAAGCACTTCCTAAGGAGCTCTAACCACGCTGGCATTTTAAAGCCTCTGACCAACTTCACAGCCTCATAGTTTTACTCATTCAAAGAATACATACAGAAGAGTGCCTGAAATGCAGGGAATTTATTTTCTTCTATTCTATTAGTATTACTAATTTTATTTTAATGTGGGTGTGCTTCTGTGGATATGCAGATGTTATGTACACTTGCGTGTGCATGTGGTGGTCAGAGGACAGTCTTGGATGTCATCTTCATAAACACTAGCCATTTCTTTTCAGACCGGGTCTATCTGTTGGGCTAACCCATTAGGAGTGAGCCCCAAGGATCCTCCTGCCCCCTCCCTCCCCAACACTGAGATTCCAAATGTGTGCCACCATTTTGACATGTGTGTAAAACTCAGTCCTTCCCATTTGTGAGGCTCCCTTCCTCCAGCCTCCCTTTTCTTCTGTGCTTTTAGAAATAATTTTTTTGAGCTGGGCGCATAATGACTCACACCTATAATCCCAGTATTTGGAAGGCTGAGGCGGAGAATTGCTGGGTATTCAAGGCTAATTTATGCTATATGAGTTCCAGGCAAGCTTGAGCTTCATAGCAAGACCTTGTCTCTAAATAAATAAATAAATAAATATTAACTTTATTTTCTTTGAAATGCATTAACATTCTGGCTGGCTTTGGAATAACCTAGTTTGTGGGGATGCTTTTAGATGTCCATTTAAGGCAGTTGGCTTCTGATCAGTCCCCATCCCCTTTCTCCTTTATTTTTGTCTCTCACTTCCTACCCTCTCCCCATTCCCCAACCATCTTCGCAGATTTCCCTGCAAAAGATTATTGGAGATACGCGGCCGTAGAAGTTTTCGGTAAGAAACCCTCAGGCTGTTGTTGAGTCTCCCGGTCCTCATTGTGAGCAGTGAAGGATTAGAGCACAAATCAGGAAGCAGAGCAAATAAATTACCCTCTGTCTCACCTGATTGCACTTTTGAAACCACCCCACGAGCCCAGCCAGACTTGAGTGTTGTCTTTAGAGATGTTATCGTTCTGATGCTCAGTGGTGGGGAGCCCGGTGCTGTGAGCAGAATTTGAGATAGGGACAAGAAGGAACACGAAGTGGGACAGGCCCTAAATGACGGCTCTTGCCTGATGGAATTTGTAAGGTGAAAATATCAAAGCCAAAGGCTTGAAAAGCATAGTGTACCACATGAAAGTCTTTATGTAGCAAAAGAATGTTCATCACTATAATCAAGGGGGTAAGAAGAGCGCATCCGTAGTGGAGTCGCCCTGCTTGTCAGGCAAGAGAAAGAGTGAGTCTGATTTCTGTCTACAGTGGGGACATGCACCTTGACAAAGTGGTGAATAAATGCCCAGATGGATGGGATCTCATTAGACCTCTGTCTGGAGTCCCCACCCTAGAAAATCCCACATTCCTTTTCTCAGAAAGATACTAGAAAATCTGTTCTACTCAAAGTCTGAACCACCAACCAAAGAACGTACACGGGCTGAACCGGGGCTCCCCTCTCGTATGTAGCAGATGTGCAGCTTGGCCTTCATATGTGTCCTGAACAACTGGAGTGGGGACTATTCCAAAAGCTGTTGCCTGTGTGTGGGATATGTACTAGTAGCTGGCCTCAGGGGGAGAGGAAGTGCCTAGCCTGGCAGAGACTTGAAGTGCCAGGGTGGGGGTGATATCCAGGGGGAGTCTGCTCAGAGGAGAAGGGGAGGGAGCGGGGAGGAAGGGTTGTGGGGGGGATGACCAGGAGGGGGGCAGTGAGTAGGATGAAAAGTGAATAAGTAAAAACAAGAAAAGAAAGAAAATCTGTACAAAAAAGAAGGGTCACGCCAAAAAAAAAAGGATAAAGATGTGGGTGACCCCAAACAGGACTTAAGGGAAGCAAGTGAAGGGAATGTGTGGGGTCATGATGAAGAGTGTGAGTGGCATAGTCTGGAGAATTCTCTGTGGAGATTTGGGATGGGGTGGGGGTGGGGCTGGAACTCATAGTAAGAAGGACTGAGTTGCTGTCCACTTTAGGGGTCATCTGTAGTGTTTTTAGGAGTTTGGGGGCACAGATTTTCCTTCAAGCTGACAAAAGGGACACTGTAGAAAAGACAGCAGTTAGAGTGCCTGAGAGGAGGTCCATCCGAGGGGTTATGATCAAACTTAACGCATGGCAAAAATCCAGAACTTAAATCAGGCAGCCGTCACCGTAGAACACTGTGGGGAACATTAAGAGACAAAGTTCACATTAAGTTGTGATTAGTGAGGTTGCATTGCAGTTGTAAAACTGGCTAGACCATGCACCAGAGTTCCGTAGAGAAATAAAGTGACTGCAATTAGCAGTTTCTTACATCAGATTCTGGCATAAAGAACAAGTACCTGGAAGCTGTGTAAAAGAAGCCAGTTAAACCCAGCACCTAATCGTCAATTCAAAAGAGAAATAGAACCCTACTGTGTCTTTTATAGGGTTGTCTAGCAAAATTTCAAAGACCCAATTTGGATAGTTAGAATAAATACTCCCAACCAAGTTTGATGACAAACTATCTACAGTTGGATGACAAAGTATCCGGCAGCTTCCTGTAATCAGGGAATAATCAGGGTTAGGGTATGGACCCTAGAATTTGATTCCAGGGGTTGGGGATTTAATTTAGCTCAGTCCTCAGCTCCGAGAAAAAAAAAAGACAAAATAGAATTCATTTCTGTTCAAAGAAGAATTGAAAGCCAGGGTAAAGTGCATGGCCGATTGATCCAGCCTGCAGGTCCTATACCATTTGGGTGAAGGGTTGTACAAGGTTCTCCTATCCACGGTATCCTCATATTTGCCCCTCGGTTGTTTGAGACATTTAAGACATGGCTGCAGACAGACACTGAGATGCTCACTGGGCCAGAGAATCCATCCCTCTCTTGTGTGAGACATGAAGAGTTCGTCTTCCCTACAGAGGAAGAGGCATTTTGTTTGCATGTTTGCCTTACATGGGCAGAGCTGATTGGGCCAGAGTCCAGAGACGGGCAAAAGACTCCGGTGGGCTCTGTTTTCTCATGCATCTTTATTGTGGAATGAAGCTAGCATATGCCATTCACTTTGGTGAGGCTGTGTTCTATCCGAGGGAAAAGCTTGGGGACATGCCGCCATGTAATTGTATGGTGAATTTAGCCCATTTGACTTAAACATTTAACTTTTCATAGCTAGTTTTTTTTTTAAATTACCAGACTTTGAATATTTTACATTAAACATACTTTACTTTAAACTTGTTTTGAATAACTTGCTTTAGGCTTGACTTTGGCAACATAGACAGAAGACAGACGACTGGGTGAGTGGGAGATGTAAATTAGCCTCCATCTCCAAACTTGCCCTATACATGTTTGTACTTACCATGGCTACAAGCACAATTTTGAGCACATAAAGAATTTGACTATTTTTTAAGTAGCTAACGTTTTCTTAAGTAACTAAAGCTTAACAAAGCTAGCAAAGACATAAGCGATTAGACACAAATCTATAAGTCAGATTTTACAGCCTTCTTCAGTTCTCCTCCTCCACAAGGGTATTCCAAGGGAGGGGGTGGTTTTTGTTTGTTTGTTTGTTTTTGTTTTTTGTTTTCTGTTTTTTGGGGTTTTTTTGTAAATGAGAACCAAGAAGTTGGGGGAGAAGTATTTGGAGAACATCTGCAATTACATTTAGCCATTTTGATTTTATATGTAAGTCTCTCTTGATTAAAGAAAATATAAAATACTATGAGACATGAACTCATCATTTGTAATTAGAGTTTTTGAGGGGAGGCATTAGGTAATATTTTGAGCCTTCATTCAGTATACATAACAGCTCATTTCTCTCTGTGTAGGCGAACAGCCTCCCTATTTTTAGTTTTTAGCCTGCACACCTCGAATACCTTGATGCCTTGAATAATTAAGGCCTAATTGCCGACAACCAGTTGGGAGGAGTGATTGGACACTCAGGTGAAGGTCAGATGACCTTGTCAGTCTCTTCCTTATTTGAAGGAATATTAACGTCAAACAAACCCAGCTACAGTTGCTTTAACCCGGAACTTGTTTACCTTAGAGGGTGTTGTGCACCATCACCTCAATGAGAAATGGCTGGATCCACATCATACACATAGAGTGATGTCACAAATATAATATATATGGATATTATGCCTATGTACTATATACTACAAAACCATTAGGCCTTGTACATTCCCAGATAAACCTTATAGAAAACACGAGACAGCCCTTATAACTTGTATAGCGTGTAGAGGTATATATATATATATATATATATATATATATATATATATATATATCCATCATTAAGTTCATGTTTACATCATCTAACAGAATTTAGCTGAGGGAGTCCTGTTAAAACTATGATGGCAGAGTCGTCATTGAGAGATTTTTAACAGAGTGCCCTTTATCCTGCCCATGTGTGAGCATCCTATTAGCTGGTTCTATTACAGAACTCTTTATAGGATGACATAAACAACAGTAGCCTCTATTTCAGTGGTCCTCAGCCTTCCTAACACCATGACCAGTTCCATAACAGTTCCTCGTGTTGTGGTGACCCCAACCCCAACCATAAAGGTTTTGTCATTACTTCATAGCTATAATTTTGCTACTCTTGTGAATCATAGTGTAAATATCTGATAGGTAGGACATCTGATACACAGCCCTTGTGAAAGACAGTTCAAGTTAAAGCTTCAAAATGCAGCTTCAAACTGAAAATAAAATCTTTGCTGAGTTCTAATGCACACTGTTTCTACTTGGTCTCAAGCCTGCTCTGCCCAACTGAGATAAGACTGCTTTTTTTGTTCTTGGAATTTCTTTACCTTGTGCCTTTGTTTCTTTGTTTCTGAGCAAAGGGTCACAACCCAGGGCTTGAGAACCACAGGTTTAGAATCACTGCTCTATTGGAAATAGTTTACTTCTTAGTTGTTTTAAATTACAGAATGCCTTTTTCCTGGGTTGTTTTATTGTTTTTCTTCTCCCTGTAAGAGAGTAAGAGTTGGGGGGCCAGCTTGACCCAGGACTGGAGGCTTTGGAGGCAACTTTGAGATAACTAAGCTTGGGTCTGAAGTGAGCATGCCAAATCCCTTCTCCGGAGCCAGTACTTTAGTGACGTCAGACAACCTGAGACAATTCTGGGACAATTTTTAAAATATTATCCATACCTCAAATGTATTTAAATCTCTATAAGACTGAACCCAGTCATCTACCTATTCATATCCAGTTTGTGTGTGTCTGCAGATGGTGGCAGGGAAGGAGGAAAGAGAGCTTAAAGCTGGAAAGACCCTAAGAGGGTCTCAGCACTAGATGGAACTGCTTTGTAAGAAAAGCTAGGGCCCCAGGCTTGCCACCAATGAAGGTGGGTAGAGTGCATTTGGAGGGGCTGGGGACAGGTACACATATGAACACACAAGTGCAGGTAACTACCGGGGAGTTACAGCCATTTCTTGTGGCTTGACTGGGAGCAGAGTGAGATGTTTTCGTTACCGGGACATACGGTTTCTGCAGGTACAGTAGAACGGTATGACTGGGGGCCAAGAAGTTCTTTATGACTCGAAGCTATTGCCCAGTGCAACCTGGCTGAACTAGAACTCTCAGTGGAAATTTCACTTTTCAACATTTCAGCTGTCCCCAGACAACTACAGCCTGAAAGTATTAAATGGAAAATTCCAGCAATTAAACAAGTCGCAAGTTTTAAACAACTTACAATAGATTGCTGTCATGCTCTATTTCATTATTGACTACAGTTATTAATCTCTTATTGAACATTAACCACGGGTATGTATGTATGGGGAATACAGCATATAGAGGACCAGGCACTGACTGCAGTCTCGTTCACCTTTTGGAAATCACCCCCAAGCATAATGAGGTGCTATGAAATTTGCATAGCGGAAGTCTAGCTCAGCCCTCTCTCAAGTCCCCATTCAGTAATGTCATGGTCGCTGACATTGGTAATGTGAGAGTATTTCCACTAGGCAATCGGCAAAGCTAAAAAAGAGGTTGCTTTACTGCCAATTCAACTCTAAACCATGTCTAAAGCCACCAAATTGTGAGTAACAAGAGATAACAAGGTGATATTCCAGAGTTCCTCAACTAATATTTGGTTCAGGGATTCTGTAAGCTCTACATGCATTTGTTATGAACAAGAGTTTGGGGGATAAAAGATGGAAGTCTTCTGGGAGAAATGGGACTGTCTAGAAGTTACAGTAAAGAACCCAGTGTAACCTGTTGTTTATTGTAAATGGTGCAGGGCACACCCCGGATGTCACCAACTCTTATTTGGAATTCATATGCACGTGCTGTCTGTCACCAAGCCAGCTGTTAAGCAGTTTGCACGGAGCTATTGGACCCGCTGAGAGAGCGCAATCCTGTAACTAGCAGCACCTGACCAGGGGATATTTGCCAGGAGATGAGTTAAACAGCACTTCCAGGATGCCTACAGAAGACTCCCTTAGATGCATGGGAAAGCAAACCAATGACAAGGTGAAGTCATTCTTAAGGAACGCACAAAAGACTGCACAGACAGGGATGGTGAGTCAGCCATCTGCCAGTGACTCAGCTAGAAACCTTTAGTCAAATAAAGAAAGTCCACTAAAACGTCCTTTGAGATGCTGTTGATCGGACAGTGCACCACAAACACACTGCCAGGAAGCAAGAAAATGCCCTGTACAGTCATTTCCTGTTTTCAGACACTGTTAAATGTGGCAGGGGTGGGGGGTGGAGGGGTAGAGGGGTAGGTGTGAGGACCAGAGAGATGGTTCAGTGGGTAAAGGCACTGTGGCCAAGCCTGAAAACCTGTGTTGGAACCCTGGAACCTACATGGTGGAAAGAGAACCAACTTTCAGAAGTTGTTCTCAGATTTCCACATGTATCCTACAGTACAAAACACACACACACACACACACACACACACACACACACACACACTGCCTTAAATATAATAGAAATTTTTAACAGGAAGCAGGACTGACTTGCAGTAAGTGGCAGACGTGGGGTGGGGAGGGGATGATGCAGATGATGGAGACAAAAGAGGTTGATCATGACCACATGTCTAAGACTAGAACTTCAATTTTTTATTTAAAACTTTGAATTGCACTCATTTATTTTTATGTGTGCACAGTGCACATATGAAGGTCAGAGGACAGCTTCCAGGAGCTCTCTCTGCCATGTAGGGTGGTCCCAGGAATGGAATTCAGGTTTTCTGGTGTAGCAACAAGCACCTTTACCCACTGAGCCATCTCCCAGGCCCCTCCTTTAAACATTTACAAATGCTGACAGTGGAGCGGGTACCATTTCCCGCCCTGGTTCCTGTGAGCCACAGTCACACAGCACAATGTTGTCAGGAGACATCAGATGCAGCACGCTCTGTGCCTGCTGAACTACAGGTTTCCCACCCAGGGGAGCTGGAGTCTATGGGGATTGTGAGAGCTGGGCAGCCGCCCCCACCTAATGACATCATCTCCCTGTGTGATCTTGGTAATCCTATCCCCCTACCCTGTGCTTTTCCCAAGCAAAATAAAGGAAAGCCAGCCCCTCGGAGTGGTCCTCAATCCACTTAATTGTCTCGCCTTCAGGTTCTGACAAATAGTCCGTACTTCCTAAGGCCCTTCAAGCTCGCATCTGCCTCCCCATCGTTATTTCTTTGAAATTCCACTCTACAGTCTCCGTCTCACCCGTCTCCCTCCATCTGACCCTGGCACACTTTCTCTCCACCTCCTCCTGCTGGGGCAAAGCTGAATTCTTCCCAGGTACCTTGGCAGAGCCTGGCTTCCTGCACAGTAGGTCAGGGACACATGCAGAGAATGCGTGTGGAAGTCAGGCCCACAGTGACATGCATAGGAAGGCAAACACACTGATGTACCATAGGCACGAGGGTCAGAGGACCAGGGTGACCCTCCCAACGTGCTCCACCTGGCTTCATCCGAGCTAGGACAGAGCCCTGTGGCAATCCAGGCCTGACGGTCCAGAGCCCACACCCCCCGTTGAGTCGACAAGAAGAATTCTCCAGGGCTTTTAATTGTGGAGGGCTTTTTAAATTTTTAACCCGAGTTCTGTTCATTTTTTACTTTTTTCCCTCTTTGGCATGTGTGTCTGTGTGTTCTTCATGTGTACACATGTGTCATCCAGGTGTGCAGTACATGCCCATGTGTGTGAAGGCCAGAAGTCAGCATCAAATGTCTCTTCACTTCTTCAGCTACTCTACTCTGGGTATGCTCGGTCCTCCATATGCGTGTGCGTGTGCGTGTGCGTGCGTGCGGGTGTGCGTGCATGTGTGTGTGTGTGCGTGCATGTGTGTGTGTGTTTGTGTGTGTGTAAGTGTATGTGTGTGTGTTGCTGACCCTGGAGCTCCAGGGATCCCTGTCTCTGCCCCTATTCCCACACTGGGTTACAGAGGTCCCCTTCGCACCTGGCTTGCCCTGGGTGCTGGGGAAGCAAGCTCAGGTTCTCTTGGGTCTGATATGAAGCTACACTGCAATTTCCAAGCACAAAGCACTTATTTCTGAGACTTAATTTGTGAGTGATTGATTCCAGGGCACCTAGGGTAGTAGCCCTGGTCTAGAAACACACCCTAGGCACCAGGGTGGCCTTTTGGGTCCTGTCTATACCTGTGTCAAGGGTCAGTATAGTCTATAGAGAGAGAATTGATTTTAGGAATCGACACTCTCAGCTAGCCCCCTGTCTCAAACTTGAGTCTTGCCTGGGAGCTCCTTGCAGATTCCAGCCATCCCACAGCTCCTGGAAGTGGGCGACAGACCACAAGTATCGATTTATGGAAACAAGAACAGACCAAGTGGCAGAGTCTTCTTAAGGCCGTCGCCAGTACTCAGGTTACGTTTCCTTGAGATTCCAGGCTTACCTGTGCTCAGATGAAGAGACAAACAAGGCATGGTGGAGGCAGAGAGGCTTGGGCCAGAAGGAGCCCCTTTCCTTTCATGGTCTTTGGACAACACACTTGGAAAAGGACTTAAAGAGAGGTAAGTGTTCAATAAGTACTAGCCAACATTTTCGTTTGCTTTAAAAGTTACATGCAGTGAGTGGCCTTCTATTTCAAATACTACTCTGTGGATTTTAAGACATGAGAAAACCTTCCTGAGTAGGTTACTAAGGAGTTCCATCACTCAGAAAACTCCCTCCTGCTTAGCATCCTTCCTTTCTAGAATGTCGTATAAGCACAGATAGGTAACCAGCTAAGACTGGTTTATTTCTCTCTGTGTAATGGCTTTGACATCCATTCTGGTTATCGTTTTATCTGTAGTTATCTCCTTTTCCCCCACTGAATAGTATTCTGTGGCACACTGTTAACACAGTTAATTCATTAAGTCACCTGTCTGATAACACTGAGGTTGCATCTGTCACGACAGCTACAAATGCTTTTCAAATAAACACTCACAAACCAGGATTAATGGGTCACAGGTGGCAGTGGTACAGCCCGGTAGTTTAATGTCCATTTTCTGAAGCAACTGGAGGTGCTGAGAATATCACTGTGCGCCCATTTGCTACCCACAAGTCTTCTTGGGTGATGTGTCACTCCAATTACTTCAACCATCTTTTTAACTGTGTCATTCATATTCTTGCGTTTGAAATGCAAGAAGAATTCTACACACTCTGGATAGGCTAGTCATACAGTGTTTGCAAATAACTCCTACAGAGGATGGATCGATGCCGCCGCTGCTGCTTCTTTTTTAAGATTTATGTATTTATTTAATTCATACACACCAGAAGAGGGCATCAGATCCCATTACAGATGGTTGCAAGCCACCTTGTGATTGCTGGGAATTGAACTCAGGACCTCTGGAAGAGCAGTCAGTGCTCTGAACCACTAAGCCATCTCTCCAGCCCTGCTACATTCAGTGGAACAGAGGATTTTAGCTGTGGTGGCCTCCAGGTCATGGTCTTGGGTCCCACGCTGCTTCTGCTATCAGATGGCTGAGCCCAGGCTGGGATGCACTGCTGTTTCCCTTTAAGAATTTTACACGTTCTTAAGTAAATTGTTAATGAAGACATGGTCGTCACATCAGGATTTTGCTTCAGAGTATCCACTTATTTTTTTTTAACAGTTTTAAATGTATACCTTAGTGTCTTCTCCATTGCTCTGATAGATACCAGGACCAAGGCGACTTATAAAAGAAAGTGTGCAATTTGGCTTATGGCTTCAGAGGGTTAGAGTCCATGATGGAGAATCAAAGGAACACCGAGAGATCACTTCTTTGTCCACAAACAGGAGGGAGGCCCAGAGAGATCATTGGGAGTTGAAGCAGTCTTTTGATACCTCAAACCTCACCTACAATAACACCCCTTCCAGTAAGGCCACACTCCCAAACCCTTCACAAACAGTTCTACTAACTAGAACTAGGGATCAGGTATATGAATATATGAACTTGTGGGGGCCATTCCCATTCCAACCATAATATCCTATTCTTTGTATTAGTTTTTCTCTTGGCAAGTTGAAAAAGTTTCATCTTTTTCATTATAATTAGTGCATGCATGTGCGTGTACATGTGTGTGTGATGTGTGTGTGTGATGTGTGTGTGAGTGTGTGTGTGTGTGTGTGTGTGTGTGTGTGTGTGTGTGTTCTTCTCCTACAGTGAAGAAGCATATGCAAAAGGTTTTCAGTATGCGGCTTATGGCGTCACATGGATATGTACTTGTCTGGAGAAGCAAGGACACAAAGCACACACTCCTAGATAAGCCAATAGCACGCTAAGTTCAGGACACAGCCGTGACCCCGAGGATGTAACCGTATATTCAATGCCTGCCCAGACTGCAGTGAATCCCAGCCTGTGCTGCACATCCAGATCTTGTCTAAACAAAACAAACAAAAACAAATCTCGAAATGCAGCCCCAAATGAAAAGGCACCAATACCCCAAATTAAATCCCTAAGCCAAGCCTGTTAGTCTGTTAAGCTAACTTGACTCTGGGACCATCTCTGCTTCTAGGTGACCCTGCCTAGACCCCTGCCCAAGGAGAGGTGATGTTCCACGATCGCAAGGCAAGGCCAATTCTCTGTCTTGTCCAGTTTGTAGTCAGAGGATCGCTGCTAAAATGAACTGACCTCAGTGGAGGTTGAATCCTTCCCTGTGCTGCTCAGCTTGGCTGGTGTGGGTGACCTGGAAATCAGTGCCTCTCCTTTGAACCTGTGCAGACCCAAAGCAAAGAATTTATCCCAGCGACTTAAGGACCTTAGAAACTCTCCAACGAAAGAGATCATTACTTCCTGACACGGTTAATGTCCCGACTTAATGGGACTGTTGTATCATACTCAGCACCCTGAATTAGCGGACAACTCAGGCTGTGCCCTGCAGGATTCCAGGAGGAACCTCCACGGAGAGGAAGCAACCGCGGTTGCCATGCAGCTGACCTCCTGGGCCCCTGTGAGAGCTGAGCACCCTGGCGCCTACTCAAGCACCGTCTGCCCCACTCTGTTGCTCCAGATCACCATCCCAGATCACCGATCGGCACAGGGAAAATGATTCTGCACACATGATTACCAAACCAGTTCAGGGTTTGTTGATTCAGTTAAAGACAAGAAGTCCCCTCCGTGCTGTCTCCCAAGAGCCTCTGTCGTGAAGCATAATGTTCAAGGAACGTAGCCATAGCCATCCGAAGGGTTTCACAAACAGGCTCCCAGGGCTGCTGACTGGGTATGACCAGTGACAGGCTGAAGAGATTTTTACCTTCTTCACCTTGACGGTCAGGTAGGGTGAAATGCTGAAACCCACACTTCACAGGCTTGCACCTAGGAAATCCGTGCGGACATAGGAATGACTGGCACCCTTCTGAGAAGCATTTCCTGGCTTTGATCTACAGTCACTGGTGAACTAAATAGTTGAAAACCTACATTGTCTGTGACATGGAATTTCACTCTGAACAGTAAAGTCGCCTTCCAAACCTAGATGCTAGTCCACAAAAATGGGAAGTAAAATGCATTTAAACAAGAGATAAGATTTTAGCAGATTATAGAGATTGGCTGAAAATAGCTTAGCCTGGTTCAAATATCATGACCTACTAAGGTGGATGAGGCAGGAGGAAGAGCCTCCTGAGAAAGGAAGGACAGCCTGTTAGCAGTTGAATGTCAGCTTATTTATTTGTTTATTTATTTATTTATTTAAATATTTGTGCTAGGCCCACTGTTCTTTTCTTTTCTTGGATATTTTCTTTATTTACATTTCAGATGTTATCCCCTTTCCTGGTTTCCCCTCCAAAAACCACCTATCTCAATCCTCCTTGCCCTGCTTCTATGAGGGTGCTCCCTCACCCTCCCACCCACTCCCTCCTGGCTCCCCACCCTAACATTCCCCTACACTGGGTCATTGAGCCTTCACAGGACCAAGGGCCTCTCCTCCCATTGGTGCCCCACAAGGCCATCCTCTGCTACATATGTGACTGGAGCCATGGGTCCCTCCCTCTTTGGTTGGTGGTTTAGTCCCTGGGAGCTCTGGGGGTCTGGTAGGTTGATATTATTGCTCGTCCTATTGGGTTGCCAACCCCCACAGTTACTTCAGCCCTTTCTCTAACTCCTCCTTTGGGGACCCCATTCTCAGTCTAATGGTTGGCTTTGTATTTATACAGAGCCTCTCAGTAGAGAGAAAGGCAGGTGAATCAATGGAATAGAATTGAAGACCCAGAAATGAACCCACACACCTATGGTCACCTGGTCTATGACAAAGGAGCTAAAACCATCCAAGGGGGAAAAGGCAGCATTTTCAACAATGGTGCTGGTTCAGCTGGTGGTCAGCATGTAGAAGAATTCAAATTGATTCATTCTTATGTCCTTGCACAAGTGGATCAAAGACCTCCACATAAAACTAGATACACTGAAACTAATAGAAGAGAAATTGGGGAAGAGCCTTGAACACATGGGCACAGGGGAAATTTTTCCTGAACAGAACACTAATGGCTTATGCTTTAAGATGAAGAATCATTAAATGGGACCTCATAAAACTGCAAAGCTTCTGTAAGGCAAAGGACACTGTCAATATATGGGACAAAACAGCAACCAAGAGGTTGGGAAAAGATCTTTACCAATCCTACATCTGATAGAGAGATAATATCCAATATATACAAAGAACTTAAGAAGTTAGATTCCAGAGAATCAAATAACCCCATTAAAAATGGGGTGCAGAGCTAAACAAGGAATTCTCAACTGAGGAATATCAAATGTCTGAAAAGCACCTAAAGAAATGTTCAACATCCTTAGTCATCAGGGAAATGCAAATCAAAACAACCCTGAGATTCCACCTCATACCAGTCAGAATGACTAAGATCAAAACTCAGATTACAACAGATGCTGGTGAGAATGTGGAGAAAGAGGAACCCCCCTCCATTGTTGGTAGGATTGGAAGCTGGTACAACCACTCTGGAAATCAGTCTGGAGGTTCCTCAGAAAATTGGATGTAGTACTACCTGAAGACCCAGCTATACCTCTCCTGGGCATATACCCAAAAGATGCTCCAACATACAACAAAGACACGTGCTCCACTACGTTCATAGCAGCCTTATTTATAATAGCCAGAAGCTGGAAAGAACCCAGATGTCCTTCAACAGAGGAATGGATACAGAAAATGTGGTACATTTACTACTAAAAACAATGACTTCATGAAATTCTTAGGCAAATGGATGGAACTAGAAAATATCATCCTGAGTGAGATAATCCAATCACAAAATAACGCACAAGTGGATATTAGCCCAAAAGCTCGGATTACCCAAGATACAATTCACAGACCACATGAAGCACAAGAAGAAGACCAAAGTGTGGATGCTTCAGTCCTTCCTAAAGGGGGGAACAAAATACTCACAAGAGGAACCACGGAGGCAAAGTGGGGAGTAGATACTGCCCCACCTGGGGATCCATCCCATATACAGTCACCAAACCCAAACACTATTGCAGTTGACAAGAAGAATTTCAGCTCCAAGAGCTTGATTTCATAATAGCCCCTGTGGTAGTTTGAATAGGAACGGTTCCCACAGACTCACATGTTTGAATGCTTCCCCCTTAGGGAGTAGCACTTCAGTAGGTGTGGCCTTAGAGTGGGTGTGGCCTTGTTGGAGGAAGTATGTCACTGTGGGAGTGGGCTTTGAGGTCTCTTTTGCTCAAGCTATACCCAGTGTGGCACTCCGTCTCCTTTGGTTGCTTTTGGATTAAGATGTAGAACTCTCCTCCTGTCATGTCTGCCTACATGCTGCCATGCTTCCCACCATGATGATGATGGACTAAACCTCTGAAACTATAAGCCAGCCCCAACTAAATGGTTTCCTTAATAAGAGTTGTCTAGGTCATGGTGCCTCTTAACAGCAATAGAAACCCTAACTAAAACAGGCCCTTTAATTCTTCACCCGACTCTGAACTAGGTACATCACTGCTCTGAGAGAAGAGACCCAGGAAGCTGTGGCAGAACCCCTAAGGTAGAAGAGCTTGTTTCTCTCTGGTACTCTGGTCCAGGCTGTCTTGTCCCCTTGTTTCCATAAGCACCTCATTTGTAGAAGGCATCTGCTGAAATTTCCAGGTTCTTGTGTGTCAAAACAGACACATGGATGGGGTAGAAATAGAGATAAGATTGTACTCCCAAGCATGGCAGCAAGCCAGGCAGCTGGGAACAGGCAAAGGCTCTAACTGCCCTCCAGCCTTCACGGGTCATGCACCTAGTGAATGTCTCGGTGAGGGAGACACCTAAAAGGTTTATCCTGAGCATAGTCTCTTCCATGTGATCTTGACAAAGAGAGGTCCCTGATCTTTCTGCCTTCTGGAATCTTTCATGCTGACCTTGATGCCTCTTTCTCTGCAGGCCCTGTGCTCTTAGATGAATCAGTCATTCTTTGAACCTCAGTTTTCTCCCATTTAAAAGAAAAGTGGGGGATAAAAACTCCTAACTGGCAGGGTTGTGGAATGAATGACATCACTAATCTAGGGGAGGCACTTAAGAGGGGTGTCAAGACAATTGAAATTGATTGATATGGGTTGGTGTGGTTACTGTCGTATGATTGGATGATTTTGAGCTTGGCCAAATTGAGAAGGGACACACTGTTTCTTGAGCTGATGGCAAACTATATCTGTGCCGTGTCACTCCTCACAACACACAAATTCACAAATACGAGATAGCTGGATTCATTGGCAGTCAGGCACATTAGCACACTGTATTTCCTTTCAGCTTGTAATTATAAGACAATAGCAGCTATCATTATATAGTTACTACATTGCATATTTTATATATATATATATATATATATATATATATCTTAGTCATGGTTTGTATTCCTGCACAAAACATCATGAACGAGAAGCAAATTGGAGAAGAAAGAGTTTATTCGGCTTACACTTCCACATTGCTGTTCATCACCAAAGGAAGTCAGCACAGGAGCTCACACAGGGCAGCAACTTGGAGGTAGGAGCTGATGCAGAAGCCATGGAGAGGTGCTGCTTACTGGCTTCCGTCCCCTGGCTTGCTCGGCTTGCTTTCTTACAGAACCCAGGACTACCAGCCCAGAGACGGCATTACCCACAATGTGCCGGGCCCTCCCCCCTTGATCACTAATTGAGAAAATGCCTTACAGGTGGATCTCATGGAGGAATTTCCTCAAGGGAGGCTCCTTTCTCTATGACATCTCCAGCTTGTGTCAAGTTGACACACAAAACCAACCAGTACAGTACATATGTTATATATAGAATATTATATATATTATATATACATTTGCTACTGTTACTACCATTATATATTTACTGTATCATATATTATATATTGTATATTATATAGAGAATATTATATTGTATATTCTATAATGTATACTACCACTATATATTTACTATATCATATATTATATATTATATAGAGGATATTATATTCTATATTCTATAATGTATACTACCATTATATATTTACAATAGCATACATTAATGCTCAACTGGAATACTGATGGAGTTTATACTTCATGGGAATGTGCTCTCCTGAAGTACTGAAGTTCTTGTGTGGCTGTGTTTGTTGTAAAGAAGTCTTTCAGAGAGAGAAACAGAAGAGGCACTAGATGGGGGAGTAGAACACGGGGCCCACAGTAGTTCCCTCATTTACTTGGAACACAGGGACAGGAGGGGACTCGGTCCATTTCACACAGCAATGGAAAGACCACTTAGCTCTCAGGAGCAACTTAGTAGAAAACATCCTACGGAACTGTGGACTGCTACCGCTGATGGTGTGTAACACAAAACACACTTGTCTTTCTCCTTATTCCTAAATAAATACCTCCGAGGGGGAGGGGAGGAGGGGAAGTGCCCCAGTAATCTGATTTGGTGATGTATTTCGGGAAAGAATGCACACTGAGGAGGACTGGCCCAGAAGATATGGGAAGCCATCAGCCAAATGAACCGAAGAGGACAGACCCACCGCACTGGGACAGGGTGGAAAGTGGGGAATGCTATCGGCAATGGAACGGAATGAAGCCCTTGGGGACTGTATCATTTTCATCAGCCTGAGTCATTGCGGGAGACCGGGAGGACAAGTCCAAATCTATTACTTAAGAAGCCTCGGCCCTGGAGTGGCGGTTTTATAGGTTGTGTGCAAATATTCATAAAGCCCACACTAGGTTTTATATGCCACGTTCCTGAATGACTCCGGGCAACGCCTTCCCATTGAGACAATTGACAAAGCAGGGAGGTGCCTTTGGTTGGAGATGCACTTAGTCTCCACAGTGGCCAAGGAGAAAACACTGGAATGGAGTGCGGCTCTCTGAAGGCCGAGGTTTTGGGACACGGGGACGGTGTTCCTCTGAGTGCCAAGCGCATCCGTTCTTAGTGTGTTGGATAATTTTTTGATAAGCTGGAAGAGTGGCTTTGCCAACGCTGCCCCTTCTTCCAGTGTACTGCTCTGGCCTAACGGAACCGAATATTCATGACCCAGATTCAAAGCATCCTAGACAGTGCAATGCCATGGTATTGGCTTCCTAGGGGTTAAAATTCACAGATTTGGAAGTGGTTTCATTGTGGCTCCTTTCTGCCCTTCAGGTCTGTCCCCCAACTCTCACTGAATGTACACTTCTAATCCAACCTCTGACTGGGCTAATTGGGTCATGCTTTGGATTTGACAGGCTAAAGTCGACTCTTGTAAACTACAGGAACAAAGTTCAGTAAGCCAGACAAAAGAATTTGAAAAACTCAAGACAGGGATAAGCGTCATAGGAATGAGGAGATGAAAAAGCTTGTTAAATCTGATTTTAATATTCACAATCAAAAATAGGAATATATAAACTGGGTATGGTGGTATATGCCTGTAATCCCAGAACTGAGGAAGCTAAGGTACAAGGACTCACAGTTCAGAGCCTGCCTGGGCTACAGAATGAGTTCCAGGCCAACCCAAGAGAAAAATGGATATAACTGATCCAGAAAGTGTTTTTAAAGGCAGTGGGGGCCTGAATTTTTCATTTTAATTTTTCTTTTATACATATCTCATTTCACAGTAAGATAGAAAACAAAATCACAGAGCATTATGAAACATGATATATGTACATACATACACATATACATGCATACACATATACATGTATACCCATATACATATACATATTTACTAGGAAATGTTTAATACAACTAAAGTGGTGCCTTGAGGAAATAGCCTACAGTACTTGTTATTGGTGTTCACTTTCAACTAAACAAACAAACAAACAAAGCTAAGGAAAGAGAAAAATAAAAAGACTTTGTGGGGATTCCAGGGAGAAGTAATGAGAACAAAAGGATAAAAGGTTTCTTTTAAGTGAAAAAGAAAAAGGGCAAACAACCCCAAGAGATATACCTCTGGAGAAAGAGCTAGCCTAGATAATTAAATAATTACATTATAACTGTTGAAATAGACATTAACCCAACCCAAGGGAAAAGGGAGAAAAATGTTGAAAGAAAAACCATGGAAATGAGGAAAGTCTCAGCTACAGGGGACACTCTTCAGAACTGACTGACAACCGTGCTTACTGTTACAAACACAAGTGTGAAAAGCCATTGTCTTACAGGAAAACATGGATTCCTAAAATGGAAGTCAGAAGAGGTAGCCATAGAAACACAGTAACCTGCGGCATAAGGATGTCAGAGCTGTGGGAGGGCTGCTGGAGAGGGCTCTCGGCCCAGCCGGGTGTTGGATGGATTCTCTCAGCCCTACGAAGCGGAGCGGGTGTCAGTAGTTTCTAAACTGCTACAAACTCTAGGGAAATCAGGAGCTCTTCCAAGATCAGTCTCATTCCAGTTTTTAAAGGCTTTCAGATTTGCAGAGAGCTGCGAAGATGGGGCAGAATTCCTGTAAGTCCCCCTCACATTCCTCGATGACTCTTTTGTCTACAGCATCATCCGTGTGTCAGGATTGAATGCTGGAACAGAACCCTTAGACAGTCTGTAGCCTCGTTTACATCTTCCAGTCTCCCCACTGACAACCTTTTGCTATCACAGGAATTAACCCAAGGCACTGTAGTATAGGTAACATATTCCTTCTATGCTTCAAAAATGTACATATTGATTATAAAATTTGATAAGTCCTCACCAAAGAAGTCTTGTTTGTTTGTTTGTTTGTTAAAATGTAAAAACCAAAGAATCCTTCCTTCCTTCCTTCCTTCCTTCCTTCCTTCCTTCTTTTCAGATTGTTGTCCCTTAGGTCTAAGTCTACCCTTCCAATCATCTGCCTTATTACCCACTTGTCTGAAAGTAGTTTGGGACATATGCCAAATACCATGTTCATTTTTGAAGTATTACAAGTGGGATACATATTATATTTAACAAAAAAATATAGCTGGGTCTCACTCTGAACATAGCTACCAAAAAGTCTAATTAATTCAACTGTGCTTTAAAGGAAAAATATACCCCAACCAACAGGGCTTAGTCTGAGATATAAGAATATTCCAGCTTAGGGAAACTAGTAAATATAGTCCAAAGGCCAGAAAAAAGGTAATTATTTATAGATTTAGAAAAAGTATTTTTTTAAAAATAGAAACAGATTCACCATGATTTTATGCATGTAGTTATGAATCGACAGTGCTTAATGACAAAGCTTCAATTGAAGTCAGGAGGAACAATTGGCATAGTTAATTCAAACTACACTGGCAGACAAGAATTTGTATTCTTAAATACAAATTAAGAAGAAAGTTCATTTTTATTATTTGCAAAGGTTAAAAATAGCTTGCTGGTAACACAGAGACACACATGAGAATCAACTACAAAAAAGAAAACTATTAAAAAATTATATAAAACTCAGTAGTTTTTGTGCGTAAGAGAAACAACTCTTAAAATATATAATGCCCTTCTCCCAGAAGGCATAGATTACTAAATCAAAAGCTCAGTACCAGGTGTGCAATGCCTCTACCCAAGTCATTGGTCAAGGGTGTTCTAGAGATCTCAAAAACAATACAAGGGGTTACCATTGTTCTTGGTTGCCCAGCAGAACACAAGGAAAAGATCTGAAAGATGAAAACAACATAGACTTTGGCCATAGGACATGAAAAAATCAAATGGATACTGGTCAGGAAGCATCTTCCATGCTATCATGGTACATAAAGATGCTGTGTAGGCTGCTGGGGGTTTCAGGGAGTGTCATCAATAATCCTACCTAGCTGTGAATGAACTCTGTGAGCTACAGCAATGACTGGCATGATAAGATATATCCATGAGTGCAACAGTGGTGCAAATATTATGGAAGTAACAAACCACTTTTTGATTGAAGACTCACTCCACAGGGGGAAACATAGGCCTCGTAGTATAAATCAGACCAAGAAAACATGGTTAGGGACATCACAGACACCAAACTACTACTGTTGATGCTACCAAATGGACATAGTATCAAACTGCCCTCTAAATTTGTATATTTCCATCCATAGATTATTGTAGCATGCATCCCTTATTAGAGACATCTCTTTGTCCAGTAAATAGTGGTTTACACAGAAACTCACAACTCTTCAAAGTACAGAAAATATGTTCATTCACAAATGGGTTATGTCACCCACCCACCCCCAGGGACCATCTCTGAAGAGCAGGCAGAAAGATTTTAAGACCCCTTCCTCGGGTTTGGGGAAGACCTGAACAAAACAATATTTTCAGGGCATGGCTAGACCACAGCATTCATAAACTTACAGCAGATATGGTTTCCTTCACCAGAACTACATAAGATCAAGATGATCAACATTGTAGCATAGAGTGGACCCTGACTCCTAGCTAAGGAGTTTTGACAATTGGTGGTTTCTGGAGAGAGAGTCAGTTTTCCTTGAGGGTGTGGCTCCTGGTAGTCAACCATGTTCCAGTGAATGGACCCACACCCAGAAGCATATGAACAACAAAAATTGTAGTCAATGGGTTACAAACTTAAAATACATAAATACATAAATAAATAAGACAAAGTTGGTAGGTAGCAGTGGATCTGGAAGAGAGAGGTTAAGGAGAGGAGAAAGAGGTGAATAGGATCAAAATACATCAGAAATTATCAATGAATTAATTAATATATGTTTAAAAATATAAATTGCAAAAGAATACTTCTTAAAAGGAGAGATAATATCAGGTGCCACGCTGAGTAAGAAATATGGAAGTCTCCCATAAATGCACTCATAAGTTGAAGCCAGTGACATAACAAAAAGAGCCACCATGAGGAAAAGTACCTTAATGCTGGGTAAAGTGACTTAATGCTGTAAAAATGACAAAGTACCTTAATCAGTGCAGGCTTAAGAAAAATAACAACAGGATCTGTTTCATATTTTTAACTGAATAATTTGTTCTAACTAGTTACTTTTGCTGTGATAAGATGCTAGCCAAAGCCAACATGGAGAAAAAAGAATTTATTTATTTACACTTTACAGTCCATTTTCAAGGGAATCCAGTGCAGGAACCCAAGGGAAGAACCTGGAGATAAGAACTGAAGCAAAGACCACAGAAGATGCTGTTTCTCACCATGGTTTGTCTCAGCTTGCTTTTTCATACAACCCAGGATCAGCTGTTCAGATACAACGCTGCTTATAGTGAACTAGAACCATTAATTATTAATCAAGAAAATATTCCCACACTTTCCCACAGAGCATTCTGATGAAGGCATTTTCTCAAATAAGGTTTTTTTCCCCTAAAAAAGTGACTTCATTTATATCAGGTTCAAAAAAAAAAAAAATCAGCACAATGGACCTCCTTTCAAATTATCACACAAGCACATCACTCTTAAACCATAACCTTTCTTTTCTTGTTTACCCCTGGGATCTCATGGTAATATCATAATATAAAACAAAACTCAACTTTTTTTTTCTTTTTTTCGGAGCTGGGGACCGAACCCAGGGCCTTGCACTTGCTAGGCAAGTGCTCTACCGCTGAGCTAAATCCCCAACCCCCTCAACTTTTAAAAGTTCCATGGACTCTTAAACCTTTTCAACCCTTTAAAGCTGAGATCTCTTTAAAAATTCAATCTCTTAATTGTATTACATATTTTCTTATTCCAAAAGAACAGAAACAGAACATAAGAATAATTACACTTAAGGAAAACCAAAGTCTAGCAGCATAGCTTCAAATCTTGTGCTCCATGTCTGACATTTGGGACTCAGCCATGGTCTTCTGGGCCCTGGAGGGCTTAAGTAAGCCTGCTTCTCTATTCCAACATCCATAGCACATGCATCTTGTCTCCTAGGCCCAGGCTGGCTCTGTGCCACATGATATACATCTTTGGCAGTATTTACACAGTACTAGCATCTCTACTATTCTAAGATCTTCACAATAACTAAAACCTCCCCTTCACCAATGACCTCTTCCTAGCCTCTTATAGTGCCAACCCTCAGCCACTCACCATGATCCCTTTATCTCTTCAAAATCAGTACCACATGGGGAGATTCTTACACATTGCCAGTTTTGGTTTCCAGCTTAAGATGCAGCTAGACTACAGCATCTACGTGCTGACACTGAAGAAATATTCCAAGAAGAAAATACTGGTTTCTTATTTGCAACAGTTTATTTGTAACAGTTGATTTTGTTTTCAGCCCCAACTAACCAGTTACAATTGCCCTAGTAAGGAAAGGTTTCGTTTCTATTGACTCTTAGCCCAAAATATCACATAAAATGGGTCCCACTTCAAACTTCTCGAGCCAGGCCTCCATCTTCTGCCACTCTCTCAATGTTCTTATCACTCAAGCTCCTGTAACATCTTGTTAAGATCTGAGCATCAATGGCTTTTCCAACCTGCAGTTCCAAAATGCTTCCAGACTCCTCCCCAAAATCTCATCAGGTCTTTCACACCAGCACTTCACTCTCTGTTCCAATTTCTGCCCTAGTTATTTTTCTGTTGCTATGATGTATGCTGCTTTCCTGCTGGCTCTCCAAGACTTGTTCATGGGCCAATCTGATAGAGGTGACCTCAACTAAGACACCATTTCCCAGGTGACCTTAGCTTGTATCAAGCTGATTTAAAAACCAATAAAGGACAATATACAAGGAGACAAAGTAATGTGAAAGTCACAGCAGGGAAACAAGTCCAGGAAAACTGAAGGTCCACAAGACAGGACTGGCCTTATCACATTTAACACAGAGGAAGCTACAGTTTTGTTTTCATATATCAACAAATATCAGTGGAGCCCTGTGTAGTGAGTACAGAAACATGACAGACAAACAATGGGCAGCCATGGATACAGCTCAGTTGTAGAACAGTCTAGACTGCTGAAATAAATACATAAGAAGGTAGATTATTCGGACCTGGAGTTGGGACAGTTGGGTATCAATCTGCAAAATATTTAATAATAATAATAAAAATAATGTGGTCCTTATCTTGCTCCATTTAACCAAAACTTTGTAAGTGGTTGAGATAGTTAAATACCTTCAAGCAATGGAACTGATAAGATATGAGAGGAAGCTCAACAATATCTTGAGTATTTTTGACAATTCCTGTCTCAGTAAGAATTATAAATCTGATCACACAATTGCATTTCCAAATGGAAATAATATAGTCACTTATGAAGTAAAAGATGCAAGTCACCATCTGGGGAGAAAATACGTCACAATCTGCCAGACGGCACAGAAAAAAATCTGATTTCCATAACATGTAGTGATCTGTTGAGATTCAATAAGCTAAGAGCAGGTAAACAAGTAACATAAGCCAGGCTGCTCTCAGTCAAATGAGGCAGCAATGGCCACCCACGCTCACTCAGAGCCTTGTAAACCTTATCTACTTTGGAAATACAATGTTTTTAATCTTTCAGACCGGCAGTGACAAAGAAAAGTATCCATTCCTGTGAAGAACAGGATAATTCATGAGGTGTGTCTGATACAAGCTGGCAGGCTACTTTGTTGGTATTCCTCCCTTGACCATGTTTCTCCAGGGTTTTACCCTCCATAAAGACACATAGAAGGAGACCCTGACGAGAGCCATCAGATGCCTACTGGTTAGGACACCTCATGAAATTATGGTAGAAGCTGACAATGGAGTCCACGAGTAACAGGATCCCCACTGCATAATGGGAACAAACTAAAAGAAGTCAGGTTGATGGGTTCAAGTATTTTGGACTCATGTATTTTGCTGAAATGTGTGATTTTTTTAAAAAAATGAGGGGCTGGGGATTTAGCTCAGTGGTAGAGCGCTTACCTAGGAAGCGCAAGGCCCTGGGTTCGGTCCCCAGCTCCAAAAAAAAAGAACCAAAAAAAAAAAAAAATGAGGTGACTCTAGGGTGACAAGCTTGGTAGTGGTCACAGACAACTTCAGTCTCTGAATCTTGGATTGACCCCCTTCAAACGGGCAGTATTGGCACAAAAAGAATTTAATAATTGAACCCACCTCATATGACCACTGAGAAGACTAATGCTTATGTCCAAGCGTCAAGCAAAACGTTCTTTGAGTAATAAGACTATGTAAGACTCAGCCATTATCCTTGTTAAGGGTTGACCTCCTGAATTCATAACTTTGTGGATCGAGTGGGAGGGAGGCAGGATAGGCCGAGCTCACTCACTTGCTAGACCGTAGGGAACGTTCAAGCTCAGTGAACTCCTGAAATATTCATGTCCACATCCATTTGGGCAATCGGAGCTCTGCTGGAGCAGAGAGGTCAGCTAGGACCTGGATGGGAGGAAGAGCTATTTTCCATGTATAGCTCACCCTCCCCTCCTACCTGTATGAATTGCCTTTTTAATTAAAAAACAATCCCAGTAGTAAGCCAGTAATAAACCAAAGGGTCTCCTGCTCCAGCCAGGAGGAATTCCATGTGCCCACGGCCTTTCTCCCTGCCCACTGGGGCTTGAGCTATCCATAATCAGAGAGCTGATGTAGTGCCAGTTCACAGTGCTGTTGACAGACTTCAGCTCAAAAGTCCCTTTATGAGACCTTGTCCCTTCGGTAAAGCTTGCAAATTGCTCTGATCTTAGGGGACAAAGCCATTGCTCATTCTCCAGAGTCTCTGAGTACCCCACACAATAACGCAAGAATTGGCGAAAATTACCCCCAGATAAAGCGTCTTTTAGAACATCAAAGTCCCTGATCTCCAGGCTGTAGGCTGCAGGTATGTGACAGGCCTGACAGCCCAGATGGAAGGCAGAGATAAAGGGGAAAGTGAAATTCTCCTGGAGCCGAGGAGCTGCAGCCCATGAGGATTTCTGCAGAGGGGATTAATGCTATTCTCCGAGGTGTGAGCACGTTCGGCTTTTACACTCAAAACCAGGTGGTAATCAGCGCAGATAACAATCAGCAGTCGGGAGGGAAGCCGGTCAGCCCTTCCCCAGTCGCAACCCCTGTCTATCTCCCTCCCTGCTTGTTTAACTCTGGCCTGTGAGGTTCTGTGAGCACGTGTCCCCTCCATGTTTCAGCTAGATTCTTTTGTCTCCGATGTCATGGCTTGAGGCTCCCTCTCCCCTCTTTTTTTTCAACGCTAAAGACTGAGCACTGAACCCTGAGTACCCTGAGTACTCTACAACAGAGGCACCCCCAGACCCTTGCCTCTTCCCCAAGTCTTGCTTACATTGAAAAGCTTTACCAAACTAAGGTTCTGCCTGACCGATGTGAATGTTATCCATAAATACAGCCAAGATGGACGCTTATGCGAGTTCCCTCCACGTCACAGAGCTGCGGCTCGACACCAGCAGTGCCTGTCCGATATTTACCTAGCCTGGGAGAGCTAGACGAGGTATCCTGCAACTCTTCTAGGCTGTTCTTCATAGTCCTGCTGACCACTGAGCAACGGCTGACTCTTTGAAAACAAAGAATTTTAACGGGTCACAAAAATAATAGTGCTGTTTCGAGTGGGCAGCAAAACTGCCCTATTTAATGTTACGTTCATAAAAAACAACAACAACAAAGCCAGAGTCATCAAATCAGCATGCTCTTGTTTTTTTGATATAATGTATGGGAGACTAAGAGAAAGGCTAATATGAATGTGATAGCACAGAGAATGTCCTTAAAGAATCAACCAGCAACAGCAAACAAAACTCTAAAGCAACTTTAGGAGTCGTACTTTGGTGATCTGTAAGCCCAGCACAGTGTTTTCAGGGAGAGCAGAAGATAATTCACACAGGAGCTCTGCTCCCTGGCTGGGGAAATCCTGACCATTTATGGAACTCATTACATAGCTGCTTCTTGTACCTGGAATCAGCTAAAACACACATGGTTCAGTCAGTGGACGATGACACATCCTCGGCTGCCTATGGAGTTAGTGGTTATCTCTCAGAATGCAGCTGTGTTGGAAAACAAAAGACACCATCTCTAAAACAGACAGATTTTCCCCCCATCGGAACCCACGCTGGTGCCTTTCCCCAGGGGCTGTTTTCCAAGGCCACTCTTAGTCTGGCTAAATGTCAGACTTCATGCTCCAGCTTTGGGATGCTCTTGGAATTGCTCCCTAATGAAACTCGTTCCCAGCGTACTTTGTTTGTGGTCACAAGATTTTTGTTGAATAAAAATAGTGGCACCTGTTATGATTATTCTCCCCAGAGAGATATGGTTTAGCATTTTACCCACATAAAACCCACTCTCAAAGAACAAAGGTTTTGGCCCTCATGAGGATAATCAAGACCATGCAGGAGCCCTGAGCCTCACAGCTGGCTTAGATAGGTCTGCAGAACTGGGTCAACGCTGGGCCTGGACAATGCTGATGGCTTGTAGGAGAGTGGCTTTCAAAGTAATGCCTTGTTGATGGCTGTCAATACCTAGTGGTGGGTGGTCCACACCATGAATAGCAATTGTCTCCATCTCTTCAGTTGACTCTTTTGAGGGACCAAGTGGCCTTCAGATCTGGACATGGCACCTTGTACGCTGCCTCACCTCGGCTAAACCATACGTAAGCTATCATTGCAAGGTCCAAGGTCATTGCTGGGTATTGTCCCAAAGTCATATGGACCTAGTGACTTAACCAGGATCCATTTTGCAATTGAGATGAGCTGAGGTCAGATACAGAATCCCAGCAACTCAGGAACGCTGTTTGACACCAGTCAAGGAAGCAATAGAGAATGGAAGGGAGGCTCAGGGGCAGGAGGAAGGGCTAGGAGCCACTGGAGTGAGACTTCTTGGCCTTTACAAGGGGGTAGTCAGGGAGGTTGGGTAGGGGACTTGAGTGACTATCTTAGAAAGACAACAGGAATTCTGAAATGACTACAATGACCTTTGATCGTGTGATAAGGTTCAGTTCAAGACCCTTACTAGAATTTTGTAAATTTTTTTTTCTTTCTCTTTTTTCTTTTTTTCGGAGCTGGGGACCAAACCCAGGGCCTTGAGCTTGCTAG